>NW_022197544.1:827374-986097 GCF_009176525.2 Contarinia nasturtii
AGAGAGAGAGAGAGAGAGAGAGAGAGAGAGAGAGAGAGAGAGAGAGATAGACACCAATGGCAGTGAATGGTTTACGAAACCGATAGGCTAGGCATCCTGTAAAATGTGGTTATATAAATCGCACCAAAATGATTTTCAAAACCAAAAACAATATTAAAGCACATCGCATTTCAATGAATTCGATATTTTGCGATTGAAAATACGCTAAAGATTGTACCGTACATGTTCCGAAGAATTTTCGGTGTATTTTGCAATGATTAATTCATGTATACAATGGATGGTTTCCAATTACCTTTTCTTTGAGGTAATTTTTCTTTTTCGATAGCAATGGGCACATGAGCACATAAATTCTGTATCGCAACAACATTGTATTCGAACAAAGCGTCCACATTTATTTTCTATCGAAGTGTATCGAGAAAAAAAATGTCCTTACGAAAAATGTAATGTGATTTCGATTCGCGAACGTGTAGTTTTGTACAGTGTGATGTATCGATTAGTTATAGTCCATTTTGAATTGGTGTTAATAATTTATACCAACTTTGAACAGAAAGTATTTCGTTTGTTTTATTTTTATTATATGATGTACGTTTCGTGATTTCAATAGGTTACGGACAAGATATTTCGATGCATTTTACTGCATATTTGCCGCGCATGGAACACGAATTGGCGATTACAACAAAATCCGAAAATCAGCCAACTACCATAAATACAACTAGCAGCGGTATTTCATCGTTAAATCAACAAAATCAAGTATCTGTAATTCCAACAGGTGAATATTGCCAGCAAAAAAATCTAACAATGCCAATTGTAACGATTCAACAGCATCCGTTGCAACGGAAATCGTTGTCGATGCATTTTACAAGCACGGGAGCCCATCTGTCTCTTCCGCCAAAGAAAAAAGACATTTATCGGCCATACTCATTAGATGATAAGCCGTCACAACGTCCTTACGGACTACGAATACCGGCCGAAGAAGATTTACATGCGGCCCATGCCATACTGGATTTGAGTGCATCAACTGCATTTCTGCCACCGCGAAATTTACAACAGCCACAACAGCAGCAGCAGCAGCAAGAGTCACATCAGCAATTGGATCAACAACAACAGACGCCACAACACAGCATTCAAACAGTTACAACCACCGAACCGAATCAAAATCAACTTCAATCGATGCAACACAGTGTACAATTGCATCAGCGTAAATCAACTGTTTCGCCGCCACACTTGACCGTACCTGATGAAGAATGTTATAAGAAACAACAGCAATCGTCGATGACAACAACGACAACGACCAATGTGCTGATAAACCAAAACTTAAAATACAATAATTCCAAAGCAAACCAAACGGATGCAAACATTCAAAATGAGAATAACAACAATTTGACAAACGTACTTATGAAATCGAAAACAACAACAGCCTCAGTGACTGCCACAAAGCAAATCGATAGATCGAAACGTACGCTAGACGACAGCGACGATATTAGTAACAACAACAACGACGACAACATTGATAATAATCATAATAATAATGATGAACTAATTGAAACGGCCAATTCACGAACGGTTGCGTATACATACGAAGCGTTCTTTGTAAGTGATGGTCGTTCGAAACGGAAATCGAATCCGGATGGTTTGGCATCGACTGAAGTTCTCAATTCAATAGATAATAAATCAAAATACACGTGCACCGAATGCGGCAAACAATATGCAACATCGAGCAATTTGTCCAGGCACAAGCAAACACATCGCAGTTTGGATTCACAATCGGCCAAAAAATGTATGACATGTGGTAAGGCCTATGTTTCAATGCCAGCACTTGCAATGCACGTACTCACGCACAAATTGTCGCATAGCTGTGGCGTTTGTGGCAAACTATTTTCGCGACCATGGCTTCTGCAGGGTCACTTACGTTCGCATACCGGTGAAAAGCCGTATGGATGTGCGCATTGCGGAAAAGGTAATTATCTCCTCAATCCATTCACAACTCGTTTCATCTTTTCTATTTGATTTATTTATTTATTCAACAAAGTTACAATCACTCACTCAACACTCGTTCGATTTCTTGCATTCAATTTATTTTACATTTCCGATAATTTTCAAACCAAAACTACATTCTCTCTCATATTTGACATTTTAGTGAAAATGTCATCTATTAATTCCATTTCAATTGTTCTGATTTCTCTCCCTCTCTCTCTCTCTATTCCTATTATTTCATTTCCGTTTTTTTAGCATTTGCTGATCGTTCGAATTTGCGAGCACACATGCAAACCCATTCGGCAGATAAGAATTTTGAATGTCAACGATGCCACAAAACATTCGCTCTGAAATCCTATCTGAACAAACATTTGGAATCGTCTTGCTTTAGCCACGAGAATGATGTTAATGGAACTGTTGCGCCAACAAATGCACTCGCTATCGACGATAACTCATCGAATGGTAGCAATAACAATACCATAACACTGCATTGAAGTCATTCTCGATTTTGATATATGAACAACAACGACGACGACGCCAAATGAAATTAAAAAAAAAAAAATGCTCACTCTGTCGAACGTATTGTATTTATTGATCAGAGACTGATTCATGTGTCGTTGCGCGCACGTACACAATTGTTATTTGGATGTTTTTTTATATATTGACAACGAAGCAGCGGCAGCAGCAGCAAGGACAACGAATATGAAACCAAGCGGCAAACGGATAAGAATGGCGAAATTATTTTTTATCTCTTTCACACAGTGCAGCAGCTGATAAAAAAGAATATACCACAGAGGACTCGCTGTAAACCATTTTTTGGGGTGGGTAACAAAAATACCTTTTCACCTAGTCTAAGTAAATTAAATCTAAATGAGAGAAGAAACAAAAAAAAACACACACAAATGTGAAAATAGAAAGCAAAATGAGCGTATTTTTCATTCTTCCTTTTTGTTGATTGTTGAAGAAGTGAGAAAGAAAAAAGATACATGCTGAATAAAATTTTACATAAAATAAATGAAAACCACACGCACATGAAAAAAGCAAAAAAAAAATCACACATATAATTGTGTTCAATTAACTCGTGCATGTGGTTTATGCGATGGTTTTTAAAATTAAACAATTAAAAAGAAAACTAAGTCAATTTGTTGAAACAAAAGTGAGAATAAAAGCAATTAAAGTACATAAAAAAGAGGAATTTTTACGTTAGAAAAGTGAAGCGGAAAGGAGATAAAGTTATTGCAAATGAGAAAGAGAGAGAGAGAAAGGAGAAAAAGCTTGAAAAATAAAATAAAATACAAACAACTAGAGTAGAATTAAAATGAAGCAGTTGAGCGTAGTATGTTTTGTTTTTGCTCCAGCATTGTTAGTCACATTTATTTTGATGCATTTAGGTGTCTGAAGCGAAAAAAGCGTTAAAAATACATGAGAGTTTTTTTTTTCTAAATAAATTGTAGCGATTTTAAAGTGTAGAAATTTAGCAGCAATTTTAAGTAATGTTCAACGGTGTTCCACGTGATTGAATTCCGAGATAATAATAATCGAATGAGTCATACAAACTACACACAGAAAAAAACAAACATCTAAAACGAAATAAAGCAATATTTGACTAGAAAGCAATATTAATTCAGCAGCATGTGTTAAAGATAGCCGTTGATTTTTCCGAAATGAAAAATTATTATTGAGCTAGAGAAAGCGGAAGCAATTCAACCAAAAACACACGAATCCAAATGACCATATAAACTCTATTATATATATTGTAGACTTGTGTGAACTAAAAGTAATAAAAAGTGGTTGACATTTTGAAAAAAAAAATAAGAAAAAAAACACACAGACACACATATTAATAATAAAATAGTTGAAAAAAAAGAGAGAAAATACGTTGAATAGCAACAATAAACACTTGGCCAGAACTGCAATAAGCAATTAAACTTAAAATTAGCAATAATTGTGAGGTTTTTAAAAACAAATGATTTTTATTATAATTTGCGACAGGCCAAAGAGGATACGATTGACAACGAGAATTAATAAATAAAACTTTGAACGTTTATGCAAAATCAAGTGACGCAAAATAATTGAATTACATCGCATTATGCGCGAATGATAAACATTCCATTTAAAAAGAAAAACTAACAAACTTAATCAGGAACTATATTTGCATACACACATTCAATTAACACCTAAAAGACGACCTGTGAACAAAATAAAATCAATTAAACTTTTCTTTAAACAAATCACATTCATACGTCATTTGTGTTGAAGATTGACTATAGAAGAGTCATTTATTCAGCTATGCTGAATGGCATACTTTCCTAAAGCTATTTTCAATACTGACATCAAGGAAAAAATTGTTTACGACAACAGGATTTCTAACTATATTGTCAGTATATGTGCATACACAAAGAATCAGACAAGAAGATAGTATTCGATTCATTTAGATGAAAATGATAGACAAAAAGCTAAAGAAAAAACTCGAAAAAAAAAACAAAATAAAATATTACAGTAGTTTACATCACACAGTACTATTTATTGATAAGACTTTTAACAAAAGTGAGGATTTTTTTTAGGATTTGGTAGGTGCAATACAGTTATTATGCAGTTAGCGAAAGAAAAGAAAAACTAACCAACCAACAGGCAAATTACAAGGGACAAGTTGTTTTTATTTTATCTTTGGTTGTCGAGCCAGACAGAAGCTTAAATGTGCTTGCAAAATATAAACTTCCTCAAAATTAACTCAGCAACCGTAAACAGTTTTTTCTGTATCGATTTCAATTATAAATATATATAACACACTCAATTCAATTCGTTTACAAATGGATATGAAACAAATGTAGCCAATATATACATAAAATATATTTTCAGCAATTCGATTGAAAAGATAATGAGAAAAAAAGCTAGTGAGATAGAGAGTTTTGATCTCAATGTAGTGATTTTTTTAAAAAAAATATATTATTAGTTTATATAAATTCACAAAATAAATACACACATACACACACACACACACACGATGATTGGATCGATATTTTAGGATTTTTATTATATTAAATGAGGCGGTGTGTATTTTGTAGATGACGTATTTTGAATATTATCATCATTATGATTAGATTAAATTCCATGTTGAAGATCAGTTCACGTAATTTTGACCAATGAATTGAACTTCGGAAACAATGCCTGTTTCCGGGGAACAAATTCAAATACTCACTCACCACTCATATTTTATATGCTTTCGAATAGTCCGATCATTTTAGCCAATAGAATAGAAACCAACAAAACAAAAAAAAAACATTAAGAAAATGACGCAGTCAAAGAAAAACCAATTTATACTCGAAGCTAATTATACGCGCCGAAATTACATTTGGATCGAATTTATTCCTTCCATCAATTCAAAACAGCCAGCATGCTAGTTGTCGATTACGTTATATTTTGCTTTCGACATAAAACAAAACATTTTTAAAAGAAACACAGCAACAACAAAAAATGATCGCCATTTTACAGCAAATCTGTATGTTTTCAAAAAACAATTAGATTTAAAAAAAAAAAAAACACTTCTATATATTTATTTTCACTTTATTTTATTTATTTATTTAATTTATCTTCATCTACTATTATTAACTTATTTATTTATATTAGCATTTGAAGCAAGATTAATTTATCCGCCCGTATTTAAATGCACGTAGATAATTTTACCGTTATTTGAACCGGCCACAAAAGCTATCCACATTTTTTCAATACATTCGATTGGTTGCTCTTAATATATGCAAAAAAAGAAGCTTTCCGAATCACTTCACCCACAAATTTGTGAGCGATTGTGACGAACGAAATGCACAAAATGATTTATAACGACCAAATCACAGCGAGCAAAAATTGAACCATAACAAAAGAGCACAACGAGTGAAATTGTTAGCGAAATTTTTTTGTTTATTGACACTGTAAGTGGCTGTATGGTGCCGGATCAAAAACGCAAAATAAGCCAAAAGAAAACTAAATGAATTTTGTTTTTAATCTTGTCAATTGATTAGTATGTAGACTCTACTAATACTTACTTATAAATCTATACTCATACTCCTGTAGACATAATAAATTTAATTAAACAATAAAACACAGTTAAAAGGTGGTGAATGAAAACACACAAAAAATTATATGATATATTTAGATGAACAAACAAAAAAATGAGCAAAAAAGACACCATAGACTTTAGCATTTATTAACAATTCCTACGTGGAAGAATTATGAAAGTAATGAATAAAAATCACAATACGTCCAATTTCTTCAAGTCATTTGAAGGTTATGAAAATGATTATTTTCACTAAACAAAACAAAAAAAAAATTAAACAATTACAAGCATTACATATAGTGAAATAAATTAAATTAAAATAATAATAAATAAACAAATTACGTAGAGCCTTTTATAAAAAAGATAAATTGAGAGTAAAAGAAAAGTTTTTTTTTGAATAATACCGCTCTGTTTTTGAGCAAACTGACCACAAACAATTAAAACAAAAAAGAAAACATGTTGCGACATATAGCTTTTTATTTTAAGCAGCTAGTCTTTAATACTCAACAGATGAATAGAAAGAAAAATGGGTCAATTAAAAACCTAAACCATAAGTTTTAACGGAACATTTATCAACTCTAGTAACGCAACTAAGACCTTTAAGTGCTTGGCATCAGAAGGTATAACAATGAACAACAAACTACCCGAATATTTCAAGAAGAATCACATACACACAACATACGACATAAATATATATATATAGAATACGTTCATGTTCGAACAGAATGCGCAGAGTCCTTCAGAACAATACATTTTGAAATAATAACGTTTTTCGGCATAATTTGCCTTCTCAAAGTATGCCTCTTGAACGGAATGGAAAAGAAACACTCACTTTAAACATAATACAATGTTTTTGGGCATACATATCGCATATACACACACACACACACTATTTCAATAAAATTCGTTGCTGGGATTGAAATTGCGAAACACATTTTCCATCAGGCTTTGGCCAAGTGTTGTGTGCTCCACACTCAAAATTCGTCACAACCAGATTTAAAAAAGGGTTCGGTAATAATAGCAAATGCGTGCATTTTGGAGTTCGGCATTCATTTGGTTCGATACAATTGCATTGAAAACTTTGCGTGTATATGTTGGTGTTGTTAGTTTTTTTTATAAATCTCTTAGTTCCAAAAGGAAATCATCGACGTTCAACAAAAAGCAATTATGCTTGTCGAAAAAGTGTCGTAATTTTGAATGGAAAATGTTGTGTACGATGTGAAATGAACTAATGCATTATTAGTGGGGACGCCGGTAGTCCTGCTCGTTTCTATGTAACATTGCTATGAACTTTTTAAACTATCACCGACCTGAGTTAAATTACATCAAAACAAAAAAAAAATTATTCAACTAGAATATTCTTTCGCACAGCATATTGCCGCTAAAATGCAAACCCTTTTTATCGAACAGTTGGTTTTTATTTATCCATGAAAATAAAAGTTAGAGAGACAGAGAAGAAAAAGCAGCAACAACAAGAAAATTCAATAACATACACCAACAACTAACTTCTAACTGCGTCATCGAATATGCTAATGTTTTTGCCAACACCTGTGTTCATCGCACGGGCCATGTGCTCAATCTCTCTCCATCGACATTTCCAACTAGATCCAATCTAAAATGAACGGAACAAAGAAAGAGCAAGAGAGAGAGAGAGAAAAAGAGAAAAGCACGTACACCAATTTATCGTGACGAATTAATCGAACAAGTTTCGAGTTATGCAGAAAAATGACTTTCAACGCAAGCGAATATTTTTTAATGAAGAATTGTCCGTCCGTTGAAATAAAAAGCTAAAATACCGCAACAATTTTTCATTCGTCTTCTATTCAAAGAAGCCATGTTTCTTCATTAAAATTCCGATTTGGCGTAACAAATTTTCCGATAAGAAATTATGCGTATAGATACGCTTATCCAAAAAGCATGTTCAACTGTTGAAACACGTTTCATACACATGATGCAAAAGGACAACTGTTAGAGTGAGTGTATGCCACGCAAAATTTGCACAAAAATAAAATCTTATAGTAATGTACCCAAATAAGAACGATAGTTGATGAAACCACACTCAAACTTGGGCCATGGAAAAAAAACTGAACGAATGCAAAAAAACACAAAGTGACTGAACTGAAAAATAATTTAAAAATAAAATAATATTATTTATCTGATTTTTAGACAAATATTTAATACAAGACGAAGCAACAAATATGATAAAACTTTTTATGAAATTTCAATGCGCGCAACATAACAAGTAGATTTGATTGCGTGATTTGTTTTTCGCTTGAAAACGAAAACTAACGATCGTCTATTGAAATCGAATCTACTGTGTGTAAAACATAAAGATTTTCACTTCATTTTATTTTTTTATACGAAACATGAGGAAAAACGAGTGCACACGTTTGATGGACTTGATTGTTGAATGATATGAGTAAAAAGACGTTTTTTAAGGTTCGATTTTTGTTGACCAAAAAATTAAAAAAAAAAAAACAAAAACAAAAAACAAATACAAAATCTACTACATATAATTATTGCCATCCATTATTATCTCTAATTCGATTTTTTTCTTCTCATTTACATTTATCCTGTCTTATTTTCCGCTTGGTGTTCTTTCTCTCGAAATTAATTTCAAAATATATATAGACACCACGCTTCAGGTCAATTGTTATAAATAAACGTTTTTCTTGAGTTTAAAACTTTTATCTGGAATCGGCTTACGATTTTTCATCAAGCACATGCAACACAAAAAAGAAATAAAGTAAACAGACACGCCGAAAACTTTTCTACATTGTGGTAATAATTCATTTTCAAGAGTAGGAAAATGTTCAGTTCACGAGTTCCAATTAAACAGTTTTATTCGCCGTTATGTTCATTCACAAAATCACAACAGCATGTCAACGAATTTTTGTGTTTTTTTTCTGTACTTTTGCTTTCGACAAAAGAAAATAAAAAATCGTAAGGAAACAAACTTGCCAGATGAACGGCTTATGACTTTTTTTTTGTTACAAAACAAACATTTTAACTATACAAATTTATAAATCTAGTCTATCTCGTACACTTAGCGACCGCATAAATGATATTCAATTGAAAACTAATTTACGTTTATTTATCTAGTCTTTACCTAAATTATTATCTCTAACGATGAATTAAGCAAACAAAGGAAAAAAATTAACAAATAAAATATGTATCAAAAGATTAGAATGTTTACATGGCAATAGAGGACATCAAATGAATAAAACAATTGCTCATTATTATTATTTATGTTTAAATGCGTAAAAAAACACACACCATCAAATTTATGAATGACTTGGTGACTATGCAACAAACAAATAAAGCGATAGAGCTTTGCAATCGATTGGTAAATAAGTTTTTTCTCCAATTTCGAATTGAAATGTTCAATATAAACAACATTATTAAACATCAATTTATTTGTGCAATTGCGGCATATTTCATTTATCCAAAATAGAGTCAATTATTAGCAATTCGGTTCACCGAATGAAAACATAGGCCCCATTTTCTGTAAATTGAAATGTAAATTGAAATGCGCGCACCACATAACATAATTCTTTGAATAGTTGATTTCATCCGCACACTTCAAAGTGGCAGAGAACTTTAAAGAGCATACATAACACGCACCCAAGACCTTATAAAATCGATAATATGGCGCGCGAATTGATCGACATGGGGGAGTCTGTTGAACAAGAGCAAAACTTCCACAAATTCGTGAACAATTAATCAAATGGAAAATGAAGATGAACACGAATTCAATGGAGACTTTTCATAAAAAGAAAGAAGAAGAATTATTTTTGTTTTCTTATGCCATTCGATAGTATAACTGAATGTAATATGTGCCTAGGGTGTGGCTATATCAAACCATTCATTCAATAAGATCTTCTGCAAATTGCATCAGAAATCGTTTGAAAATGAAATCACATACGAGGCAAGAATGTTGCAAAAATGTTATTTTCCTTTCCGATCCACCTATCTATGTTTCTCCCTTTTCTGTGTGTCAGTGTTATTCACACCCGAGCTGCCATCCATTCGAAATAGCGGTATCCATATCTCTGTGTTGTGTGTGCCAGTGACCAAATTGGGTTTGAAGTCTGCTGTAGTTTGTAATAACTTTTCATGTCAATTATTCGAAATAGCAAATATAATTTCTGAAAATCAAATTCAATTTTTACAACACAAGTGAAATGGGAAAAAAGAGCGGAAAAGAAAATGAGAGAAAGCAGGAAAAATGTTTTTTTTTTTTGTATTCGTTGTGGCATTGTTTGTCATTTCTAACTTTAGAATTATTTCTCTTTCATCCGGATTTTTTGATTTACAATTTGTGCGAATCGAATTATGATTGCTTTTAACATAGATTAGGCGACATTCGTACACACAAATCAAATGACAGCATTCGTTTGTGTGGCAGTGCGTACGCAGACAATGCTAAGAGAAGAAATGTTGTTTGGTCCGATTCTGATTTATCGAAAAGTTGCGATTATTCTTGGTTTTTCTTGGTGTTGTCGTCGTCAAGCCCTTCAAAAGCTAGTAACATAGTTTTTTTTTGATTGTAATTAATTGAAAATGTCGAATATGACCAAAAGACTTTGCACACAATGTATGGCTATGATTTATCTATCAAAACAGACAAGTAATCGACAATAAAATGCCGTAGGCAAGTTTTTCCAATGTTGTTGTTTTTTTTCACTCTCATAGAGTAATTTCATTGTTTGGATGCTACGCTGAAAGATTTTCAAGTAGTGAATTTATTTAATTAAAAGTTTTGCATTTTCCGCACTGTGCCACGACGGAAACTGACAGTATGTCAAGCATGGTGGATGTGTATGTATGTCTGTTGTGGCATGAATTTCAGTTAATTAGAATCGAAAGACGGGTGTGATGATTTCAAGCAACACCATGGAAGCAACAACTCATGAAAAGCATGAGTTACACCATTATCTAATTTGAACTTTCGAATGAAAAAACAACAAAAACCAATTAAAAATTGATTCATTCCCTTTAGGGATCATTATGATACTCAATTTTTTTGCTGTCTATTTTCTCGATAAAAAAAATGTGTGCAGTATTCTTTGAGATTTACCCTCTTAAAAATTGAGTGCTCCATGTATTTTTTTTTTATTTCGGAACTAAAAAAAGATAAATTTTCTCTTTTCCATATTTTGATTGTGGTTAGACTCTATGCCGTCCCGGCGCCATTGTTAATTTTTAAAGCGTGTGTATGTGTGTTCAAAATGCGTTATTGAAATATTCAAAATGAGGTTAGACGAAGTATACAAAATAATGGAAATCTTTATGTAATCTCGTCGAAATGGACGAATTGAAACAGTGAGAAAAGAAAAACAAAACAAAAACAGGCCCGCAAGATAAAAGAACCTTCAATAAATTAAAGAAATACCAAAAACTGAGACCAAAATATAGCAACGAAACAGAACCTATATTCCTGACAACAACAACAACAACCACAAATAATGTATGAAATCAAATCTGAGCTGAAAGCGAAAAGAGAGAATTGGCGCGCCTTTAGAATGATAAATTTGAATAACAACAGCATTCACTTAGAAGTCAGTTTTTAGCATGAGAGAACAATGAGAATATATTGTAATAAGAATAGCATCAAATATTGATATAGAAGATTGTAGCGTAGCAATAATAACAATAACTAAAATAGTAAGATGAGTAAAAAAAGCAGTACGATTAAAAGCAGATGAACAATGATTAACCTATCAATTTGGAAATAGATTTGAATGGCTTCGCTAATCCACAAATTAATTCAATCTGATTTAATGAGAGTACTAAGCTCATTCGTTCGGTTCGAATCATCCATTTCGAACCCCCCCGCCCTCGATGAAATGTAATAGAAGCAAACGAATACTATGACGAAAAAATGCAACAATAATAAGATATAATTAAACAATATACATACTTAAGGATTAAGACAAAACAAACAAACGTTGACAACAGAATCCGAATTGACTACTGTACTGACATTTAATGCAATAAATTAACGTACCATGAAAACCATTCAACGAACGAAACAAACAAACAAAAAAATAAATAAATTATAATATTTTAAATTAAAAAGCAACAACAGCAAACGTTTTCAATTTATATACAATAAATGAGTAAAAAGGAAAAAACAATTTCAATTAAAACGCAAACACACAAAAAAGATTTCGAGCAAATTATAATGAGAAACTACCTAAAAATGACACTTTTAAAAAGGGAACCCATAAAACACAAAAACGAATCGCATCAATAATTCCATAGTCTCATTGATTTAATTGTCGAGATTTTATATGTTTGGAGAAAACACCAGCTCTCAATACACACATAAAAAAAAAGAAATAGCTGAATGACGATCTGTTTTGTTTCTCTGGTTTTATTTTTTTTTATACAATTCCCTCTCGAATCGGTACATTTTTGATTGCTTTTCTCAATCCATCTCATTTATTCATGGCAATAAAATCAAACCGTGCGCTTTTGCAAAACATTTTGGTTTATCTCTGTATTCGAGAGAAATACAGAAAGAGAGATAGAGAGGTAGAGCGTACGCCCGCTCACACTGTATAGTGTAGAAAAAAAAGAATAAAAAAGCCGAAACGAAACAAAATAAAATAAAATAAAACAAAACAAAAAATAATTGAAACGAAGAAGTGCGAACCCGAAGAATTGCCCGTGAATTTAAACCATTCACTCTCGCACGATTCTCCCCTATATATATACATACTCGCTCCCACTCATTCATATATACACACACACATATATATAGACCTCCGCATTTCAAATCTCGGGTAATTCACTGAAAATGAAAATGAATTTTATTTTAGTTTTGTTGGTTGGTTATGCGATTCGCTAGTTTGTGTTTTTGTCACACAGCACTTTTTGCTTTGTTTTTTTCACTTTTTAAAAAGTGTTGTTCACGGAACAACGAAATGAAAAGCAACGTTTCACACACAACGAACTAAAATTATATATCCAAAAACTATATAATTATTAATAATATTATTGCATAATACATAGAAACAACCAGAAACAGAAATAACCAAAATATACTCTTTAACGAAGAATTAAACGATGAAAACCCAAAAAAGAAATTAACGAGAAGAAGAATACAAAACACGAACACACGATGATGATGTTGATGATGATTATGGTGGTGAGAGAAAAACACGACGCCGAAAAAAAGAAGAATATATTATGTATAGAGACAATGACACATTCCTCAGCTCGCACACCGACATAATAATCGACGCGAACGACGGAAAGTGGAAAATGATCATAATTTGTGCGCCATGTCTTTCTCTGACTCTCTATACCTTCTTTTTTTTTTGTTCTGAGGGTGAAGATGATGAAAAATAAATGAAGAAAAAACAAGCGGAAGCAATGAAAAAAAATTAAACGTGAATTAAAACTGAAACAGAAGCAAAAAATGAAAGCAATTAATTATATACACCAGTTTTATTCATAACACATAAATTTAGGACCATAAAACAATATTTATTAGAAAGATTGATGATAAAAAAAAAGAAATAATTAATAAAGCAATACATTTGAACCAAAAAAAAAAACTAACTTTACCGATTGGAATTGTTTTTGATTTTGTTTGTTTGTTTGGTCATTTTTTTTTTTGTTCTTTTTCAATTTCATTTTGGCCCGAATTTACTCCCTTTTTTGCCCGTTCATTTGGTACTACCTTAAAATGTTGTCATTAGTCCGAAACCGAAAGAAGAAGACGACGAAAACGAATAAAAAACGAGCAAATTGTATAAGTAAAAAGTTGCCAAAAATTCGTAATACATTTCCTGAATGTGGAACAGAGCCAGTATGCGGCGGTTTATGTCATTTTAGACAGACCAGTTGCGTGCACGATATGGCCTCTGTTTTGGTGATAATTAGATACAACGAAATAAACTTGAACTCAATTGGAACTCTCGATTTTCATTTCATTTTCAACGAATAGAACTTATCTCATCTTTTCTATCGAAGTCGAACTAATCGACGATCTCATTATGGTTTTCATGATATACTTTTCACGCTCTTTTTTCACCACCCCCTAAAAATACAATCGTTTATTTCTTCTATTCAATACTAAAAAAAAATATTTCCTTTCTTTTTTATCCATTCAATTCTTTGCTTGAACTTTTTTCTATCAAAGCTTTTATCTTGTGCTGGGTCTAACCTTTTTTCATCATATACTTTCCATTTTCAGTCAATGTTTTCGGTTACAATATTACTTTACTTTAACGTTCTTAATTATTTGAATGACATAATTTTTTTTATTCGAAAGCAGTTCGTCAATAAAGCGGTTTTGTGTTTGTTGGCTGCACTTTTGTCGCATTCATCATGACTGTGGATCAAATGGGCAGCTGATCAAAAATAAAAATCAAATTATCTCACAAATCCATTTATTGACATAATATGCCATCGACAAGGTAAGTGCACACCTGTATAGAATAGTATTTGTTGCATTTCCGTAAATTGACATCGTTGCGATTTAGCCTTACTCAAAATGATTTACATTCATTTTTTTATCTCTAACTTTTCTTAAATCACTTTCTATCTCTTTCATTTTGTTTATGTTTCCAACATTTAAATAGCGAAAATCAAAAAAGAAAATCAATTATTTCTTTCGCTATTTATTACTAACAAACTATAGAGAATATACTAATAGAAAAAAAAACGATGAATTGGTAAAATGCCGCTAGTGCTTTTCCATAAAAGCTCTCTCTATATATATACATACACACACAGTCGCTGTCAAAAATCCATACTTATACATTCCATTTCAAATTAGACATTGCATTACGTAATATATAGTTATATATACATACATACAACTAGAATAAGAATGATTAGAGAATGCATAGTTGAACAAATATTAATGCAAATTGAAAATCAACCGAACAATTATAATAAAACAAACAAAAAAGCAAGTATCGAAAGCAATATTAGTAGTGATTTAAGAACATCCGTGAAATGAACAACGTGTATAATAAAATGTGAAATGTCTAAGCAAATGAACAACTTTTTTGTAACAAAAAACATCCACGGACGCTTGAATATTATAAGCAATATTTTTTATTGATTTCCAAAAACTAAAACCAACACAATTTTGAGTTGTGTTTTTTAGTAGAGTAGTTGTATTGAGAGCATTAGCAATAGCTAATGTTATATGTGGACTGTTGAACGCGAATTTTAGTGGTATCTATGGACACACAGCAAACCATTCTTCTTCGAAAAAGAAAAACAAAGACGAACATCTTCTTTTCAATTCATTTAAATTTGATTCCGTTCTACTTCATTTTCACAACTAATCATTTTAAATCTTTTCCTTTGAAATTCCTTCATTCTATGCGATTTTTCTTTTCCATCCCGTCCATTTCATTTGGAAATTGAATTATGTGTGGGGAGAATAAAATTCGGTCAATTGTTGATAAAATCAATTTTTTGGTTGTTTCGATTGAATGACATGACATCTTTATATATATATATATATATGTAAAAGTTGTTCTATAACTCAAAATGGCAATCGGCATCGATACCACCAACAATCCAAGTCAACAGTTCAATTAGTGAAATTAATTCAAATGTCATATGTTCAACCTATATACCAGGTTATAGTGTTAAATTGGAGCAATACCAATTTGAATTATATACACTTTGATTTATACCAATAAATTTAAAACAAAAAAAAAACCATTTCCAAAAAATTAAGCAATATCTTTACTAAAATAATTAAGATTTAGATTAGATGCGATTATTATTTGTACCATACGCTTAAAATTAATAAATACAAAACCAACAACAAACAATAAATATTAAAGATGACACATAAAGAAAGAAAATGTAAAAAAATGAAAATTATTACGAAATAAGCAAATAAACTATTGAATTACTTACAATTAACATTGTTGTAATATTGCTTGCGGGGTGCCATGGGGAAAATGCTATGGCAACCGTGCTCTGAGAATGTCTTTTACGTTTTGAATTAATTAGAAGTGGTAATAATCAAGACACACATAATCAATCCATGGCAAAGTTGTTTGAAACGACGTTGAACTTTATAGTGTCGTTTCGTTTCAAAAATCTAATGGCATTTATGGGAATTTTCAACACACAACAACTCGCAACCAATTTCTACAATCAACATATACATATATACTCCACTGGGGTATGGAGTAAGTGGCACATGCAAACCATAAATGTGCTAGGGTAAGTAATAGGCATTAATCTGACTTCCAAATCCGAATTATTGTCGCATCGTTAAAGCACAGCAAACGGCTTTTGTATAATCAATTAAAACTATAAAGTGGTTCGCGCTCAAAAAATTATTATTTCACCCCAAATACGACGCCAGATACACACATTTATATACATACAATACAGACAGATAAATAGATGGGATATGTGTTATTTGAGATATTGAAAAATTGCAAACTTCAACAATAAGCGCTGCCATTTTTGGTTCGACCGCACTCTTCCTCTCCCCCGTTTGTTCCCCCATTCTAATACCCCATCTCGCTTTCATTCATCTTCTTGCCCATTCTCTCTCTATCTCTCTCCTTCTTTCATTCAGCCATCCTTCACCATCGTCATCAACATGATAAGCTGAACAATTGCAAAACAAGCATAAAAAATCTGTTGATTGTCGAAATCTCGTTCACTCATTCTTCTTCGTTCTTTTGCGCGATTGGCTCTTTGACTATCGTATGTTGGCTTGTATGCGTATGTATGTACAGATTTAGTCATTTTTCATCTTCATGTCTTTGTTGTTGTTTGGAACAATCTGAACTCTCTCTCTCTCTCGTTCGCTTGCTCGTTCGCTGATGGCTCCGATATTGTTATTATTGTTTGTTCTTTTGTTATTCAAACTATTTTGTGCCATTGATTCGGAAATCGGCGAACAGTGATGCTAAACTCCGCTAAAATCGAATGGCATTTAGAAAAGATATGTACGCATTGATGCGATATGAGTAAAACGACAACGAAAAGATTGGAAAGAGGAAAAGTGGAAATGTAACAGAAAAAAAGCACTTCGTCAAATAATATTTGATGTTTTATCCCTATCTAAAGATAAACACAAGCACACTAACTACATTCGCTTGAATGCGGCAAACAAATACTCAGCACACAAAATGAGCGAACGAAAAATGCAAAAAAATAAAAAATAGAATAAAATAAATGAAAAGAAAAGCAAAAAAAAGCGAATGAGCAAGAAAAGAAAAACTAATAGATGAAATACGAACAGAAAATGGTGAAAATGGAAAGTATCTAACGAGAATCTTGCAAATTTTATCATTTTATTCCCAGACATTTATACTATTTGATATTATTTTTACATATTTTATTTAAGACATTCACCATTTCTTGATATCACTTTCCCTCTTCCTCCTCATCTTTTTGCACTGAGAAAAAACATTTTGTAAAACATTAAGCACACTGAATGACAACGGCAGTAGAAAATATAACAAATACTTCCCTCTATTGTCTTTTTGTCAACAATTTTTGCCGACGTTATCGTCATCGGGTGTTATGTGTATATAAATATATATGTGCATGCGATACTTGATTTCTTATGAATATTATGTTCGAGCCGTTCTTTTGACTTTTGTTTGCCGCCTATTTGGAGCCGACAAAATTGTGTATATTTTATCATGCTCTCTCTATCTCATTTTCTCTCCGTTACAACACATTTTATGTGGATTTCATTTGGTTCCACCGAGAATAAAAGCAGCAAAAAGTGCGACAGAGAGACGAGAGAACGGCATGAGAACACAAGAATAAGGGAATAAAATTGTTGAAAAAGAAGAAGAAGAAGATGAAAACATTATCGAAAAATTGTTGCGTAGCCAGTGGTAGTCAGTCGTAGAGAAAAACTCTCGAAAATTAGCGTTAAAACAAGATGAACAAAATGTGATGCTGCCACTGCCTGATGTTGTTGGATGTATGTTATTTTTACTTGGTCCAACAACGAGTTATAAGTTCCATTTCAGATTTTTCACATATAAAATTCATTGCCTGTGTTTACTGAACAATAGACGATATAGAGAGATGGGGACCAGAGAGAGAGAGAGAGTGAGAAAAAGCAAGCAAACAAACGAGAGAACCAGAACCAAGTGAGTGTGTTTTATGTATCGCTTCTGCAATGGTCATAATAGTCGTCAATTGGTGAAATGTGTGCGAGACTGCTGCTATTGCCACTGCTATATTGCTGTTATGCTGTTGCTGCCAAATAGAGAAAACCGTTTTAGATTTGTTGGGTCCTATTTTATTTACGACCCATTTTTGATGATGTTATGCCTCCCCGTTTCTATACTCAATCCCATTATTACTGCAGCAAAACTGTTTGCTACTACTGTCACTACAATAAAATAAAATAAAAGAGAGAGAGAGCGGGAAGGGTATAAAAACGATCTCATTCTCGTCTTCCACTCTGTTATGTAATCAAAGGCTGTAAATGTGAAAAAATTTTCATAGAAAAGTTGTTGCTTTTATATTTATTGTCAATTTGTCTCGGAAATTCCAACTCCATTCGCTATATTGACTCTGCTGCTAATGATATTAGTTCGTCGAAATATGTGTACCGGAATAAGGCGAGAGTTTGGCGTACACACACACACACATATATATATATGCACATCAACAAATTTTGAAATGTCGTGAAAACGGAGCCAAAGCAATTGAATAAGCAACAATGTCGTATGATTCACATAAAATAGTTGACCTATAAGCAATCAACAAAATCATATTCATGCTCAGGCATATAATTTCGGTCGAAAGATTCTTGGTCGCCTAGTTCTCCCTTCATCTTGAACAAATGAATTTCCAAATCGAACAAATTGCCGATATTATGGCAGCAGAGCTGAAATAAATGTTAGCATATTCAATGGCAAAAATTACCGAATTTCTAATGATTAGCATCCGGACAGATTGTGGCAACAAATAGGTGCTAAATATTCTCTTACAGCTGGCAATTTGATTGGTAAGCCATGGAGAATGAGAGTGCTGCGGAATGTAACGACATTGAAATAGGACGAAACTTATTTATTCTAATAAACATTCGATGAGATAAAGAAAGATATAATTTAGCACAAGCTGTTGAATGATATTCAAGTATGAATTCATTTGTGTGCTGTATCTCGGCAAGTGTATGCGTTAAATACATCTTCGAAAGTGTAATCGAAATTCAACAGTGCCCATCGCAACACGAGAATGAAAATAGATATCATATCGGATAGATAGATAGAGAGAGCGGGAGAGAAAATATGATTTTATGTTTACGTCATCAAATCAAAATATGTAAATATCATCATGTTGTGCATACACATACGCTCACACACATCAAGTAGAGAAAATCAACTGAAACACAATCAATATTTTCTCTTGATAATAAACAAAAGGTTTGAGAGAACATCATTTTATTATTATTATTATTTGTTTTATTTGGAATTGTGCCAAAATACATTTCCCAATCCGAAAAATCTCATAATTTCCCATCGAGGTATCAGCTATATTGTTTGCCATTGATGATGGTATTTGCTTGCATGCGATTATAGATGGCCAAAAAAGTCAACATCTCCACCTGAGTAAAATGAACACTGTTCATCGATTGATGTTTCAACCAAAAACTCGAATAAATCACGTTTTTCCTGTGAACCAAACAAAATATATAGATCAAAAAATACAAAATCAGCAGTTGGCCGACTTGATACCAAATTCAATATTTGAAAATAAAACTTATTGAAAACCAATTTCAGATCGGGATCGTTAAAATGACGGCACATTTTATGGCCGCATCATATAATCTGTTTAAAGAATACTATAAAAAGAAGAAAAGTTTTAACTTACGCCTTCATAATGAGTGAACATTTCATTTATGAGTTTTCGGCCATTTTTAAGTACGGCAGAACGGCATCTTTAATATAAGAAAAACTCAGTTTAATGGCTCAATTTTAATATACTTCCTTACGAGAAAAAAAAAACGAACTGTTTTTATTGGGGTTTCGTTTTTTTTTTAATTCTTACGCTCTGATTTTTGCCACATATTTAAGCTCATTGCAATAATCGACTGGTTGCATGATTTCATCACGACGTGCTTGTGTTGCCTGCCATATTGAATAAAACTCTTCTTCGTTTACAATTGCAGATTCGGTTGCGTTGAACAAGCATTTTAATAGGGCCAAAGGTTCCATTGAAGCCATCATCACTGAATTACCGTGCATAAACTGATTGCAATTTTTTTTTATCATTCATTATAAAACACAAAAAACGAATTTAAATCTCATTTAATTACTCACAGTAGTGAAGAACGCCAATAAACAAAAAGTGTATGTAGAAGTCATTTTTCTGGTCTTTTTTTTTACATCCAAATCACGCACGATTATCGACAGGAAGATACTGAGACTGAGTGCAATTCCGGTGGATACATTTCACATACTTTTATAGGAGTTTCGAACACACACACCGCTATTTTTACGGTTTCAATTAGTTTCAACTTTACTTCGATGGATCGGAAAGAGAGGAGTGTTGTAATCGATTGAGGAAAAGCAGCGAATAGAACAATGGATTATTTTCAATTTGAAAAGGGTTCTTGAAAAAAGTTTTTTTTTTTTTATTTCGTTACGTTATAGGCAAGTCTTTGGATAACCAATAATTTAAGTGATCAATGCAAGCATTTCATGCATATTATGTTTCAAAACACTTTAGAGAAGCAATGCACAACGCTGTATGCCATATGTAATGATTATGAAATGTGAATTTCGTTACTCGAAATTGGAAAAGTCTTTGTTGTAAATGTAAGCCATTCAATTTCAATGAATTATTATCAGTTTGGCGATTCGATGTACATGGAAATGATATTAATTTATCGATTTGTTGAATTACATTTCATTAATGGAATTGTGTAATGTACGCGCGATCTTTGATTTTGTGATATATTCTTTTCATTTCTAACAAGTTATCGGAATTAATAATGATGCGTTTGGATTAGATATGACCATGGTGATTTGTGCAATGTGTTACACTTCAAATAAGATTGATAATGCTTAAGCATATTTGAGCATTTGAGGCCGTAAGTATATTTCGCCACACATACACATATGTTGGTCGAATTGATGTTGATTTGAAATGAATTTAATAAGAAAATATTCAAAAATACGCAGAGAAAGGGAAAGAAAGAGCAAATTTCTGTATGACGTTGATGATTCCTGTTGATTCTTTAATGCAAACACTTAGGGCGGCGACAACAATCAAATAACTGGAAAAAACGCCGAAATCTATTCCATTCTGATATAAGTAAAAGTATTATATATGAATCTATTCAAATCTGATTTAGTTTTGGCTAATCAATATTGATTTTATCAATGACTTGACAACATTTCATTATTTCATCGTTGCTTGGTAATTATTATTATTCGTTGATGTTGTTCCATTTAGTGTGTTTTATTTTTATTTTTTCGGATTTGCCCAAATGAATTTTCCGTGACACGTTTTGGGGCGGTAAATAATTGGTGTGACACAAGGTCACTTATATAAAACAAAACAAAAAAAATGTGATTCTGTACATTGCAGCACCGTATTAATTATAAATCATCATATCAAACGGTTTAATATATACAAATTCATTTCTTCTGTTTTATGAGAGCTTACATCATTCATTCAATTTAGCACATAAATATTCAATAGATTAATCTTTCTAATTGAAAATTAAATGAATCTGTGTTAATTTCGTTAAAAATATTGCAATTCAATTGCGATGAAAACAATTGCCAACGACTTTCCTCACCCTCTTCGTTTCGCATTCAATTAAATGAAAACATACAATGGAAGCATTCAATGTGACGCACGTGATACACACGCATACATACAAAAGTTTGTTTGTAGAAAAACTGTCAAATAAATAATTGAGGTTAGAATCGCTTTGATTGTTATGAAACTTTTTCATATACATAAATCGTCGTGAATACATTTGTTGTTGTTGACTTGAAAATTTTCATTCAAATGCTTAGTTTAAGAAATGTGTCCGTGCGACATTTTCGGTCAATAAATTCATTGATTGCCTCAAATCATATACACAAACAATATTTCAGTTCGGCCAATGAAAATAATGACCGAACCACACACTTTGGATTTCAAACAGTCGGCGAAAATGAAAAGGCTGATAAAGGTTTGGCATTACATTTCGTGTTCGCCATGAAAAAATTTGTGACACCATTTATTTATTAATATTCAATTGTTTTTTTGTAAAAAATAGTGCACAAAGTGTTTGAAGATGTAGCTGCCTCATACGATTTAATGAACGATGCAATGTCAATGGGTATTCATCGTTTGTGGAAAGATACATTTATGGAACGCCTTGGGCCGACACATGGCACAAAATTACTTGATATGGCTGGTGGAACGGGTGACATTGCATTTCGCTATATCAAATATTTACAAAATTCTCGTTCAAATTTTGATGCAAAGAAAAGTCACGTCACAATATCCGACATAAATCAAAATATGCTTGATGTTGGTAAAGAACGTGCCAAACAACTAAAACTTACCAATGAATCATTGAACCATTGTACCGTTGACTGGGTGTGTTCAAATGCAGAACAATTACCATTCGAAGATAATTCATTCAATGCATACACAATTGCATTTGGCATTCGCAACTGTACACACATTGACAAGGTAAATCCGAATTTTAAATAGAATTGACACAAAATGTAAGCCATTTCTTTATTTGCGTTAACAAAAAAGGTGCTCGAAGAAGCGTATCGTGTGTTGCAGCCGGGTGGTCGTTTTATGTGTTTAGAATTTAGTCATTTAAATAATGTTACTATGCAATGGCTTTATGATCAATATTCATTCACCTGTATACCACCAATGGGTCATATTTTGGCCGGACAATGGGAAGCCTATCAATATCTTGTCGAAAGTATACGTCGTTTTCCAAAGCAGGAACAATTCAAGGGGATGATACAAGCGGCCGGCTTTAATTGTGTTACCTATGAAAATCTAACGCTTGGCGTTTGTGCCATTCATTCTGGTTTCAAATTGTAAAAAATAAAATAATGAAATAAAACATTATCAATTCTTAACACTGTGTTTACAGGTGAAAAACACTTAAATTCAATTTATTGAGTACAACGATAGAGTATTTGTTTCTCTTACAATCTTTTTTCTTTTTTTCATCTTTCTTGAGATTTAAAATTTAACCTCGTGATATGTATTTTTCGATAATATCTATTGAATTATATCAATTTGATATCAAAATTTTGGTGACATTTGGATGGAAAATTGAACCGTTTGCATTACGATAGCCATTTGTATCGAAACAAACTTCAATTGTTTTACCGATTTGCAACATGGTAAGTTTCTTGTATGATGGATCGATGCATAAAATATGTCTATCGCTCGGCTGATCATTGTTGCTGGAACAATGTAATAATACTCGGCCATATGATTGTTCAATTGTGTCGATGCGCATTTTTTCGCCGGGTTCAATGAGATCTGATGTGCGTTCATTCATCCAAAAAGAGAAATCGGATTTGATGCCATTCAATATCTTATGCAATCGCTCAACCAATCCGCCCTTCACGTGCTTTTTCGGTTTATTTCGTTTATTTGGCGCCGGTTGTTGTGACTTCAGGCTTAATGAAAATTGTGAACTTGTTGATTCAATGACTGGATTCGATGCACTGGACCTGCTCTGTGTAAAAAGAATATCGTCCGAATGTTGTTGTTTCACCATCGCACATTCTGTAATGTTTTGGCTTTGTTTTGTCGGCAATTCGGTGCCATCCAATGAGTCCGATTCGATGATTGTTTCATCATTATTATCCCGTCGAAGGCGATGCCGGCGATTAACAAGTGTCTTGTTGAAACCATTTTTATGGTTAGATTTTGACTGTTGTTGCTTCGTTGGCGTTATGTCTTTTAATGTGGTCCGTTTGTCACACCTTGAGTTCGATTGATTTTGTTCATCCTTTGTCAAAAACAATAAACTCTTTGATCGTGCTTTCTTTGAATGTCGTGCATTTCTAGGCAACATGGACACATCTCTTAGTTCTGGTTCACCGTCAACACTTTCACCCGAATCACTGTTACAAACAAAAGAATCATTTGTTTTAGTCGCATTTATGCTTGTATTTATCAACAACGGTATCGATTTTATTGGTTTTGGTTTCGACTGTGTTTTTATCGGGGTTTTTAGCGGTGTTCGACGTAATTTGATACACGGCACATTCTCTTCATCACTGTCTTCAATTTGAAATGAATGATTTTCATCGATGCTACTTTTTGAACTGTCCAAATTCGTTCGATTGACTTTCGCTCGTTTCACTGAAAGAATCGGTGTCGATGCAAAAGTTTGTTGCAAATTTTTCCATGAATTTGTTCGCTTCATGGCTAGCGCTCATCAGACAGAGCACACAAAAAATATATATGAAAAATAGCTCAGAATAAACACTGTATGGATGTGGTCATTTGTATTTGACATTCAACACAGTTGTAAACATCAAGTCAATGTCATTTGGAATTAAACGCTTCCATTCATGGTTATACTAAGCGGAAGATTGTGAATGTGAGAGTAACACAATAAATTGTGGTTTACCAAATGCATTATAGTTTAAGCATAACATTGCTTCGTCGCCTTCTCTGTCGCCACACACTAAAATCCAAACCGAAAAAAAAACCATTCAATGATAATGGAATTCAAAAATTGGATTTCCAAGCCATTCGCATTTATAAATTATAAACTTGATTTTAAATTAGTTTTCATTGTTATCGAGTTTTGTGGCCAACCAACGAACGAATCAGAAGCAAATGCTAAAAAAAATTAACAGAATTAATTGAAGAGACAAAGAAATTAGTTCAAATTCAAATCAGAATAAATGACACACAAATTCATTTAGAGCTTATAAAGTAATTTGTTTTTTTTTTTATTTATTTATTAAATGTTGCATAAAAATCACTAGAATTATTTTGGCTTTTCTCACATTTCGGGCATACCAATATTTTATAAATACAATTTTATAAACAGATTTTTTTTTTATTCTTGCAATTTGGCGGAATAGTTTTTGTGGTAATTTCTCTCTTCTCTCATATATCTTAAATTCTTAAAACAAAACAAATAATCTAAGTCATTCCTGTGAGTATATTAGATTTGTATTTTAGTATGAAGATTATCGAACAGCCACCACTTTCCATCGAAGAATGAAATAAGCGCCCAAACGTAATAGAATAAGCGTAAAGATCAATGCATTTAAACATTGCCAAAATGTATCACCAGGCATTGAAATATCTCTCAACAATAGTTTTGGATCTCTGACGAAATGAAAACGAAACGAATTTTTATTAATTAAAAGAACAGTATGGTAAACAGTGAATGATGCAATATTACTTGTAAAAACAGCCCATCGGATGAGTACATTCGAGTTTTTTTCGATTTTCACCATAAATTGCATTAACAAATCCTTCCATACCGTATCGCATGAAAGATATATGACTTCCCCATTTCATGTAGCTGGGCAAATCTTTCAATGTGACACCGAAACCGGCAAACATCATCATTGGAATGGTGATTGTTGGCGCCAAAAATGTGCCATTCTTAAAAACGGAAAACAAAAATTCAATGAGATCAATAGTCAATTGGAATTTGTGTTTGTTGTCAGACTACGCGGAAGTAGAAATATAAAACTCACCACTACATTGAACCATGAACCGACCATAAGACCGATACTTTGACCGACAATCGTAACTATAATACTTATAGCAAGAAACATTGCAAATCGGCACAATTCGTATGGTTGGCTCGTTATGGTGTAAATTAAAATTGTAAAAATGGACGTACCAAACAACTGAAAATATATAAAAATACGTATAAGTTCATTTCGGCTGCTTATACGCCAAATCAATATTTACCGATATTGGAAGATCGAGCAAAGTCACCGATAGATAGTATGATTTCAACGAATACCATCGATTAAAATGCTCTTTCAGCAATATACCCATTTCAGTTGGAACTATATAAATGGTTTTTTTTTTTTTTAAAAAGAGAGAAAATTAGAAACGTTTCTATTTTCCATTATGGTTTTGTCAATTTTCCCAGCACAATGTAAAAACAACAATTTTGAGGAAAAAAAAATCATACATGTTAGGACTGTGAGCATCATTGTGGCCATCGAACAATGCAATAAAATTGCGAATAATAATTTGAAATTATCGATAACGCGTGCACCCTCATTTCCCGAGCCTATGTACAAAACACCCAACATAAGAGCCACCGAAATGTTAACCGCAATTCTGAAAGAGAGATAGAGAGGGATAGAAAAAAGCGAACAATAACGACTCGGTAAATATTATTAATTACCAACACACAAATTATTATTTATCGAACAAAATATATGTCTGTTTTATGAAAATTTTCATATTTTGCGTTTTTTTTAAAATGAAAGTCATAAATCGATTAAAGCCAAATAATTTCGAACGAAACATCGCATTCGCTTAATTAAAATATTTGATAAAGAACGAGCAAAAGAGGGAGAATAAAAAATGTAGATTCAAAAAAGCAATTTACCTCAAATGAGTTAAGGTGGCGTCTCGTTTTGTTTTGATCCAACCGCGTCGCATTAGAATTTGCAGTTGACGAAACGAATTGACAGCTTCGAGTGAACTATTGTCTTTCGACGTTTGTTTGATTGGATATTTTTGTCGTAACGTTTCCAATTTGTAAACTTTTTCCGGATTTGTAAACCAATCAATGCATTCGCCATTGTCCATGCTAACGACCATTGTTTTAATTTTATCCATGCCATATTCACCACATGCCAGTTCAACAACTATAAGTATGTGCGGAATCATTGCAATCAATATAAAACCATTTTAAATGCGAGAAAAATAAAAGTTTTTCACTTCTCGAGATTTATTTTATACGTATATGTGTTTATTATTGGTTAGAGAAAAGAAAAAAAAATCAAATAAAATCAAGCACTTACTGTAATCGGCTGGATTGTGATACATCGGACATGGTAAATTCACCGATTGTAAATAAGGTACAATTTTTTCCGTGCCACCTTGATATAGACATTCGCCCATCGCAAGTATATATACTTGTTCAAATTGTTGAAATAAACGGGCCGAAGGCTGATGAATTGTGCAAATAATGGTTCGACCTTGGGCCGCTAACTGCTTCAATAGGCTCACAACTTGGTAACAGGAATGACTGTCCAACCCTCTGAGTGTATGTTCGAGAAAAAAAAGCATAACAAAATTAAACTTTCTGTGTGTTTGAAACAGCGTAATATGAAAATCACTTACGTTGTCGGTTCATCCAAAAACATTACAGTTGGATTATTGATCAGTTCCAATGCAATTGAGAGCCGTTTCTTTTGTCCCCCAGACAGCCGCTTTGAAATCGTATTTTGATGCTCGTACAAACCGAGCAACGTTAAAATTTCCTCAATCTAAATAAGAATTTACAAACAAAATACGAGTTCATATTTCTCCAAACCAATCATGGTTTATCTGAATGCAACCATTTGGATACTAACCCGTGCAGCTTTTTCATGGTCTTTGAATGTGTTTCCTAATTTAAAATCAGCGGCTATTTGCATGTTTTCCAATACAGTAAGCAGTGTTTGTATTCGATCTTCTTGTGTTATATAACACGATACTCGACGAAATTCATTCAAATTTCGCATTCGACCATTTGTATAGACTTCTCCATTGACACCGGTTATTCGATAACCCGATAAAACATCCAACAATGTAGATTTACCAGCGCCCGACGGTCCCATTATCGCCGTCAATTGACCAGATGGAAATTTGCCATTGACTTTGTGTAAAATTTCTTTGGAGCCTAACAATATCGAAAACAAAAATTGATTGAAATCATGAAAAAACTAAGCAGCAACAAAATTCACATCTTCACTATATACAGCAGTAAACGATTGGCATTTATACATTTGGCCATGCATTTTTTTGTTTGTTTGTTCACAAAACGACAACGTGCAAATACTTATTGACTTTGTCACATATTTTTTGCACATGATAATATTTATTGTCAACATTATGGAAAAGGTTGTATTTAAAAGTGTATACTATTCTAGCGCTATCCAATTTTAAGCGTTGTTTGTTTGAATCCAAAGTCTAATTGATTTTCTAACTTATTTCATATTTTTCTTTTACGTTTCTTCGCAATTATTGTGCATATAATCTTTTGGACTTGGTGGGTGGACTGTGTTTAAATCGGATTAATTTTTAAGCAATTTTTGACGGAATGTTCGGTGATTAATTAAAATTTTAATTATATAGTCGGACAGAGACTATCTATAGATGTTTACACCTTATTATTAGCTATGTGTTTAATTTGAATTGATTACACGAACTATTCCCAATTTATTCCAATTTAATTACACGTGTAATTAAATGTTTATTTTATTTTTCGTTGTTTTTTCGCAAATTAATTGAAATTGATACAATGTTGTCGGGCATTTAATGAGCATTTGCTACAAAGTAAGTTGCTTCTGGTTTCGTAATTTAAAAAAAATTGTTGACTTCGCCTTTAGAATGAATTAACCCGAAGCGATTATTTTTGGTTTTGCAAATTTTTGCTTATTTATATCTATTCGACACCACATTTTCGAATTTCCAAATGGAATTAATGCCATGCGATACAGGTATTTCCAGAAAAGTAGTGGCTCTTGTGGTTTTGTGTTAAAAAATAATGACGGTCAAATTGATTCCCTTCGTTTCGAAACTTTTCATTTGAGACCTTCCATAGATTTATCAGAACTTATATTGACGCCGCTTTTGAAATGAAGTAAGAAAAAAAACCAGACGCCATTATACGTTCATAAAAATGCCATAAATGTCATCATCCCATGTATCTTTGGTTTGGATTTTTGAAACGTGAATTCTTAATTTGCATCAATAAACATATTCACATACTGAAGTCCGTCGAAACCGATGAAGCAATAACATTTTTTTTAGAAGCAATATAAAAAGAATCAAAGTGCACTTACCTTTATAAAAACCTAAGTTAACGGTGTAAGTAATATTTTTGAATTGTAAGTCGATTGGATCACGATTAGACATGCATAATCCGTTCGAGAGTTCGAAATGATTTGTGTATCCATTGCCATTGCCATTAATGCCATTCTGTTCATTGGTTATATTTCCCATGGGCAAATTTATTTGTCGCTCTGTTAAACTGTAATCCATTGTGATTCTAACACCTTTACCCGCAGCACAGTGTGTAACGTATGTGATTCCTTCTTTTTTTCAAACGTTTAAAATGTTTGCGGATTTCTGCAAAATGGAATGCAAATAATTTAGAATCACGTTTTGAAACACAACAAAAAGATATTATTTAGTCGAATTTGGTTAATTTTCGTTGTTCTAACTTTTTCCGCGTAATTCAATTGATTTAATAGTTCTATTCAAAATGAAATCGATACATTCTTGTGCGCGTTCACTTCAAAACCTGTGTGGCAAAACACCTTGGACGCTTTGTTTAGTCAAAATGTAAACGACATAAGAATCGAGCTACCGTTGCTAAAATCGAAACGATCCAAACTAAAAGCGGCCAACAAAATACATTTTCACTTGATATGTTTTCAATTCGAACGAATGATATATGTAGCATACAAAGAAATAATAATAAAAAAAAAAAAAAAAAACGAATGCGCTGGCTTTACGGCGAAAAGAAAAAAGCGATATTTACAAAAAGCATGGCGTGTTTTGCTCCGTTTGTAAATTTGGAATTGTGTGTTTTTTGTCGGTTGTATTGAATGCATTTATCATTCACCGCATGCGAGGTGAAGTTTGTGGAATACAGTGCTTTCGGTACGGATTTTGGTTTTGCAATCTATAATGATGTAATCCATGTGTTCTCTCTTTCTCTCTTTCTCTTGTGCTCTCTTTTAAAGACGAGCACCGTAAATATTGTATTGTGTCGTTTCTCAAAAATTTAAGCATAACAAAGCAGCATCGATTAGTTGACAAGATTGTGATGGAAAGAGTGTGTGCCCATACAAAAGCGTTTGTATATTTCGATTTGGTGGCGAACGCGCCGTATTCACGAGTTTGCTCTCATTTTGGCATGATTCGCATATTTGCCAAGTGTTTGTTTGTTGGTTTGTTTGCTTGGCCAAATATAGTGTCGAAGCGTGTGCGTGTGCCTATATACGCTCGCTAAATTCCATGAAGATCACGGATTGATTTTTTTTAAAAGAGTTTATAGCTCAAGGTTCTATATATAATTATAATTGCATTTCAAATACACAACGATGCACGGTTTTAATTTGTGTTCTTTCTTTCACACCGACACATACCAAAATTGATTAAGTCACCAAGTGAATTTCACATATGTCAACCAAAACTGCATTTTATTTGATTATTTATTTTTCTTCAATTCATTTTCGTGCATTTCTTTGTGTACACAATTTGTTCCGTTTCGCATTTCATTGCCAATACGAAAAGAAGAAAAAAAAAACAAAGAAAAATATGCGTTGACTATTTGGTATGTGCAACAAAGGTTCGTATAGGTCAATAAACAAGTCAAATCAAATTGCAACGCGTGCTCGCATTTTTTTTTTTATTCATTCACTCTACGCCATTCATTTTCCATTTTGTTTGTTTGTTTGTCTATATCTTCAATGTATAGTGCATATGCACACACATCGAATAGTGCAAATAATGCACAAATTAAATCAAACATATGCAAATCAACAAATGTTTGTGCGTCAAGTGTACACAACGAATGACATTCATTTTTTAGCTGATGTGTTGGTAAACCTCTGTTTTTTTTCTTCTCTCACATCAACTGTTTGCGTTGTAGTGTGTTTTTATGCTACCTTCCTCTCAAAACAACAAAAAAATGTGCATCATTTCAGATGGCTTTTCAAAAATCATCTCCTTGACGGAGAGTTCCGGTGACTATTGCCACGGCAAATGGCATAAGGCTAACATTCGAATTAAGCGTGTGCGCTCCTTTTTTTATCTCTTCGTCTGTCGCTCTGTCATCACATTGCAATGCATGCTGTTGCATTCGCTCAAATAGATTACGGAGAACGATGAGCATGCTTTGTGTGTGTTGGGTGCTTTTTTCTTTTCTCATCTTCTTGTAATGATGCCCCGGTTACAGGTTACCATTCAACACAATGTTTGTCTATTATATGAATGATATCATTTGACGTTTTTGCTTGCGGCAAAAAATGAAAACAAGTTGAAATGTGTTTGTGCAGCACGAACAGCACGATTGTTTGTGTGTGAATAGAAAAAATAAATTTAACACAACACAATGAACTTTGCCTTATTAAACCCGATGACATTTTAAACAATGTGGTATTAATGTGTGCTAATGTGCGCCCATTTTACACACAAAACAATTTTGTTTTCTGTGTGTGCTCTAATCTGAGCACACCACCCAAACCAAGCAACCACTTTGTTCGCAATCGAAGCGACAATACAAAAAGCAGCAACGGAGAGAGAGACAGAGAAAAATCATGGGAAAAAAATAACACATCAACAACAACAAAATACAGACGACACAGCAAATTATGCTAATTCTATTCTCGAAAACGAAATGTAAATTAGTAAGCATTATTATTATCTGTTGAAGCGGTTAAATGCACTTCGTAAACAATTTTCAAAATGAATCCATACATGTTATCAATCAACAATCAACGGAAACAAAAACGACGACGACAACATAAAATAAAAAATTAAATTAATTTTGTGGTGCACTGAGCTTTGTGGTGATTGATTTTTTTTTGTATATTAAATGCGTTGTGCATTATTTATGTTGCAGAAATTCAACTGCTAAATCGAAAAATAATCGCTGCAGGTTGAATGTTTAATGGGTGATTAGTGATTCTTTCAAAGCCAATTTAAGGTTAATTTCGTTAACAGCCGACTAATCTGCCAATAATATAACACTTTAGATAAATAAAAAATGATTCTCACTACCAGCAATAAATTAATGCGAAAGAGAAAAAACTATTAATGATTTGTGATTTTTTTTTGAAATTTGTTGATTCCATCTATAATTGATATCGCATCAAAATTGATCAAGTTAATGCGAACAGAATAATGCAAATGCTAAGTTCAAAAGTCAATGCCAAAACAAATGCAGCTCACACTTACACTTGTGTACACGCTCACAAATTCTAAGCACATTTGTGGAAACACTCATAACACAAGAATACTTTTATATGCAATTTTCGCACAATGCGCAAGAGGTTAGTTTGCTCTCATGCTTGTGAGCCTAACCACAAAACAATGTATAACAATAGCCATGGACATACAGTAAGCACGAGAATGATAGTAAAGAGCAAACGTAACGTTACAGTTCAATATGCGTGTGGCAAACATAAATCATTCTTTATCTGTGTGAATGAAATCAATTATCAACGATTCGATTAATTTAAAATGCCCCGATAAACATCGATAATAAACAAATTTACTTTCGCACTCAATAATGTTAATTTGAAGAGGGAAAATTGTCGATGAAAACGACTTTTAACAACAGAAAAAAAATTTCGTTGTTATGACCAAGACGACGACAATATACAACGAACGAAAAACAATTACTTTCCGTATCCGTATCGAACCGAACTTTGATCCAATCTATAATTATTTGAAACACTCTCTCACGTCTTCGCAGCTCAAGAGAGATTATCACCGTTTAATACATATAAATATATATTGTGTCGAATACAATAAACGAGAAAGAGATAGTTCAATTTAAATAGTCAGCCATAAATATTGATAACTTATCGGATGACCTTAGAAACAAATATAAATTTATTAGAATTTACTACGATTTCATTTCATCATTGAATTTCAAATGAACCAATGCCAAGCTGCTATGCTTTTTTCTATTTTTTTTATACAAATATATGGAGAATGGACTTATTTATAAGTGTCCAAATTCAATGCACTTTGCATTGCATCAGTGCAATCTTCTATTTCATAAACGAATTGATTGCATTTGACCATTTTCAAAAACATATATAATAATTGTGACATCAATTAACCATTCCACGACGATGATATGGAGACAATAGTGGCAGCAGGACATTTTGATCGTATACGAAATCGTCATTAACAATTTTTTTTACTTTTTAATAATCGTCATTCATGATAACCATCAATTTTAATACCTAATATATTAAAGCTCTGCTACGAACACACAAAAACACACACACAAACACACATATTTATTCATATTGCAATTTAGAAATGCTCAACCGACACGAATATCCTTTTTAAACTGAAAACAATATATTCAAAGAGTGTATTTTACATTAAAATCAAATCCGTTTATAGATTGTCTCTCGCTCCTTTCCCTCCGGTTTGTCGTGGTCTCTGTCAACGGCCAGTTAATCTGACGCTGAATTGATGAATAATTTGCAATTTAGGTATTCCGGTCAAAGTGCCTATTATAGTTTAATTACACTCCATTTCAAAGCTATTGAACGACATTAATTACAAATGCAAACAAAATTAAATCAATAACCAAAACCGACAAATTTAAATTTGTATAGAAAATAAAAACCAAAGCGTTGAAATAATAATTTGAAAAAAAAAGCCGCACAATATTTAAAAAAAAAAGAGTCGATTTTGTGAAAAACAAATCGAAAAAAAACACACACCGATCGGTAATATTGTTATTAAGGTAAGAAAAAAGTGTTCAATGGTTAAAAATGTCAGAAACAGTACGTATTGAAAATTCAAAAAAAAAAAAAAACGAGAAAAAAGACGAAGAAAAAATTCAATGAAAATTTGTGTGGAACTCTCTCACACACACTGTTCTTTGATCGCTAGCTCAGTTAAAACTGTTCTTCGATTCGAATCGAAAATGGACATCGGTGAAACACACTAACGGCAAATTACTATTACGACAACAACATCAACAAGCAGAAATAGCCAAACAGTCCTATTTTAACTTGTCAATACATAACACCCGATTATCTACGTTCGGTTTTTAAATGTATCGAAGTAAAACAATATTAAAATGATATAGTCATCGTTTACTTTGACGCTCTGTGCATACATCGATTCATTTCAATTTAGCACAATCGTTATAAATCAGTCGTTCAAGTGCAAAGTTGTAAGCCGAAAGGGAAAAAAATGAGAGGCACTTGCTCGCTCACCCGCACTTGCTTACGGGCGCGCTAAGCTCATCGAACAATAGAGCAAACGAAAATGGCCCACAAGTGAAAGAAAACTTAAAGTCCAATTTTTGATCTCATCCCAGTCACACTCACACATGTGGGGCAATGAAAAACTTAGCAAACGATCGAATGATTTGAGCATTTTTTTGTTGTATTTTTCATTTCTTTAAATTCCATCTTACCGTCGTCCGAATAAGTTAGCCGAATGCCGATTACACGGCGTCGTTATGCCTATAACATTCACTATCTCTCAAATAAATATACATATATTGCATATGCATTATCGCAAAAAGCCAATTAAAAGAGAGGAAAACACACACATACACACACGCATACTTTTATTTTGCCCGCGATGAGAGGAAGCGTTGATATTTTTATTGAAATATGAAAAGAAAATAATTTAACTTGATACATGTACATATTTGTAAATAAATATTCGTAGTTTGTGTATTTATTTTTCTGTCATCACTGTGATCGGCCGCGTTCAAATGTTCAACATACTCTCTCTCTCTCTCTCTCTCCCTCTCTTTATCTCTATCGGTGTATCCAGTATGTTGACGTCTTCTTTTTCTATTTTCAGTACGCAATTTTATGTGGCATGTAACCGGATAATGGACATTACATATTTGCATACAGAAAATGAGCGAATAAGTGAGCGAGTGAGTGAGAAAGAGATATTATTATGAACGTCTTTTGTTTTGTCATAGTATACAAAGTGTCAGTTGCACATATTATTTGCTGACCGATGCACTCCTACAATCGTCATACTTAACTTAAATGACGAACGGTTAGATGACCAATTCAATTTGACTGCTGTTGTTATTACCACCACCATCGTTACTGCTGCTGGCTACTGCTGCTACTGCTGCGATTGCTGTGGTTGTTGTTTTTCTCTTTTTTAGCTTAACCTGTCTATTATAATATGTCTGCTGTTCAAAGTGACAAATATGCAAATCGCAAATTGAGAACAAAAACGCAAAGATTTTGATGGAGCGACACAGACATGACCAAAAGTGGCAATCACGCGCAATTGTGTAAAAACAAATGATATGATCGTGCATGTTATTGGTTTTCTATCATATATTTTTTTTCTCTCACTCTCCTTATCTCACTCTGTTTCGCCTCTGCATTGATGCATACCCATACCATATTTCGTGCGATATGTATGTTTTGGGTCCGGCTAAATGTTTAAATATAGGTTTGGCATAAGGTACAACGCAAAAAAAAGCAGCGTATGCATGCAAAAAATGCTTCAATTTGATTACCGAATCGAAAAAAAGTATGCACAAATCTTTACATAGTCCATTCAACCATATTAATGCATAAATAAATGCATATTTGGCATTCACGCAATCGTTATTGCACATTTTTAGTTTTCTGAATATGTGAATAAAATTCAATAAATTGTGTCGCATTAGCCATACCGATATGCATGCGATGCTTAGAGAATGTGCATGGCGCGTGTGTGTGTATGTGTGTTTGGAAGCCAAAGACTCCATAGAAGAGAGAACATATCGATTCAATTGATTTTAAACAAATGATTCTCTCTCTCTCTCTCTCTCTCTCTCTCTCTCTTCTGTTTTAGTCGCAAGTGCCACTTCACATGATGCATCATGAAATTTTTCAGTTGATTTATGCAGCTTGTGTTTTTGATTAGTGCAGCCTTCAATAAAAAATCAAAATCATAAAACAGTCATTAAGTACATTTAACATCCTCGTTCGGTTTTGTGTGCACTCTCTATACAGCAAACATAAAATCCACAAACAATAGAAAATTAAAATTATTAATTGATATTTTGATGTGTCACAATGCACAAATCGAATGGGACTTTTGATGACATTGTAGGGCTGTTTGTGTTGGTGTTTTTTTGTCTATTTCTCAATGTTCGTTATGTGGTTTGTGTGCTTTTTAATTCTCCGCTACCATTCATTCGCATTTTTATTGATCAATTTTGCATTGGCCATTTACTAAAATATGATAGCTTTCAATTTTCGAGTGGTTGATTCTTCGCGATGACGATGACGACAACGACAACAACGACGACGACGCAAAAATCAAAATCACATTTGGAGTGATTGTACGATGTGCGCGAGCGAAGTGTGAGATACAAGCAGGAATCTGATGCAAATGTAAAAGTTCACACTGATGTTTACGTTGTATACGTTGTATTTTGTAACTTCAGATGACCAATTCGACTTATAAACACTTGGGTGTAAAGTGTGCGCGCTTTTTTTCTTTTATTTTCTTCTCTCTCTATCTCTCTCTCTCTCTTTCTCTCTCCATCTCTTTTTGTTATACATGTGTATGTTGGTGCAATGTGTTTGCTCTGTTTCTTATGATTGTCATTTTCGTTCATTGAGCTTTGTTTTGCGGTCATGTATCGTATTTGTCATTTCGAGTTCGTTGTTGTTTTCTTATCAATTATATTTTGTTATTGCTTATATTTATGACGTGTTTAACGTTTTATTATATATATATTTTTTGTACATTTTTGTTGCCGTTATTGTTGTTGTTTCTTTGGTTTTTCATGTAATTTCGTTAATCTCTCAATGCTACTGCTACCGCCGCTGAGAAAATGTGTAAGTGGTCTTTATAATTTGGTTCACAATATCACATTTATCAGGTTGTGTATGTATTGAAAAGTATGTACTTTGATCGTAGCTCGCTATTTACGTTTTGAAATTTTTGATTCTTTACTCATATTTTATTTTACATCGTTTCTTTATGATTTATTTATTAACAATCTGATAACGTCTATAAAAAAATTAATTATTTCACACGGATGACTTTCATCGTACATATGACACCGCATAATCAAGTTAGCATTTTGAACTTCTACGTCCAGCATGATTACAGTATTAATGTGTGTTCTTTTTTTTGCATAGATATTTTTTCAACCTCGACGAAAGTGTCGAATAGCAAATTGCCGATTGATAATATAATATGGTTGGTATAATTGATAACACCGAACTTCATAGATACGTATAATAATACGTATATGTATGTTACATTGTTTCCGCAATTTCCTTTGAATATTCTCAACTGTTGCAATCAATTTTTCAATTGAGTTTGAAACGTGCTTTTTAAGCAACATTCAAAAAGGTGTATGAACTATTCGGTGATAAGATTTCTTCTCTACTCTTTGGCTACTTGTGAATTGCTTCTGTGTGCAAATTCAATGTATTCCAGCCCACATACATACATACGTAGCCAATTAAATGTGTCTATTTTCGCGATAGAAATCATTTTCAGGCACCGATTACAAGCCGAAGCGAAACCATTTTTCTATATGCAGTGAAAATTGAAATTGGAAAATGACAAGATGTGCAACACACTAAAGGAAAACTCTTTAGCTAGGCAATATTTGTAGCACAAAACACACACACAGAGAAACAGAATGAGAGTGATAGAGAGAGAGAGAAAAAATATATATATCGCTATAGAGTGTATAAAAGTCATTTGATGAATGGTACAAAGAACATCTTGAAAAGATTAAAAGAATGAAAAACAAAGACTTGAAATGGCGTTGTCATCTCATCACTTGCGTTTAACATGATCTGCTTTAGCACACACACAAAATAATTGTGTGAAGCAAATGAGATAGAACGGAAATATTGAGGGGAAGTGTGTTTTCAACGTGTGAAAACTCCTTGTATTGTGGCTCGTGGCAAAAATTTACAGATTTACATTGCGTCCCTCTCACTTTGTCACAGTAAAAAAGAATGTTAAATTTCCTATGCGTGTAATATCTTTAGCACTTCTCATTTTGTGTGTGTTTTTTTTTTATTCATCTTCTTAGGCCTTCCGCTATCCTTCCAGTATTAAAAGTGAGATACACAACATAATAACAAGATCATTGGCGAGTGATAAGTACCTTATACTTAGGCGTTAGAGTGTGCAATGTATTATCACAATCAGCTTAAAGTAGTAGAGTTATTATGCGTGCACTTCGCACAATCAGCTCAAGTGTGTCTGCGCTTTTCTCTTCATAATTTACACACATTTCACCTCATACCACTTTGGTTTGATCGAGTTTACAGTAGCACAGCATCTTTTCTTTTTAACTGGATTTCATTTCATTCATATACACACACCGGATGAAAAGCAACAAGAAAAAGTGACGAGACACAAGTGATTGATATGCAATAAAATGAATCTTAAGCCCGACTGCGAACACGAGAAAGCGACGATACACAAAATGCCCGCACATAAAATGCAATTTTTCAATTGCATCGCACGCTCTTGCTAACACACTACAAGAAAAAGAATCTAATTGTTGCTATATATTTTATCCGGCACAGGCATAAAAGTATTGAAAAACAGCAAAGAGATGTACAACGTGTTCGAGTGCACGTCCGTGATCAAATAATAAATTATGCATCAATGTTCTCTTGAATATCGCTTGTGCATGTCTGCATTTTGTCTCTTTGTCCCATTTCTGACGATTTCCTCTGATACAAATTATCCGCTGTTTCGATAAGAGCCGTTTCTATAGCTGGCCGCAATCAATTCAAATGTTCCAAATGAAAGTAATTCTTATCGAACAATTTCGATGACATTTCAATGGATTGTTTTTGAAAATACGAATATATTTGTTCGAGTATATAAAGAAATTTTGAATATTTTCAAAATTCAAACTATAAAAAAAAACAATTTGTCCAAATTTCATAATTCAGATGACTGAAGAACATGAATATTCATGGCCAACCTTACTCAATGTATTGATTTCGAAATTACCGTCACATCTCTATGGATGGAAGTATTCGTCAAATTCATTCATGCATTCATTCATCGGGATTTTGGAGGAAAATAAAACATGCATTTTTCACACATCGAGTATTTTGCCTCACAACTTTAGCTTAGAATTCATGCTTTGAATGGAGCTTCGTGTAGAAATGCATGATTTTAACCCCGAACACGAACATTTGTGTAAGTCGAACGAAATGCTGTAAACAAACAAATTTATTCGAATGTTAAACGTGAATTTTTGGCCACAAAAATCATAAGCATTTGCTTGTTGATGTTCAACCATGCAAGAGGTAAATTCGCTCAAATATTCGGGTGAATAATTATAAAACCACAAACAATATCGGTGTGCTTAGATCTAATGTTATTTTTTTTTTTTTTTGTTTGTCGGCTGATGATTTTCGCATCTGCATTTTCAACTCTTGGTTTTCTCTCTCTCTCTCTCTCTCTCTCTCTCTCTCTCTCTCTCTCTCTCGCGTAATATTCACATTCAAAAGACACATGCAGAGAAAGAAGGCGCAAAAGAGAGATAGAGAGTCAGAAACCGAAACAGACACAAGCAAAAGCACTTTCGCATCAAAACAAAACAAAACCTTATTTTGGCTCTTTTGCATCATCACCGACGACGAATGACGATGAAAATACAGAAATGCTTGTTTGCTTCTTCGCAAAAGTGAGCCACTGTGATTAAGCGCAATGAAATCCGAAATTTATGAGAATCGAGATTACGCGGTGTGCGTGTAAAGCATGTTACATCGCTAAAAGTTAATTAATCCGATTAAATGGATTGCATTTATATGTACTGTTGTTGTCGTTGCTAGTATTTTTGTATGTATTTTAGAGTGTGTGTCTCTTTCTCTACTCCCCATTTTTGTGGCAAAATGCATATATACGTACAGTTGAAAATGTTGTAGTGCGTTGTACCGGTTCAGTGTGTTTTTGAACAATTTCATCTTCCTCTTTCTTTTGGCTCCATTTCTCTCGGGTCTTCTACTGTTGTCGTCATTCTCCAATTTATCTATTGCCAAATGGTGGTAAATGTGGCATATCTTTTATGCTTATCTAAATAAATTAAAATTTTTATGTGTCTTTAAGTCACGTTTACATTTCTCGCAAATATGTTGGGTGCGGATTTGCATCCTTGAAAACAAAAACCAAAATATCATTGCGAATTCACATCGTTGTCGACTGTCACTTGACTCCAAAAAGGTAATGAACATCGAGAATTTGTTGCTTTTTACTCTGAATTTTCATCGCTCTCTCTCTCTCTCTGGTTGTCGGTCGTTGCATTTGAATATAGCGATTAATTTAGTCGTTTCGTGGTAAGCTTGTTAGCGTAAAGTTAAATCTCGAGATTTTCAAAATGAACACACAAATATGCAAGCATCTGATGATGCTGAAAATCAATTTTTCGTATCGGATAGTTTGAAATTGATTCAAATGTTCATTTGCTGTCTCTCTGTCTTTCTCTGCCCGTCGCTCTGTACAAATGTTTGACATTGTTCCGTGCTGCAATTTTAATTATGTAAAATTCATTTTGCACGGTAATGTGTAAAAACAAATATTATTCGAGATAATAAATGTTATGGGGTATGTGCGTAAAACGCATAAATTATCATAGTTTGTGATAAAGCTAAAGCAACGTTTTATTATGTGAATTACGGTAATAAACAACGCACATTCAACAAACACCAAACACTTTACAAACATAACGTACGCGATCCTCTCGCATATTTCAATTGCCATAATCTCAATCATTGTAGATGGCAAAGGTTTGCTGACGTTTGCCACAAAACATGATTGTGCGATGTTCATTTTTATTTTATTGTGCACAGAAAAGTCGGTTAAATTCAACGATACATTGGCGCTGGTTGAATGAATGTTACTATCAGGATTCAATTATTAATGATAAGCATTATCAAAAACTATTTTTTTTTTTCATTTCTCAATTACAATAATGTAGATTATACGCTTTTCAATTGATTGATTAATCATTTATAGTTATGAGCTGTCACTAACTGTCGTAGATTTTCTCACGTTTTAAATGATGAAAGAGAATTCACGATAATTAATAATCATGATGTAAAAATTAGAAGTGGTTGAGCAATTTAAATATGAAATTATCGTAATAAATTTCAAATGAAAAAATCAACTAATTACTAACCACTATTATCTACTTGATGGTTTTTTTTTTGGTCCAAGTATCTCAGTAAAATCTAAAGATTTATTTGCTTTCCGTGCATAAAAGATATCCTTTTCATACCAAACAGAAATAAAATATACAAAATCGTGGTTCATTCATCATTTGATAAATCATTGATGCTATTCAGATTTGTTCATTTTTGTTGTTGTAATTTCGTTTGGATATTCAATTTAAAGAGTTCATTCAACATTTGAAAAAGGAATGAAAAAATTGTAACAGATTTTATTTCAAATATTTGAATGCATCCATTTTCACTTATGATACACAATCTCTGTAAACATATGTGTTTATAAGCGTACACACACACACACGTAGCACGTATGTGGTATTGTGCAATCTGTCAAAATAGCCACAAGTTTATATTGTCAATAATATAAACAACTGCTCCGTTTTGACAGTTTGAATTGGTGTTGTTCTTTTTTCTACTGCTCTAACATTATTTATCTATTGGAATTTTAATTATATTTCGAAATATTCGTTTAATGTTAGTGATTTGGTTTGAATTGATAGAAAATGAGTGCCATAGACTATTTGAAGAAGGCGGTCGAATATGATATGAATGGCAGAAAATTGGAATCGCTTAAACTGTATCAGTCAGGCATTTCAGCATTACTGGAAATATGCAAAAGTATAAAATCCCTTTTTTTATTATTATCATATAAAAAATTGTGATTGACGTTTTCGTTTAATTTCCCCGTTGGCTTCTTTAAATTGCAGCCGAAACAAATCCGGAGAAAAAACTACATTTTCAGCGAAAAATTGACGAATACATGACACGAGCTGAACAAATTAAGGCCACCATAACTGAACAACGTAGCCGCGGCGAGATTATCGATAAAATTCATATCATTGCAAATGGAACCGGTTATGGTTACGAAAGAATTTTCGGAAAATATTTGAATGATAGCGTAAAAGAGATTTCATTAGAGGAACCATATCTTAGAGAGTATTATCAGGTATAGAGCATTATCAGCTTTAATGTTTTGTTGCATTCACAAATTGAATGAATGGTGTCAATGCACTATTTTAAAATTGATTGACTCATTTTTTTTCAGTTGATCAATCTGGTTCGATTTTGTGAGCTGGTCGTGCTGAAGTGTCGAAATCTGAAATTTTTGAATGTAACAACAGTGGCGATTCCAACTGGAACTAACCAACACAACGATCAAAAAGCAGCATTTCAAGCATTAACAAATGATTTAAAAAGCCGTAACATTACATTCAGCATTGATTTCTCCGAACAACTTCACGACAGACAAATTATGTAAATATTCATGGTTTTATTTTTCAACAATAATAATACAGTTTTGATTAAATATATTCTTTTTGTTTATTCACCAGTTTAAGCAATGGATATATTATCAAAATTGGACGCGGTTTACATTATTTTCTTCCAGCTGATAAATTTTGCTTGGGACAATACAATTTCGACTTTCGCAAATGCAAAGAAACCAATATTGATATATTTTATTGTCCAGAAAATAAAACTTCGTGATAGCAACAGATTTAGACCAGATATTTCGTTATCAAGATAAGACACATTATTATAAAAAAAAAGAGAAATGATTTGTTACAACAATCATGAAAAATGTGTTCAATTGTTCTATTTAAAAATAAAATTATTCGATTTGTTACAATGGACTATTACAAAACTGTTGAATTGAACGAAAAAAGTATTTTCATGATGAAAAAAAAGTTTAATTAAAACACTTGAACGAAATCGATTATTCTCAAAGTTTTTCAAGTCATTTTATTTCATACGATCACAGTATTGGTATTCCTTTTCGATGAATGACATTAAGTCTTGAATTAAAATAATTTCTAGAAATATTTGAAACTACATCGGGTTTGTCGTCAATAATTAATTACAACGAAGATTGTCATTGAGCAGTATTCATTACTAGGTCTACCTCCAACGATTCGACAAGCCGTTTGAAAATGTTTTATTAAGCATCTGTTTTTTACTGTCATAAATTATGACTCATAACGTTGTTGGGATACTTTCGGAATTATAAAATAATTAATTTATTTTTCGGTTGATACATTTTTATTGTCATATTAGAGCTAAACACAGAATAATATTTTTAAAATCTGAATTCAAATGGAATTGTAATATTGGTGGAGTTTATGGAGTTTTGGTGAACAATCACAATTTTATCAGCTTACATCAAACATATAAGTGGCTGATAATAAAAGTGAAAATAGCCAATCTATGTTTGTAATAAAATGTCATACCAAAGACACTTTGGAACGATCTCTTACTTCGAAACCGCTATTTCCATTTTCAGTTTCAGCCAATGTAGAATCTGTTATACAAATACGAAATAAAATTAAATAATGACTATACTTCTTTGACAAGCACAAAATGACTAATGTAAATAAAAATGATTATTAGATCTGATTTCATCACAAAGATAATATTTCAAATATTATAAATAGTAAGTGCACTTCAAATTTACGCTTTAAAAAATGGATAATAAAATGTGGTACAAAATATACTGGCATTTTGTTTGATTTAAAAACAAAAGACTGTTTAAAATTGTATGGCTAATGCATTTAGTCTATGAAAAAATGAAAATTGATTCAATGGACGAGTGGAGTACTCGCATTTGTGAATCGTTGGATATATCGAATTTTTCCATCGTTTTATGGAAGAGTGGACCTTCGAATCGAATCAAATCCTGAAATAATTTATAAACAAAATTAGTAAGTATTCACGGAAATAAGCATAAGTTTTGAAAACCGATAATTACTGTCATTTCATGTAGACCACAAACATCCAGGCAATGAGAGATCAAAACGTAGATTTTTACGTACAAATGCGCGATGCGAACGTAATCAGCATTAGGAGTTTGTGGATAGTCAATTTTGGCTGAACCAAGATTACGAATTTTATGTTCCGTATATAAAATGGCATTGGCTTGTTTCGCCGTCAATTCTTCTTGCTGCATCAAATAAGAAATTATTGTTTTTTTTTAAGTTGAACCATTCAGATTTGAGAAATATATTTGTTTGATCATTCAAATAAAAATGTCGTTAATTGGCCAAAGTAAAATTTAAAAAGAAATGGCAATATTTATACCTGAACTAAATATTTTAGTGTAAGAATGACCACCATAAATTCTTTTTTCTCCAAAAATTTCTTCGGAAAATCATCGTCGAGATCAAGAACCCAATTGAGCAGATTCCAGCGAGATTTATCAAAATTACGCTCCTTATTTTTGAAGATCAAATCAAATAATTCCGGCAATTTCACTGAAATGAATACATTCATTTTATTCAAATAATATCGAATTTTATGCGGAAAAATGATGAAACAATTTTTACTTGGTGGATAGATGATTTTTTCTTCGGTGACTTTGAACGGTTCATCATGTGCATGTTTGATGCAAATTTTGCGTGTGTCCCGACGTCGTGCGTGGTCTTTCAATAAAATGCCACATAATTTCATTAAAATGGGTACCACCAATTCCGTATAGCTCTTGGACTTATAATTACGGAAATCAATGAATTCCACATCTTTTACATTGAATATATCGTCCACAACCAGTTTATACATGAATGCGTCATGTTTTTTACAAAATTTCCAAAATGACATTTTCGGTTCCGGTTCATCGTTAAAATTTATATCATAGCAATTTAACCCATTTTCAATGGAGTTCAATTGTTCAGGTGTGCAATCTGGTCCAAAAATATCACAACTGATGCGTTCCAAATCGAAATTTGGCTTATTTTTAACCATTCCCATTGGTTGACGTTTTACGTACATTGAAACATTCCAAATTTTTCCGCGATTTTCGGTAGTATTTGATGCAACCAATTTATTTATCCAATCACCGATGACATAATACGGAAGAAAATTGGATCCACACAATGCACTCAACAATGGCATTTGATAAATATTTAACTGTAGTTTTTCGAGTAATTTATGCCTGCAATAACGGATGCCAGTTAGTGTCTTGATGTTTATGCCGTTGGCCCTCCAAAATTGAAAATCACCTTAAAATCCATTATTTAAATTAGATAAACATTTATAAATGGTATTTAATTTGTGTATCACCTTCGAATGCCATGAAATCCGTATCATTGGAAATGATCGCCAATACTTCGTCGGCATGTTGTTTTGCATAACGTGCAATTTCTTGATTATGCCGAAAGAGATTCACATAGAAATCACCGTAACGGCGCACCAGCTTCTTCAGATTATAATCAAATGCCAATGACATACGAATGTCCGTTGAAAATTTATTTTTCTCATCCAGATACGCTTTCAAATCGGATTTCGATTCGAGTTTGTCGAATATGGTCAAACAATTCATATATTCAGATTCCCGTTTTGGAATAAAACTGCAACATAAAATTATACATGTATAAGCGAATGACAATCAGAATAGTGATAGAGCTGATATTGGCACCGTAGAATTGCGTGTAGAAGTGAGTGACCACGCCCAAGCGTAGCCGATACCAGCTCTGAATACTGCAAATGTATACGATTAAAATAATTCTTACAATTGAAGGTCATCGGTGTACTTGGTGCCAGCCATAAAAAATACCAATTTGACATTGGTCTTTTTTAAATTTTCCAAAAAATTACGCAACATTTTATTGTAATAATCGAAACGGCCACCCAGAATCACACCAATTTCATCACGTTGTACAAAAATATGGGCTACTTCCTTTAAATCAATTAATATTTGCGGCACTTTTCCATTGTTATCGCTAAATTATGGACACATACTCAAATTAATTAATTAATTTTCACTTTCAAAAATTCAAAATGTTCTATGTTTTCTACTTACATTTTCCAATTTTCAATCTCGTCATGCATATCAATCCGATCGATGATATTCTTTTCGAATCGAGTTATAAAATTATTAAGACCTTTAACACCCATCTTTTTGTTGTCCTTATGGTTCGATTATACTAATTTTCCTTTGCCGCCGGTAATGTATTACTTTCGATCTCAAGTTATTTTTACTGCAAACATTCAATATGATCATATTGTGTTTGCACACTTTTGTAAATAACTTACGTGTTCATTTACAAATGGTTCAATATATTTAGAAGTGAATCTATGAAATCTTATGCACTCATTGTGAAATACGCATTAAATTCAAGTTATAGCGACTACTTTGTTTTTTTTTTTTTTTTTTTTTGAACTTTGTTTATTCGTATCAGTATTCTATACAATACAAATACAAAAACACAAACACACATACAAAGGCAGTGTACACCATACACTGTACAATTTCATTTGACATATGATTTTGACAGCACGTACGTGTGTTTATAATGTCAAGATTTTATGGAAATGCCGGCATGCTATTTTAAATTCAATTAAAATTTGTAGAATTTTTTACATTCTTTTCGAACCAATTCTCAACAAATTAAGTCTAGTGAAAATCGACGATGATTTTAATCGATGGAAGTGTCATGGAAGGGGTAAGTGGTGATGGTTCTTGCAAATTGATAAAATTTTACTAAAATTTCTTTGTTAGGGTGGCCAAATTTTGAGAATGGCAATCTCATTAAGTGCATTACTACGAAAACCAGTGAAAATAACCAAAATTCGAGCGGGACGGAAAAATGGGGGACTGGCTGCTCAGCATTTAAATGGTATGCTCTCGTACATCAATATTCAATATCCTTTCGTGATGTTTACCATTAAATTTATGTTTCGTATAATGATTAGGCATTGAGTTGGCTCGAGACATATGCAAGGCATCAGCTAAAGGATTGTTCATTGGATCGTCTGAGGTTGAATTCAGTCCAAACAAATTAAACGGTGGCGACTATACAGCTGATACCAAAACGGCTGGGTAAATTAGAGAATGCTGCAAAATCCATTTTCAATGCAGTTTGAAATAAAAAATCATATCTATTTTTAGGAGTGTTGCATTGTTACTTCAAGTTTCATTGCCATTGATTCTATTTGGTGATGCACCATCTACTCTACATTTGAAGGGTGGAACAAATGCTGAAATGGCACCACAGATCGATTTCATGACCGAAATATTTCGACCAAATTTGGAACGATTTGGAGCTACATTCGATTTTACTTTGGAACGTCGCGGGCAAGTATAGATGCTGAAAAATCCAATTGATCGCTCACGGAAACGAACTCATTTTTCTAGATATTTTCCAAGAGGTGGCGGATATTGTATAATTAATGCCCGACCTGTGAAATACCTGCAACCAATTGATCTGACAAATGTTGGAGATATTACAAAGATATTCGGATGGAGTTTTGTGGCTGGGTCGTTGCCGGTTCATGTGAGTGCTTTTTTTAAAAGTCCATTCTACTGAAGCATGCGTGAATGTGCTAAATGTGATGTATTTTTTTCCATAAGTTAGCGGATGAAATGATGAATGGTGCCAAAAATGAATTGAATCGATCGTTGAAAAACTGTCCAATTGATATTGAAGCATATAAAGAAACCAAAGATGTTGCCAAAGACAATGCATCTGGAATAATGTACGATAAGATGGAAAAATATGTATTTATATTCTGAATATTTAATGGATTTCGATTTTTGTTCGCCTCTAGAATTGGATACGAAACAACGACACATTGTATATTGGGTGCATCAGCACTCGGTACTCGAAACGAGAGAGCATATGATACGGGAAGAAAAGCAGCCAATGAATTGATCAAATGTTTAGGTAGTTGCGTCGATGTACATGTACAAGATCAGCTTATAATATTTATGGCATTGGCACGAGGAGTGAGCCGAGTCCGATGCACCTTACCACTAACAATGCACACAAAAACCGCTATTTACATTGCTGAACTCATCACAGAAGCTAAATTCAATGTGATTGATAATGGAGCCACTGGAATTATTGAATGTAATGGGATTTCCTTCGAAAATGGCTATTTTGCCAGAAATGAATAAAAAATACATATTTTATGACGAGAAAAGGTTTCTTTTTTATTCACCCACAACTGCTTCACACTGCCTTCATGATAGAGCCAAAGGAAAATTTATCACCATTGATGTTAATAGAGATTTTTTATTTTTATTTCATTAAAACCTACAATTTTTACTTATTTTCGAAAAAAATTCCATTAATTACTGTATACGTTGGTTTCTTCGTTTGTCTTAGTTTTATATTTTGAATTTTCTCTTGCATTTGTTGATTTATCTCTAATGCACGATTTAATTTGTGTTCAATTTTCTTGAACTTTTTCGTAGTTGATTTTTTCAATCTTCGACTCCATTCAGGTTGTTTATATTCAACAGGCTTACTGCGATTAATAGAAGTTGCATGAATATCTCGTCCGTAAGCAATATCAATTCGGGAGCAATAAGTTGATGTATTAACTAATAGTTAAAAACGATTCATATTTTAAAAAATCACTTGGGACAAAATCTTTTTATTAAAAAATTACCATTTCTCAGGTATTTTCTGAGCTCCTCCACTTTTTGATATCTTTCCGTTTCGTTCATGTTTTCGTTAGAAAAAATTTGAATTCGTTTTAATTCTTTGTCGATTTAATTTACTATCGTAAGATGTGGAATTGACTCTTTTCTGAGCTAAAGAAATAATGACTGAACGGTCCAATTATTTGCTAAATAATAAAACGGCTTTGTTAATGGCTCATTATTTTATTGCAATTTTGCTGGCACTGTATGAAACACGAAAGTAATTTCGCCGATTTGTTTTGTTTGCAAGCAAACACACAAACATAACAAAATAGCAAACATTCCCGATAAAATTGTTTGACGATTGCCAATTATAAGTGACGAATCGGTTGAACTATAATCAAAGAATTGCACGTGACAATCTGATGGGCGACGTTTCTCTATTTTTAAGTGAACATTGCAAATATAAATCATCGAATGAGATTAAGAATGGGACATATTTTTTTGATTTCATAAAAATGTGTCGACATAATATGCCATTGAAGTACACAATACAAAAGCATACATCGCCTTCTATGATTTGTTATATTTCTATGTTCCCATTGATTCTACAATGAAAATCAAGAAATATTGTCCCATTTTTATTCTCATTCATTGAAATAGATATGTTGTTTTGAGAAAGACGCTGTTTGGTTGCAAAGGTGCTTTGACCGATGACACTTGCTTCGAAATATTCAACGACTTTTCATTCTTTGGCAGCGGACTCTGTTTATGTTATTTTCAAGAAGATCATACTTTCAAATTTGGTCTTATAACTCGAGACAGCATCGCTTCATCATTTTATTGGTGCAAGCAAAAGCTGCAGTATCTATTTTATAGATGCATTCCTCAGAATTAAATTCGATCAGATTATGTCTGTGAATTTGTTTTAAGCTTTCCAACTGCCTGTTCAAGAGCTCAAAATCAAAATGATCAAACAAAAATACTAGTTCGTCAATTGGTCATTTGATTTTAAACTAATAATGAATATATGCAATAAAAATTAAAACAAACGCAATGATGATCAAAACTGTTCATATCGAATTGTTTATTTAACATTCTTTATATTTTCTACAATGCGTTTTTTTTTTCATGAAATTCCTAAATGTTAGTGTTTCGATTGGATTTGTTTCCGAAGTATCTAAAAGAAAATATCGCCTAATTTGATCCAATTTCGAAAACATTCGACTGGGCCCAGATAAATTAGTCAGAATGAAATTGTAAATTAATTCGCTAAATATGCATGAAAAATTGTGTGAAACTGGGAAATGATATTCTCTAATTATGAAGTTCATGCAATTTTCAAATAAATTTTTAATTTTTGAGAGCCTTAAAATACTTTATTCATTCACTTTATTCGATTAAATTATTTTGAACTCAAATGGCCTCCGTTGGGAATGGGCTCGTATCTTCGAACAAAAATCGTTTGGTACAAATTTTTTATCTCTTTCTCTCTCATTTTTTTTATACAAACATGCAATTTTGTTTAAAAACTTCTTTATATTTCGTACGCTGAATCGCATTTATACTCGTCCAATATAAACCAACACAATAAAAAAAAATACATTTCTAAATGAAGTGAAAAAAGGACCAATGATTAAAAAAAATGTGCAAAGTTTCTTCTGTGGAAGATGTGCATGTGTATGCGTGAATGCGTTATCGTAAATGTGTTCATTCTTGATTGATGATTTTTCTCAAAATGTTGTGGGATCTTTCACAAATTAGAGCCATTTCACCTTGTTTTACCGATTTGTATTTGATATAGACGTTATTTGTTTTTGACGTTGGTGCGTTCAATACGTATGTAATCAAATCTTTGACAATTGGCCGCAAGTATTCTGCACTGTACGTACTGTAAAACTCCAAAACTGAATTCCACAAGGTGTCAAACTTGATGGATTTGTCCGGACACATTAGCGATTCCATAATACACAATGAGACATACAATGATGCTGCTGCAATCTGCAAATAAATCATCGAAAAGGTATGCATTCAATAAGGTTTTGATATAAAAAAAAAACAACGTTGATTTTTGTCACTTTTGTTATTTACCTCAGATGGCAGGTATTCGGAAAGTCCATAATCGATGGCACCCAGCTCAATGAAATATTTCGATAAAATGTGTATTTGACTGTCGGCTTTAGCAGCCTTTGAGAATCGACGTAAGAAGTGAATTGCAGTTGGAGCTCCCATTTCAAATTTCAATTTCTGAAATAGATATTCGATTGAATTAGAATTTCATCGAAATTGATTTAGTCACGAAGACTTTGCTTACCTTCAAAATGTGCTTCTCCATTTGAAGAATTTGCTCTTTTGTGTACGTGTTGTCTGTAATATAAACAAAGTCATTCACATCTGGTGGGTATAATTCTTCATATTTTGATGCAACAAATAATGCAGCCACGCCAACTAATTGAAGATTTTTCCGTGATGTCGTTTTGACCGTCTGTAAACAAATTGCGACATTGAAACAAACGTGATATATTTCAATTTAATATCGATGGAATGCACTTACTTGCAAATAACGGTCGATGAGTGACACGGTTATATGGAATGTTTCCTGAGTAAAATGGTATTGCGTGTGTACTTCACTTATCCAATCCAATAGAACTGTACGCATTCTTGGATGTACCTCTGTTTGTCCATCTAAATGATTCTTTCGAATGGCATACTTTTGTTCCATTTCAAATAGATATGCGTAGATATCATTCACGTATTCGCATACAAGCAAGCAATTTCGTTCGTCACCATCATCAATATTTAAACCGTCAAACTAAAATTGTTTCAAATAGCAATGATTATATGTTCCTGCCGCATCGACGCATCGTCGATGATTTATGAAATGTATGCAAAGATAATGGTATTACTTACGCCATTGATCAAACCATTAGAGTACGATGATGAAAACGATGGTGGACAGAATCTTGATTGAATGACTGGATTGTCAGCGATTAGTTTTGGCGCTTCTGCCTCTGGTTCCGGTTTGTTGGTTGGCACCTTTTTCTTTAGAATTTCTGATGAATTTGCAGTTTTCGGTAAGATCGTTGCAAGTTTGGCGCGTCGTGTCAATGTGCTATCTTGCCGTTTCATAACTGGCTTTTCAATTTTGACTTCTTTGAGTGTTGCCGTTTCCGTTGATTTGACGCGCACCAATTTTGGACCAGATTGACCGGAACCATTTGAACCGATGCTCGTGATTGAGGTCTTACTGACTGAATTGTTGCGTAAAAGTGGCTTTCGTAGGGGCTCATTTTTCCAATGAGTGTCAACACGGGCTTTGACGTTCTTTAAATCAATTGTATTCGGTATATTTTCAGCCGAATTTTGACTGATCAATTTTTTATCATTCAAAATGCGCGATTTTTCAGTACGATTCACCAAATTACCAAGTGCCGCACGACGTGTTGTTGTTGTTGTTGTCGCTGTATGGAGTGTCGTTTTTTTGACACCAACTGACAATGCATCTCCATGAGTGATTAAATTCTGTATGAATGAAAACAAAAATTTTTTTTTTTTAAATATTCTGAGTGGAATAAACAAAAATGTAGAATTCCACGGTTAAGAAAACTAACAGACAATATCTTGAACTAACTGGTCAGTTGAGCTGACAGTACGTTAGCCAGCTAAATGGACTTAAACAATAGAAGTTATTGTTATAATGAACAATCACTTCTATTAAAACAAGAAAAGTGATTCATCATTAAAACAATAACGTCTATTGTTTTAGCCCATTTAGCTGGCTAACGTAATGTCAGCTCAACTGACCAGTTAATTCAATATATTATCTGAAAACTACTGTCACTTTTATGTAAAACAAAATCATCAAACAAATGAACGATCAAAAAAGGAGAGATAGAAAAGAGAACAAATCTTGGGGAGGCAGAAAAAATGAAACTTCCGTGTCGAATGGTACACCAGTACACGCTACGAATCTATATTTCATTGTAATTAACATATACATTGAGTCGCATAGACTAAGCAAGCGAGTACCGTTTACTTGATGCTTAGCCGTACCCCTTATTGTTGACAATATATAAAAAATTAGGTATATTATATCGAAACAAATTAAGAAAATTCAATGAGTATTTTGTTCAATGAACACAAAACAAAACCGAGAAACTGAAAAAAATGATAAATTAGCGTCTATTAATGATTGCAATACTTTGCTTCTAAAATGCATAAAACTAGGAATTTCAATTGTAGAAAAAAGAACTATCGCGAAATAAAGTAGAGCAAAATTGCTTGGCTTGTATGAAATGTGAAAAAACGAACTTTTATTCCATAAAAGCCGGACAAATTTTAACGATGGCCACTGTACCAAAGCGTGTGCATGTAAAAAAAAAAACAAAGTACTAGAGTGCCGTTTTTGTTTCTCTCTATTGATCACATTGGCACATCACCGACGATAAATCATAAATTTGTATCTAACGTTACAGTCAGCCAATCCTCTCATTGAATTTGACTAACAACACGAAAAATAACCAAAAATGATGACATCTTCATTTTTTGGCGCTAATAACAGCATGCCACGAATACATTGTTTATAATGAAATAAAAAATATCTCGTTCAATTTAAGAGTTGCGACGTTATGCAGAACCCGATAAATCACATTTATGTAAATCAATGTAAAAAAAGATATGTTTTTCCCGTTAGATGAGCATCAATTACATGACATGAATTGCGTCGCTTCATTGTATTCTTGAGGAATTATGATTTTTCCGATCGAATGAAAAATGAAATCGATGTAATGCTAATTTCGATTACGAATTATATAGAAAATAAATCTATTCTAGATACAATAGCTTAAAAAAATATATAGTTTACCTCATCAACGATAGCTGCAGCCCGACGTGTTGCCATTTTTTTCGAGTTTGTTCGTTAAAGTGTTAATTTTGAATGAAAACTAATTATATTTGTTGAAATGTATTTACAAAATATCGCTCTGGCGATTTTAAACTAGCTTTAATATTAATCACAAACACAAAAAATCTAATATTAAAAAAGAAATCTACGATCAGAATTTTCTAATTTTTATGTGAACAGACCCGATGCAAAAACTGGAATGCAGTTCGCTTGATGTTCCGACTAATTCGTTAAGCGAATTTTTTCAAATGTTCAAAGACCAAACTATCCACTCACTCTAATTGGTCGGATAGATGCACTTCATTTGCAATCGACGTGAAGTTAGTGACACGCACTAAACTCACCACATGCTATCCCAAACAATATAGCTCGGATAATACATAGATGGCGTTATGATTATATTTCCATGAAAATTACATTTTGCGTGTAATTTAATCACATTACTTATTTTTATTTTATTATTTAAAAGTTATATTTTTTAGTATGTATATACTTGGGTTTTTTACTATAAGCAATGCATTTCTGAAATTGTAAGTGGACCCGTTTCATTTGTTCACAAAAAAAAAACTGTACCAAAAACATGCCAATCTGTAATAAAATGTATTGATTTTTTGGGAAAAATGATCTTTTTTATGAAAAAAAATGCAATTTTTATCAACAATATTAAATTTAAAATTTATTCGATTTTCGATGCTCCATAAAACCGAGCTTATCTACATTTCTATGCGCAAAAAATCGATAATATTTTCATTATCATTCATTATCCATTGATAATTGATGATAAGTTGTATCAAAATAACAATTTTATTGTTCTCTACCTAATTTTTGTAGTTCATATTGCATTGGTTTGGCGTGACAAATATAATTAATGGTCCAATCATCTTCGACACCTTTTGTAATTTCTTTAATGAATCGATAATTTGCAATGCTGTAGAATTTTTGAAAGTGGCTAAGTAAATCAGAACTTGGTCCCTTAAATATATCGGAAAACTCTATATTACACGCTTCATGATTTGCAACTGAATGTACAACTACCATAATTTCAACGAAAACTCGTGTTGTTTCATCATCATCGTCGTCATCATCGTCGTCATCTTGTTGTGTGATAAATTGAATGTTATGCGGAAAAATCCATGCGATCTCCTTTGAGTTGATCGAAAGTGATTGTCGTTGTTTGACTGACAATGTACCAACAATACGTCGCATTTTTTCAACTGTGTCGTCATCAACCATATCATGCATAGCTTTAAAATTAGCAGCAGCCAATAGATTTGACACAACCTATTGATATCAGACAATTTTATAGAAAATTAATGAATTCTACCAAATTATATGAAATTTGATTTTGAAATTGGTCATTACCGTTATGGCTTGTTTAGCACCATTGAGAAATTCCTTTATGTCGAATGTTCGATCATGAAAATATCGAAGCAAAAATATGGCTAAGCGATTTTTAACCATGAGATATGGAGATGGTTGATTCTCATATGCGTCATCGAATCCTGGTAATTCACAATCATCGTCATCATCTTTGTTTTCTTTGTGATTGCTTGAATAATTGCGACAAATGCATCCGAAATGAACATTGTGTCGTCGATGAATATTGCTGAACTCAATTGTTGACGTTAAATTTGGCAATGAACTATTTATTAAATTGACTGCATTTTTGGTACTATTTATCGTATAATATCTGGATGATGTTCGCAATGAATTATTCATATAATTGATTACACTAAATTTATACGCAATTTGATTTATTTTTTGGCAATTTGCTAGAAACATGTTTGGTTTTCTTTAATTCAATGCTTTTTACGTCTACTTTATTTTATTTTCTTGTCAAAACGTTTGACATTCTACAACACCAATTGGAATTTGTGGTGAACTATACAATTTTTATCCGAAACTATTGCGATTGGATGACATCTGTTGGAAGTAATGTTTACAGTCAGAAAAAACGTTATTTATTTTTGAAAATGTTCTTTATTAGGATAAAAAAGTACAAATTGTTCCAAGATAATTTAATTCTGTTGTCTCGTTTGAAGTTCATCCAGCATATTTGCATGATTGATAAACGATACTATCCAGTCGTCATTTGAATTTGGTGAAAATTCTTTGGTGAATGTATAGTTCAACATGTATCGAATGTGGAAATGCGAACTAAAAAAAGTGAAAAATATTTTAAAATAGCTTTATAAGGATCTCGAATCTGAAATCTCTTACATTGTAAAATCTTTTGAGCTGGCGTCAATATCCAAATCGGCCGTTAAAACCGCTTTGCATATTAGTGAAATATCAACACATGTGCTATCATTCTTTTCTTTTATCTCTATGGAAGACACTAAAAATTGTGGGATATCATTCATTTTAACCCGAAGTCGGGAACGTTGTTCGTCGGTCATTGTGACAATTACATGTCGTAGCCTATCAATGACTTCATCTGTCACCAAACCGTGCAACCCATCAAAATCAGCTGATGCCAACTTATCTGAAATAATCTAGAAATTTGGGAATTATCGGGTGAATTTCAATCGATTTTTTTTATTAACATACTTCGATGGCCTTCATGCTTCCAGCTTTGAAGTCGTCCAGAGAAAATTCTGAATCTAATGAGTTTTTGATCTTGCGTGCATTTCGATTGACCAAAAAATATGGGAAAAATGATGGGGCTATCACAATTTTATCGTCCACTAATTTGGGCAATTTTCGTTCATATTTTGAACCATCAAGTGGCTGGTGATTATTGTTGGTTGAGTAGCCAACAGCGTTTATCTGCTTCAGTCGTGAATGATTCAATGATAATTTCATATGTGTTTGCGATAATGATGAAAATGGCCTCGACACATAACTGATTGTTTGTTTCAATCGAAAAACATTCCAGGCAATTCTTTGGCTCAACATATTGGCCTTTTTTTAAACAAAATTATCTTTAAAAATTACTTTGACTACAGCTGTCAAAAAGAAATAAACAGTTTGACATCTCCATCTATCAATTGAAATACAATTCATATAACAGTTGTGTCATCTATTGTGACTAAAATGAAGTAGTGGAAATGCAAACAGAAATTACGTTAATTGAAGCAATTTTAATTTATTTCATATTTTTGCTCTAACAAGTAAAAAGATTTTGTTCAAATCAACAAAGGCCGTGCATTATTGTTGTTCTTTCTCTTTTGCTGAATTTTTTTGAGTTGAACGAATCTGACGTACTCTGATGATCGAAATCTATTTTAAATTTATACTTTTATATATACAGGTGAGTCAATGGCCAGTGGAACAATGCTTTGAATATAATTTTTCAGACAAACGAACTGTGATTACTACAAAAAAAGTAGTTGTTAAACGAAAAACCACACGTTCTGGCCAAAAAAACTGGAAACTTATCGCATGTCCTTGGAGTTCTTATCAAAAGAGGAGGGTCAAATTGTTTCATTTAACTAGACCAATTTTTCAACGCAATATTTCAAATTCATTAAATTCGGAATTCGAATTTGTCAACAAGATGTTATTTAATGATTTTTGCGTGTCGATAAATGCACCTCTTGTATTTTTTATGTGTTTTCATATATTTTATATTGGATTATTGGATTATTTTATATTACAGTACATTCGTTTTATTTGTTTGTTAGTGAAATATATTTTTATTTTTTCCCTTTGTCTTCAAATGACTTTTTAAAAAAGTTCATCTGATCATTCATTTGATCTTCAATGTTTGCATGATTTATGAAAGACACTATCCAATCTCCACTTGAATTTTCTGAATATTCCCTGGTGAATTTATAATTCAGCACATAAAGATTGTTGTCAACAAACCTAAAATACAAAACATGTGAATATTGTTCTTCTATTTGAATTGTATTGCTAAACTATGACTTACATGCTGGTTTGTTTCAGAAAATCGAGCGGAGATTTTTTTTCTTCGCTCGCAGTTAATTGTTTATAACCAAGAACCACTTGCAAAATCGTAAAAATATCAACGAATTTTCTATCCTCATCTTCTCGAATATCTATTGAAGACACAAATTGCGCCACAATATCATCTTCCAAGACACGAAGGTGTGAACGTTGTTCTTCGGTCATCGCCACAATAGGGTTTTGTAGATCGTCAATCACTTTGTCTGTCACCAAACCACGCAATCCATCAAAATCGGCCGATGCCATTTTATCGGATATAACCTACGAATGATATGATTATTCAATTTATCATTTCCATGTAAATATTTAACTCACTGCAACGGCTCTTTTGCTACCATCTATGAAATCGTCTAAAGAAAACTCGCCATCCAACTGATTACGGACCTTGATCGCATTAAATGTAACACTAAAAAATGAAAAAAGTCCTGGAGTCGCTATAATTGGTTCGTCCGATAGTTTTGGTAAGGCTCGCTTAACATTTTCGTTTTCTGATTGCCGCTCGTTATCTGTTGAATAAAAGCTACAACTCGGTAGACCTTGTGAATGCTTTTGCCATTGACTACATGGTAATCTGGATTGATTCACCGGTTGTTTTGTATTTGACAGCGATGAGAATGGCTGTGATGCATCGGCATTCACAAGCTCAACTAGCGGCTTCAATGAATACTGATTCCTGATAATTCTTTGGCTTCCATTTCGAATTCGGTTCAACATATCGGCTATTATTGTGTATAAAGATTTTCTTTGAAAATAGGTTACGTGAAAAGTCATATGTCAAAAAATATCAAAACACAATCACCATCGCCATCTATTATGCGAAATCGGAAGTAAGCTTTAAGATAAAAAATATTGCAAATAAATTATAATTTGTATTCATTAGCATTTTAATCCAGTTTTTATTTATTTATTTATAAATTTTTATTTTTATAGAGAAAAAAATGAATGAATCATTTAAAATTCCTTCTGGCGAAATAAATTGGAGGAGGGTCACAGAAAAAAACCAAAATAAATTTCAATAAGAATATCATATCAATTAGAGGTTGGAAACGGTCCGAATTCAAAAAATTCCCTTAACAACCCGTCTTTCAATTTCTTCGACGTATCTTTTTAAAATCGCCTTCCATCCGTTGAGTTTGAATAAAAACAACGTTTTTTGTAGGCAATAAAAATCATTGCGATTTTTTTTGTTTTTAATTTAAAAAAAAGAAGTTGATTGATCTATAAAATATTTATAAAATTCTAACTTAACTTATTGTTTAAATTATGAATGTCATCAAATGATATGTGTATTGGATTTATTAAATCAAGTTGATGTTCATTCAAATGCTCATCTGGAAATAGATAATTGACGGATATAATAAAACCAACCAAGGCTCTATCGAAAATAATGGCAATTTACCTTGTACGGGTGTCATCGTGATCACTAAATTGTTTACGATATTTTGTAGTAATTCCTTTGATAATCTTTCTGTTATGTTAACCGGTTCGAAAAATAAGAAATTCCGTTTACTTCGTCCATTATTTTGTGCATCATTTGATTGTGTTGACGAACGTCTTGATCGATACAGAGCCAAACTGATGTGTGACTCAACCAGTGGAATATTTCTTTGATCGAATTGTAAGCATTTTCCATTGACACAGTAACGATTGTCACTAGCCGCATCACGTGAACATTTTGTACCATATGGAAAGAAACCTTGATCACCGTTCACCAAATAGAAGCGATGTGATAGATACTCATCTTGACATGCAACTTTGCAACCGCGATCTGGATCAATTGAACTAGGCGCTATTTGCATCCCATTGCCAGACAAACCACGAACTTTACGCTGATACTTTTTACATAAATTTGTGGCAAACTCTTGTGTTGTTTCAATTTTATCGCAAGACTATCGGCCCAAAGGAAATATTCAACAGAGAGAGAGAGAGAGAGAGAGAGAGAGAGAGAACGATAGCACATTATTTCCTAATCTAGTGCGCATATCCGCTGTGATATATGTATATTTAAAATATTTACGATAAATTCCGCATTACAAAGTTGAATGTTTGTGGAATGATCTGATTTTGATGAAATTATTTGAATGCCCATGGAATTTTCCAAACAACTAAAATGACAACCCGATTTAACAATCCAATCATCTGCCGAGAATGTCGTTTGATTATGTAATTCACCACGATTTAGTCGCAATGCATTCGATCGAATTCGATTTAGCTTCGACTTTGGGAAATTATTCGGCGTTCGAAGTGGCTTCGGTAATTCAGGATCTGAACATAATGATGAGCATTGAACATAGTTGATAATTGTTTTTGTATACAGCTTTTAAAGTGATGAATGCACAAAATAAGAATGAGAATTAAAAGAATACTTGCCATTCCTTGTGTAACGTTGAACCAAACTTGCTGCTGATGGACGCATTTTATCGACATTCTTAAAATCGCGACCATTCTCAGTTACCGGCTCGCTGCTTGTGGTATTTTTTGTCAATTTTGCATTCACGATATTCTGAACACAAAACGATGGGTCCAATGTGAAATAATTGCTGGTTGAGTTATTACAGGAAAATTTCTGGAACGAATTTTTTAAGCACTTTTTTTTTTAAATTCAAATTTTGGGTTCAACATCTTCAAATTATGCATCAAAATGAATCAAGTCAAAGTTAAAATGAATGAAAAACTCAAAATTGAGTTTGCTCAATGGAAAAAGAGTTCATAAAAAATCGCTTTACCTCACAACGACCATTCACACAGAAGAAACTGTCGTCGATGTCAAAATTTTGATTCTTGCAAATTGTACCATCCGGAAATGTCCAACTTTTTGTGACCGGTTTTCCATTTTTACCAGCACAGTACACACGGCATGAATGTTCCGGATTATCGCTAACTACTTGCAATCCTTCACCCAATATGCTGGAATCGAACTTTTTTGCTCGTTCGCATATTTGATTTGCAAAGTCCAAAACACTCGTTCGTGGCACATTATAACACTGTTTTTGTTTTTTTCCATAAATACAACAACAACAAAAATGATAACGAATTTAATTCAATTTAGTCTACTTTGTTTTTGTATGGAAAGAAAAAAGTCACCTGTTTTGAAAAACATGTTTCGTATCTCTTATCCAAGCCAAAGCACTTCTTTCGTGACCATCTGGAGATTTCAAAAGGCATACATCAATTTTAAACTCTCATGGGATGTTATAATGGGTATAATGTACCTGTAGTCGTGACATGTACGACGGAATGTTTTTAAACCCGAGCTACCTTCTCTTAATCGCCCCGTTTCACCAAATAAACAACCAGATTCACATTCAGTCGGCTTTGACCACTCACTCCATGTCGATATCTGAAGAAATTTTATGACACACATTAGACACATCTATTGCAAAAACGATGTGAATATATTATGAATTTTGAAAAGAAAAATGAGCAATCGTAAAATATCGAATATGTTACGATCGCAATTTAAATGCCAATACTTCAATATCGTTTTCGTCCTCTTCATCCTCTTCCACATAATTTACCAGCGTCGGTCGATTTATGCTGTGTTCGGATTTCATGAAATTGCTAAATTTTCGATCATCAATTAAATTCGATTTTTCTGACGTCTCCGATGCTAACGGTTTCGCGATAGCCGTATACTTTTCAAAGGCTGACGTTTTTGCAATACAAACACCGCTTCGACACCACTATTTGAATGGGAAATAAGTGTAAGATTTCAAGTTAAATCACACGCAAAATGAATATTTTATTTCTTAAGGGGATCAAATGAATACCTTAGATTCTGCACAACTTGTTCCTTCCAGAGCTGGATGAGATGTCCATGTGTATCGATCTCTCTGGCAGTGTAAGTCACGACAAATCTCTTTAAGTGGCTGAGCCCGTGATCGTATTGAATCTTTTCCGTATTTTAACATACCTATAAATTCACATTCATTCATCAATTTCAAAAAAAAAAAAAAAAAAATCCAGAAAGAAAACAATTTTTTTCAGTGAAAAAAAAATCGCTTACATTGTTGATCAGCATCAAAACGTTCACCAGGATAAATCATTTCAGCACCGTGATCCAGTGTTGGATCGGTTTGGCCATGATCAAATAAACATTTCGCTTGACTAGTTCTGATTCATATTTGAAATGAGAAAATTGTCCACATAGTTTTATGAATTCATCTCAATTATTTGGTGCTGCAATTTCAAAAACTTACTCTAAAAATGACTTTAAATAATTTTGACTGCATTTTGACCATGTAATTTTGCCGCTGCCCAATGTCGGCGACATTATAAACAAGCTTGGATCACAATTATTTTCAGCGGTATCATGACGCATACCCAAACTGTGAAACAAAAAACAGGCGTGAAAGAAAAGGAAATAATTCATTCAATCTGAGATTGAGAAGAAAAGCAATTAAATTACTTGTGACCAATTTCGTGAGCAACGACAAAAACACTTTCGAAATGTTTGCCCTCGTTAATGGTGCAGCTGGATGTAGATGTGCACATTCCGGCAACTGGAGCCAAACCAACCACTTGGCTGCTTATTTTCCCATTTTTACTCACAACATATAGATCCAGGCCTGCGATTGACAATCGAACATTTAAATAATTCAATTGAATTCGAATAATAATCGATCTTACCTGTTAGAATAACCGCATGATCAAAATGAAAGATATTATCGTCGGCAACTGGATTGAATTTTCGTTGCCACATACAAAAACTATTCAAAAATATATCAATATCGCTGGAACGTCGCAATTCTTTTGGATCATTGTGTAGAATTTCCAATCGTTTCAATATAAAATTGATTTGATGGCCGAGCGATGGATGATGATACAGCAATTGAACACCATTGATCATAGCCATAACAAAGCGAATGAGATTTCCTTCGGTATTTTTGGGATAATTTTTTACCATGTGCCGAAATAGATCACGATCCACAAAAATGGCCGTTTCAACAAATAATACATGCGGAATTTTTCGATTTGAACCAGATGTAATGTAACGTCGACGTCGTTCCAAATGCATCGCATCTTTCGATTCTATTTGTTTTGATAATTTACTTTTAATATCATCTTGAAGTCTGTCTTCGTCAAATTTACCAGCTGCCAATTCAGTTTCATATAAAATGTGAGACGAACTTCCGAATCGCGTGGGTAACGGATGAATTATAAGATTTCGCGAATTTTGATATAAAATTCCTCGCTATTGATATGGGTTTAAATTAGATATGGCATTATTACTTTTTATTTAAATGTGTACGCTTTTTTTGCAGACCAATAAGACCATAAAAAAAAATTTAAAAAAAACAAAAATTTAAAGAATGTGTACTAACCACATTGCCATCGCATAAATCAATGGCTGAATTTTCATTGCGATAAAAGCAGTTCGAGTATTTTTCGGCCAATTTATCAAAATCGTCGATGAGTTGAGTTTGATTTTCGTCGCGTTTGATAAATACAAAATTATCGTCTAGTAACTTTGTCGATCGATGCAAATGCAAATCAATGCCATGCACACAATTGCTTCGATTCGATCGGTTATGGTTCGTATCCAATGCTGTTTCACAAATATGCAAAACAATTAAAAACATTATACTATACAAAAGATCCGGTTAAATAACAACAACAACAAAAAAAAACAGAGAATAATATTAACAATAATAGGCATTATAGTATTCTGGGCAAGTACCATCATCACCGCTGTTTAATTGTAAATGAATGATGTCTCGTACGGACCGTTGATTCCTCAATTTATGTTTTACATTTACGAGTTTGTATGGTTTCTCTGCAAAATGGAATAACAATCGTACAGCATTAATATAACAAAAAGATGGCAGAAAAAAACACACACAGCTTCATGGTTGGTGTTAATTAACGACATTCTCTCAGCTGATGTGATTGTGTCACCATAAAATTTGAATTTCATGTACTTGATGCGCTAATGCATCTCTTGCTATTGTGTATGTTTTTATTGATTTGCAAGTGCAGTTGAATTTTATGATTTTATGATTAATCCATTAGTTGAGCTCACGTGATTATTATCGAAGTGGTCAAATCAATCGAATAATATATATTTTCTATAATGATAGGTCATTTGGATAAATGTAATCTCCGTTGGTCTTATCCAAGGCCAGCTAAGAATGCGTTTATCGAATTACAAAAAGTGACGAATTCGAAAGGAAGAACCATTTCCAGTGATCTTACTTTCGAGTAAATAGTAAAACAAATCGAAAAAAGAAACACAAACAACAACAAAAGAAAAACACATCCAAAAACAATGCTACCATGCCTATCCCAGCGCAAGTGAGAGAGAAGTTCAAGTTCACTGATTTGTCGTTTTATCGACTATATTTGTTTGTTTTACTTTGTTTTTGGTTGATATTGTCATTGTTGTCGTAGTTAAATTTTATCTACTCGATACGCAATTATATCCGCTTAGTGAGTTTCCATACACAACGAGTAGCTGATTGTGCATTTACATGTTAAGTGTTTTCATTTTCAATGCACATATTCTCGAAACCATAACTCAACGAAACTGCAAATTGTTCGTTTTTTTTCTCTTCTATCCATTGTTTCTATTTAAGTTAAGTGAAACAAAAGTTAGAAAATTACATCAGCAATTTCATTCTTTTCTTGGCGCGTTTTTTTCTTACTCAAAAAATGTTGAGTGCATAGAACCTGGATTCTCTCTTCCCCTCCGTCGCTTGCGATCTATCTAACTTTCTGCTGTTGAAAATTATATGTCTACCTCTGAAAAGAGGAAATCAATAAATAAGATGCATTTGCATGAAGTTTGAAAGAACAAAAAACCGTCGCGAGTAGATGCGTGGTTCATTGGAACGAAAGAATCACATCAAGAAGCATGTGTAATTGATAAAATACAGACTACATAGAAGACGACATCGAGAGAGAAAAAAAACACCATTATATTCTTGTTAAACCATCTGTATCAAATGCGAAATAACCATGAAATTGCACTTACGATTGACATGTACATGCTGAAATGTTACACGTTTCAAAGTTTACAGTCGTCGTCATCGTCGCCGTTTTCTTCATATGTTTTCGATTGAAATGTACGCAAAAAAAGAGCGCAAAATGTGTGTGACATAACCACTTGAGCTCATTCAACAACAAAATCGGTTTAAATCAATGATCATATTCTGAAACTCAAACACTTCCAAAATGACAAAACTCAATATGCACTCGATCAACATTTATAAACATATACAAATACAACCAAACAACTGCCGCTACTTATAAAATGACAAGCTCAATGTCAGTCACATCAAGTACAGATATATATAATATATATATATATAAAAATATTTCGAAATATACTCACTTTGAATGTGATGATTTATTCCGAACAGCAACTGTTTCTCATGATTATCTAAAAATGTGTGCAGATTTTCGGTATCAATCTGAAGATGAAGTGAAGAAGGGAAAAAAATGACAAGAAAATGAAATGAAAAATTACAAATCCATGGTGTGTGTGTGTTCTTATCAGTGCATCAAAATGTTGAAAGTTTCGCAGCGGAAACGCCATAATCATACATTGCAACAATTCACTTGCATCACAATGTATAGAAATGTATATATCACATTTATAAAACTGAATTGAAGATAACTTTTTTTGCAGCATAAAATACTTAATTCTCGAATTCTGAGGAAATGTGACGGAAATCGTTGGTTTATCAACCATATAGATATGCATGAACCAAGAAAGATGCATACGCTAATTTTGATGAGTTCATTTCTATTTTGTCGTTGGGATTTCCACAAATCATTACTCAATCATCAGTTCTTTAACAATAAAAACAAAAACGAGTGTTGATACAGTTTTAAATCATTACGCAAGTTTCAGTGAAAGTATTATCAGCGACATTCTAGCTAGTTATGACTTTAATTCGTGCAATGATGGGTGTGTAAAATGTTCAGGCCATTATTATCACTGAATTAGAATGAATAATTCACATGAATCAGAATGTTTGATCATACAGTATCATATGTAACTCGCAATCGACCAACATTTTCGCTAGAAGAATATCACCAACATCGATAAAAAAACAAATACTCGATCTTTTTTTATCGTGTTGTTGTCAAAAACCCACACGCAAATGTTCTTCACAACGCCAGTTAGAGTCTGATGTGTGTGTGTGCGAGAATGAGAACGCAAGAGAATTTAAAAATTTCACGCGCGCGCATCTGTTCATTTTCACTTGACGCACCAAAAAAAAAAATTGTTATTACTATGTGATTTGATTAATGAGGCTACTGAGCTCCAGGAGACAAGCGTCAACAAGATGTCAATGAAATGCTCTTCTCATATAAATGTGCGAACTGCGTGCGTGTAATACTCGTTGTGTTTATTCGAAAACTTCATTGGGAAAGCAAAAAAAATTGAGCTCATTTCACTGTAGCACTCTTTGTCGTTTGATGTGAAACGATTTACAGACTGTGCGTTGTTGTTTTTTTTTTCGCTGAATGCTTTCGGGTTGAACGAATCTGACGCACGCTTGTGATCGAAATCAATTTTCAATCTATACTTTATATATACACACACACAAAAATAACGGCCAGTGGAACAATGGTATTTCATTTGAACATTGGTTTTCAGACAAACGAATTGTAATTGGTACAAAAAAAGTAGTTTTTAAACGAAAAACCACACGTTCTAGCCAAAACAAACGGGAAACTTATCATATATCTATGGAGTACTTATCTCGATCCATCGAAGGGTCAAATTGTTCCATTAAACTAGACCATTTTTCAACGCACCATTTCAAATTCATTAAATTTGGTATTCGAATTGGTCGACATGGCGTTGTTGAATGATTTTTGCGTGTCGATAAACTCACCTGTTGTATATAGTTTACATTTGCTTTCGATATGCACAAATGCGGCACATAATTCGACATTTCATTTTTTTTTGCCTACGTTTATTAATTTAAAACTCATTTTTGTTGCGAACTATGTGTATTTTTTTTTTTTTGTTTGTTTGTTGACTCTTTTTGCAGCTCACAAAACTCAATTTTACAATTTAATATTTTTTTTTTGTTTGAGTCTTATTACATCAATGTGCCTTTTTTTCTTGGTGTGTGTGTTTGATAGAAACATGAATTAGATATGCATGTAATTACATTTCGATCGTATCGTATCCTGTGTATGTGGATCGGCCACAAATTGATAATGTAAATTTCAATGCGAGGAAGAAACCAATTAAAAGCAAAGTCAAATACCTTTGCCACATAACGCTCTTCTATCAATCTTTTCTTTTAGTAAAAAAAAATATTTGCGCATACGCAGGCGCATTATTTTCATCTCTCTGGAATCTTTCTGTCTTTCGATACATTTTATAACTTGAATTAAAATTAAATTTTCTCAAACGATTGTGATGACTGTTGTATATTCGACGTTGACTTGATTCATAATCACATTGATGATGGTACCGTTTTCCTCCACCTATTTTAATACCGTTCGGTGAATGTTTAATTGGTCATCAAGAAATTCAGTGAAAACAATACCATTTCAAATTACATAATTTTTAATTCAATTCTTTCTCTCCGATCGAATTTTTACTGTTTTTCTCCCCGATCTGTTACCTTTTATTTAAGGCAATTGACATGTTTTCAGTACAACAAAAAAAAATTAATGTCGAAAACGATAGCCCCAAAATTCGCCAATTTCTGTTTATGCTCTCGATTTCTTTTACGCTTTTTAAAAGACAGTATCGCAGACAACCAAAAAAAATTGTTCACCTATTTGCCAAAGTGAAATGAAAGCCGAAATTTGTTCCGGCAAATGAATTTTGGGACTCAAATAAATTGCACACGATTACTATTTATTTTATTTTTTTCCTCTCCGTCGGTTGTGCTTATTTGTCTGCTTCGCATCTTCTGTCATGCCATTTTCCCATTTATTATATACATATACGGTCAACGCTTTTTTTTCCCTCTTTCTTCTGTAACGCTATTTTGTGTGTTTATTGTGTCAGAATATTATTTTATTTCATTACAATTTAATTCATAACAGATGTGCGCCGGCGAAAAAAAAAGAAAGTGAAAACTTAATGTTTGATGTATGATTTAGCGGGTTTTTATTCTAAGCAAGTGTGTGCGCGCGCGCGCTGAGCAAGCAACCGTGTGTCAAATCGATACAATGAGTAACCACCGAATCAAAGAAAGAAACACCGTTCAGAAGAGGAAACAATATTTCGGATGTCCAAATTGATAACCCTTGAAGATCTTTGCTTCAAAAACACATTTCAATCGAGCATTGACGCCAAACTCTCTCACTCTCATCCTCTCACACATATCAATCAGCTGCTTCGGCTAGTGAACAGAAGCGACGGCATCAACAATAAATAAGAAAAACGAAAGTAAAATCGTTTTCATTTTCGCATTCTCATGAATATGCTTTCTGCAAGTTTATAATGATTATTTTTTTAAGTTATTCTTTATGTGACGTGTTGTTGTCGGTTTTTAACACTCGTCGATGAATTTTCGCCACACTTCGTTGCCAATATAGATTACAATCGATGATGTATGCGATATATTTTATATTTTCTGTGGCTGTGAATTCTTTCTTTCTCTCTCTCTCTCTCTCTCTCTTTCTCGTCCATCCAAAATTTCTAGTGTCTGTGCGAATATTTTGATCTTCAAAGTTTTTTTTATGTGCATCTCAAACTCGTTTGTTTTTACATCGACCCAACAATACATTTGTCTTTAAAATATAAGTCCGATCGGAATCTATGATGCTAGATATATATGTAATGGATATGAGAGAGTAATTACCGTATTGTATCAAATGTGTGTGAGTGAGAATTGCAGACCGTAATAAAAAGAAATTGCGAGGATAGAAATGGAAACGCCATCGATAAAATTCATGAATGCAAAATTGAAAAGAAGTTTGAGAAAACCGAACGAAAGAGAGAGAGAGAGAGAGAGAGAGAGAGAAATGGAAAAGTGGAAATGAACCATGCAATGCGTTGGCGGCAATGGCGAATAATAGTGACTCGTGCGCTGCTTACAACGATGGAACTTTCGGTAATAATTTATTGACCGTTTGTACTTGCGGCAATTAAAAATCGAGTGAGAATGTACAAGATATATAAATAAAGAAAAAAAAAACAATCATAAAGAGAGAAAGATAAAAAAATAAACCAGCTACTTACGATGTGTCCATTGTACTTGAGCGTTGCTTGGGGTTCCACGCTGATATGATAAGCGATGGTCAATTTGAAATTTTCCAACGCAATCAAGACTATCAATAAATGCGTACCAATCGTCATATTCAATAAACACAATTTATTTTATCGGTGTTTCAATCTCGGATGTGTTTGTGTGGCAGTGGTTGTTGAGCGGCAAAAAAGCGTACATTTAATCATTCATTTCATTCGGGATCTGTTGAAAAAAAAATCACACGCGCTTTTTTCTCTCTCTTTTGTGTTGATTTTAGCATTTAATTGTCGTTTCAGTCTATTTTTCAGCTCGTATTATAGTTTTATTGCGATGAAAAATGGATTTTCATGCAATTTAAGTGACGCGATCAACTTTCTTTTGCAAGAACATTTGATGGCATGATCTTCAATCGAAGCGTTCATCATTTCACTTGATGTACCATTTTTGCATTTTGTCTTTCTATCTATATATTTTTATTTTTAATTTCGGTTCACATATAATTTATTGTTCCAAAAAAAAACGGCACGTTACGGTTTCGGTTTGAATATTAAAACTAAATTATAAAATTGGCGAATGGCTTTGGATAGATAAATGTCGAATTTTGAAAAGAGATCGGAAGAATGTTCAACACCGAATATGGTTCATGAGCCGATTGTGCACCGCTATGAAAAAAAAAAAAAAATTAAAATGCTTGGGAAAATTGCGAATAATGAGAGCGAATGCGATCGCTAGCTCGTTCATTTGTGATGTCAAATCAAATTGTTTACATCGCAACAACAACAACAACAATAAAACACAGATGAAGATGTAGCAGCATTCGTGTGATCCACGAATTTGCACTCAATATCATAAGCCACACAACAAGATCAAACATTGATAAAACTGTTGAACTTTTCCACTTGGCTGATGGGAGATTGCACTCAAGCATTTCAATCATGAATATTTTTGGCATACACACATCGTAGGAAAAACAGCAACAACAAACCATTTACATCTCATTTTGCCGCGTCTCCAGTTTAACGCTTGTATAAATTTGCATTCAATGTGTACACCTCATGAAAAATAGAAACAAAACTTTATGGCCCTGAAAATGTGTTTGACCGATTGATGATTTTGGCCATTGATATTATATTGAATACTGCTCACCGCCTATATGTTTTTTTTTGTTGTTGCAAAAAACGAAGACTCACACTCATACACACCAACGTTTCATTCAACAGAGAAAAAATAGGCTCGTACGATTCGATTGTTTATTTCCACTCATACCGTAGGCATAGGTCGTGATGCGGTACGCACGAAGGTCACAAAGCATTTCTTGTGTAAAATTGCAAGTGCAAATGATTGTTTATGTATCGCTGTTACTTTATTAAATCGTAAATCGTATGGGATGGCAAATTGCCGTATTTACGCATAAAAAACGAATATATAAAATAAATCATTTAGTTTTTAAGATCGTTTCAAGAGGAATCTCAATTGGATACAAATTTTATGTGAATATATGTGTAATAACGGCCTTTGTTTTGATGTTGTTTTTTTTTTTTAATAAATGCACGGTATGTTCCTCGCTCTCAGATTGTTTAGCATTTTTTTTTGCTCACCAAAATTTTACGTGAATTTCTACAATTGAAAACAACAGCAAAGAAGAAGAAGAAGGAAAATAACGCCACTTGCAAATTTGTTTTTCTTTAAAATTCAAAAAATTTAGCATCGGTTACAATGGGGGATAATTAAAGAAAATGGTTTGAAGAGATGGAGGAGAAAAGATCTTCAACAACAATTGAACTTCATCTTAAGCCGACTGTTAGACTCTATTCATACAGAATGAATGATGGATGCTACAATTAAATAGATCGTCGTGTTTTTTTTTGCTTGTATTTCAATGAATAAATTAATAACATTTTTTTCTGTTCATTTAAATTTATCAATCGAATCCAGCGACTACAACGACGAAAAGGACGGCATGCATACAAATTGATAAGGTGAATGTAATCAAAGTAAAAAAAAACGAGAACCACGAAAAAACACATGAACTGAGAAAATACACACGCACGCAAGCCTCAAACATTATAGAAAGAGAGAAAATCGAATTGTTTGTCGTTTGTTGCTGTTTAAACGACGTCAGCCAACAACAACAAACATTTAAGATAGAATGGGAAAAATGCCCGTTATAAATGAAAGAATTTCAATTAGCTTTGTCGCGTACAATGGAATAAATGGTGTAATTTTCAAAGTTGCAGTGCAAATGTGACTGACGAAATATCGTCTCTCGCTCTGTTTGATTTCGTTTGTAATGAGATATCGAAACGAAGGAAAATGCACCATATTTCAGTTGTAACCTGTCTATGTAAAATGGCTCTGACCATAAAGCTAAATATTCGGACAAGCAATTTAGTTTAATAACAACAAGAGAACAATGGAATGTAGAAAAAGTACGGGTTTTTTTATTCATTCTTTCTCTCTCTATCTATCTCCTTCATTCACTTGTTCAAATGTCACCTTATTAGCAATGGTAATTAAATCGATATGAATACGCTATAAATTCGACTTTCATCCACCGTATTCAACTTTTAGCTCAGATGTGAGCTTGTAACATAAACAAAACACATACACTCCACATTGTGTATGGCACGTGTTTTCTAGGCGACAAGTGTTCCATAGGAAAACGACGATGACACAGAAAAATGTTTTCACGAGATGCACATTATGCACCATTTGTTGATCGAATCGCTCTCAATCGATAGATATTCAATTATTTTCTTTTTTTTTCTGTTCAGCTGTTTAGCATTGATTTGGACGTTAACCTTGAGATATGAATTATTTTCAATAAAACAAAATATTTGACGTCGACTTTTTATTGCCCATTTGAAGAGAGTGCAAAATGTGTTTGTGTCTAATCGAAAACTGAGTCGAGAAACATGTGTAACAAAAGTCTGTGTCGATGTTTGATTGTCACCATGAAATACACGCGCAACAAGTGTGGCATAAGAACATATAACATGCATCTGCTCCAAATACGGTAAATGTGCACTGAAATTGCGACACATTAAGATGCATTGAACGGTCGATGAAAATTATATTATATGTGACTAACAAAACAAACGAATGACACCAAATCTCAGTCTCTAATATTGATATACGACAAAGTATGAAACAAGGCATTGAGCAACGGATTATTTCAACGGTTGACATCGGCTTGTGTAACACATACACCCAATTTTATAATTGGAGCAATTCACTGGCTCAATGAAATTAGGCTTCTTAAGTAAATTATATATTTGTAAGCGTAACATACAAAGTAAGAAGAAAAATGTTTTATATCTCACAATGAAAATCTGACATAATTTCAAATGCTTCGAATTCTTAGAGTTCTAGTAATATGGTGTCACCAAAAGTGACGCGAAATTGTTAACTGTTTCGATAACATGGAAGAAAACTTTGTGATAAAAAGCGAACACGATCTATTCTCAGTAACAAAAATCTATAATTATGTTACGCACATATACGATTCAACAGTGATTTCACAGTGACAAAGCATCGCACTCACATGCATTGTTCGATGCAATTTTTTTTTGTGTTGATCATACAATAATAATATATCATTGGTTTGGATTCAATTATGAAGTTTGTGCGGCACGCACATGCAATCACTTAATTGATTTATATAATAAAATCCTTGTTGGAAGCGTATAAAATGTGCTACAGCATTCACAATTCAATGTAAGAAACCGAGTTCTGTGCCATAAAAACCAAAAGAGAATCTATCGTAAAAGGATGTGATGATTTGCAAAAGAAAAACTTTCATTCAATCCCCCCTATTTTTCATCTTTTTTTTTGCGAAAAAGGATCAAATTCACATAATTCGTTGTTATTATTGCTAACAAAGATTTGGTATATATACGACAAAAGTTGGCGAAAAATGTGTTCGAAACAGCCGAAACGATATAATGAAGTTGCATTTGTGTCAACATTCCCCAATCACTATCATTTATTATATAAACGAAATGCGACGGTTTTCGTGCAAACGACAGTATGCTTAAAAAGAATGAACAAGCAAAAGTGGAATGAGAAGGAAAAAAAAGAAAATAAACGAAAATAGACATTAAGCGACAATGCAGAATAGACACGTTGGCCACTGTGAGAGTAAGCGAACTCTCGTACACACAACACAGCGAGATGAATTCATGCTGTGGTATGCACAAGTGGTGAATGATGTAGCTGTTGATTGTGCGAATCGCATCGCTTATTTATTTATTTTAGTGTGTGTTTTTGTCTTCATTCGTTTGTGGAAGAAAATGATGTAAGCAATTTCTTTGTTGCACTTCTTTTCAATTTCGCTCTACACACATACACTCACACTCATTTTGACTGCGAATCGAATTTTTGACGTTATAATATAGTATATCTGCGTTTTGCTTCTTTTTTTTATTTGACTGCGCTTTTATGAATGAATTTTCTAGTTCGTCGGCTTGAAAAGCTTTCTAATCACGTTAAGTAATCCACCATAAATCTCTTCATTGTGAAGCTACACCGCAGGCCAAACGAGAGCACCCTGAACCATTTTGCTTGCGTCGGTTTGATGAATAGATTTCAATAAATGATATTTGAAAATTTAAAAAAAAATTAAAGAAACGGAAAAACAACGGAAAAAATGACTTTTTTCATTTTGTGCCGGTCGTCATCGTAATTGTCATTTGTGCTTATGAATGTTGTTTTGACCCGAAATTCAATGAAAAATGCCGATGCTGTGGTAAATTTCATTAGGTAACAACACAAAAAAAAACACAATTAATGCCAAATTTTAAAAATCAACGAACAAATAAAATAAACCAAATTAAATCGTTAAATTTGGTGCGTATCATTTAATTTTGGTAGAAAAATGAAAATGGACTTTTTTTTTAAAAAAAAAAGGAGCAAACAAATCTCTTTGTTCAACGCAATTCAATCAGTTTTTAACGTTTGGGAGATAGAGAGAGAAGGTTTCATTTGAAATTGTCGATAGCCTCGTCCTTGCTTATGATACTTTAAAAAAATTATTTAAAAAAAGCGAAAAATACTCAATAACAAGTAGATAAATTACAAATATTCAAATAGCCCATCATTGGCACACACACACATACACACAATTGAACCAGCTATTTATTGTGCAAATACGAAATCAGAATATTAAATACAAACAACGTTCATTAACCGTATTGATCAGAGAAAAACGAAAGAATGAGAAAAACTTGCACACACATGACTTGAACATAAACAGGTACAGCGTAGCACATATAACAACAAATACGTCGTTTACATGTACATCTAATTCAAAAATAAATGAAATTTATAGCATCCAATTAAATTAATTGGCTTTGGATTTATATTATAAGAATAGAATATTATATTTGGTGACAATATAATGATTGTCTCTTCCTATGTGCATAATTGTGTTACACGGCGCTTACATTTCCATTTGTCGTATTATTGTTACTGCCGACGATGGCTGTACGTGTATCTGCCCACAAGGCTTCTTTTCAAATATGCTGCGTTTTGTTTTTTCTCTCTCTTCTCAGCCGTATTTAGGAACAGCGATGTGCCGCTTTTTGTTTGTGCACAGGTGACGGAAGTGTAAAACGATTTAGAATGAATTGAACGTATCAACATTTGAATTGAATTGACTTTGAGATGTATAATTAGGATTTCGACGCACCACTGAGGGATCATCGTTGTGTGACGAGACGAGATAAGAATCCATAAGCTGATTTATTACGAATTTGTGGTAAAAAAATGGGATCTCACATACAAAGATAGACAGACAGAGAGAGAAAAAGAAAGAAATAAGAATCCATTGGGATGTGTTCGCATGATATTGAACGATTTTCTTCAATGCCAATTGTCCATTCAAACGATCTATTTTCAACTCATTAACGTCTCAAGCAAGTTCAAAGGCTAACCATATATTTAAATGAATTGTTTGAATAGATGTGCACGCAACGGCTTTTTTTTCTCAAAAACTTTATCTATTTACTTTTTTTTCCATCGGCCATTCAAATGCCAACTAATAATGAAGAAACAAAACCAAACTCTTTTGTTAAAAATAACTAAAAAAAACATGCCCTTAAAAATACGCACTCTAATAATTCCAAACACAAATTTAAATAAACACACAAATATGAAAAAAATAAGTACAATTATGGTTACGGTCGCATTAAAAAAATGAAACCAAAAAAAACCGATAACGAAAACAAACTAAACACAAAAAAAAACTCAGCAAAAACTAAACAAAAAATCGAAAATCAAGCGAAAAATTCACAGTAGCAATATTGACTGTTTTCGCGATCACCTCAAAAACGGTAATGATTTACAGAGCGCACGGGAAAATAAAATGGTAAATTGGCCTGACGCTCACGAGTAAAGCGCTATCTAAAAGCAGCCACCACATTCATTTCGAGTTCGTTTATAGTTCGGTAATAAAACTTTGGCGCAAAAAAAAAATAGCAACAGCAAAACAACAATGCGATAGATATGTAAAATGGTACATGTTCATTGTTTAGTGCTTGTGACTATCATTGGTTATGCTGTTGTTGCCTCCACCTCCATCACACCATTTACAGTCGTTGAGCGCATCACACAGTGTACCCATGGCAAAGCGGCTTGATTACTTGCTCTACGATTTTTATTCAGTTCGGTGTCTGATAGAGCTTTAATCATTGCTTGCGGGCGCACGACAAATGCGTGTATTGTTAAAGTGCTTGCTGTTGCTGTTACTGCTATTGTTGGTTTCTATCAATTTTAGTTTGGAAAAGCTTTGTCGACACATGCAATCGAACGGCCAATTCTTGAAAAATCATATCCATAATATTAGTAATTAAGTAATTCCCATCGGACGGCTTTTGCCATAAAAGATGTTATTGTCTCGATTGGATCAATGCTTGGTTTCACCATTTGCTATCGATTTCTGATTGGCAAGAATGAAAGTCACATCAAATGCACTTTGTATTCGCATTGGCAGCACAATGGCAACCATTCTCGTAAACTCTGAAAACAATTGGTCATAAAGCATGTCTTGTGTCTCATTCATGGTTTTAGAATTATTGATGGTAGTATGCATTAGAAGCAATAAATTAGTAGTTAGTAAATAGCTGCTTATAATGTAATTGAATCGCGCGAATCGATTTTGCGAAATTTACCATGATTTCAACACTTTGGTCCGAAAGCCGAACCGTCGGCAAGAAAAGCGAAAAAAAAAAACAACTATAACAAAAGAACACCATACATTGAAAAATGAATTTGATATGAAAATTGTCGCTCATAAATTCGTTTTCTGAGTCTTCTTTTTGGTGTGCACACGTCTTCAATACAAACGGCACACGATGTGGCATACAAAGAGAACGAGCGTGCACTTTTCGCAACATGAACACCAAACGAAGTGCATTCATTGATTACAAACAAAAAGAATTCAAACGAAACGCCACAGCGTGAACATTTAGCAGCTATCGGCAAATAAACAACACAATAAAACGTAGTGACTACGACAACGATGATGATGATGATGATGACTACAATGGATAAATCAAACTCATGCCACAAATGTGGAAGTGCGATGCTAGACAAAACAAAAAAAGAGGAAGGGAGACAGATAGACAGACGGACGGTGAGACAGATAGAGAGACAGAGGGAGGAAGACAGAGAACATGAACCAAACGAATTATAGAACAGAATTCAAACCGATTAGATTATAAACTATAAATAATAGTCAACGGTGCGTATCGATTCGTCGACACAAAACTGGTATCAATGAATTTGCAGAACTACTGCAGGCGAACGCAGTAGTTAGAAAGAAAAAGAGAATGGATAAGAGAGTGTTTTAAATTGATAATTTGAATGCGAACAACTACAAAACGCTTGACCACTCGATACGAATCCTAATCGATGGTGCAGTGAATACGAATTCGCTTAATATATAAATGAATGCATCCTTGTATATTAAATAAACATATTTACATTGTCAACATTTGCCTTGTGAGTCACATACAATAAATGAGTCAGAGTCGTTTTTTTAGAATAACACTTGTTCTATGCATGTTTGACTATAATACTTTTTAGTTTTAATTGCATGATTTGACGATGGCGTCAATTGATGAAAATAGATTTCGGCTGTGGCTTTCGTTTGTCAGTTATTGTATACACGGTTCACTGTAAATATCATCATCTCTTGAAATTATTACTCCCCCATGATTGGTGACCGAGAAATGAATGAAATCTAGTGTTGCATTTTTGCATTGAATTGCAAACGAACGAGAGAAAAAACAAATGCAACGTCCATAAATCTTATTGCAATTGCAATAGATTGTAACTGTTTCTATTAAATAAATCTAATAATATTTGACCCGGAACGTGTACAGCATCAACAACAATAACGAATGACTCTTGTCGATCATACACTCAATTCAATCTTAGTGAGTGGTTCTTCTTTCTCTTTTATCCTCATCGAGGTAAGACTCCCTCGTGTTTCGTTGCCAGTAGTCAAGTACATCAAAGTGCCTCTCTTGCTCTCGATATATAAAACACATAATGATGATAATAGCCAGCGCGTCCACATAAACGATTTATAAAACGAAATGAATATATATCGTTGACCCGAAGAGTGCAACAGAGACACACAGGTGATTTGTATCATTAAACCATATAAATACGATACTTTTACCCATATTTTTTTTTCTCTTTCTCTCTCTCTCTCGCTCCCCATATATTTGATTCATTTAGAATTTTTGCGCGCGCGGTAATTATAAACAAGAACGTGCGCGATAATAATGAAATATACATTGGTAATATAACACAGTATACAATAACAACAGCAATAACGAAAAAAAAGGTGAATGTCGGTGATTATGAATAAAAACGAAACGTTCGATTTAGGTATTGCAATAAATATTTATTAGGCAACCGACGTGCATTTATTGCGACTATGAATGAGGGGCAAATGAGAAAGGGAGCCGAAAATTCATACGTAGAATTACAAGCGCAGACAGGTTCCCTCGGCAGACTGTTCGATTGCTGTATAAGATTCAAATTGAAAAATCCGATATTGCAGATTCTCGATTCGGAAGTGAGAGCATTCGTTCTTTATTTTGATTTTTTCTCTTCTTTATGCAGGATTATCAATATTGGATTTCAAATCATTTGATTTGAAACTGTCCTTCTCAATGATTCATCAAATTATTTTGTTGATTTGGACCAATTCAAATCAAATCATCCAATGAAAAACTCTAGAAATATATTGAAAGTTATTAATTTTGCATGTCTTTATGCAAATATTAATTTCGATATCAATATGAAGTAGAGTTAAAAGAAGTAATGGCCAAAAAATAGCATAAAGAACGTTGTTTGCCAAACATTTGCTAATTGTCACATTTTCAGGTATGTTTGGCACTTTAATTCAATGCTACGATATGCGATTTCATTCGCCGCATTTAAATTTAAAATCATATATTTTATTTTTTCATCTCTTCTTCCTCTTATTCTACATACTAATCGAGTATTTATAAATTATTGTGTCAACACAAATTAGTTTCGAACGTCATGAATATGAATGGTTGACTCATAATTTGACAAAAAATCAATGAATATTATGCGATATGAACGGAACGTGTCCATGGACATAATTCAATTCACATCATTTTGCAATAATGTAGCCTGTCAAATCATAAATGTGATTTCGCCAATTTGAATACACATTACAATCGGCTTTAAATCCAAGTGTTTTGCTTTAGGTTTTGCTTTTACGTTGCCAAAATGTTAAACCAAAGTTCTAGGCCTATAGAATTGATTGAGGTTTTTGATTGGCATCTAACTAAGAGAGAGAGAAAGAGACATGAATAAGCTGCATGTGCCTATGTGGAATTGTGGATGTACATAAAATCTTGACTCCTAATTGATTTCTATTAACCTATGTAAATAAAGTGTCGGTTACGAGGGCTCCTCTATGTATCGTTAATTCGATCAAGCTCACATTCAGTTGAGCTCATGGTATTCCATTGTTTTAAGCATACCATATATTTTGTCGTAGTGTTCTTTCTCTTATTTCATTTGAATATTGTCGCATCGCCGTAAAAGGTAAGTCAGAATCAATAAACATAAAAGAAGAATGACTTGAACACAAAATTGGCCCCTCAAAATGTTCACTGCAAGAACACACCGGTGAACAAAGCGAGAGAAGAAGCCAAAAAAAACACACACAGCAGAGCTCTCTCTATACTTGAATACAAATAATTTATGTAATCGGCAAACAAAGCTTTGAATCTTTGAAGATAGAATGGAAAGAAGAAACAAATGTGATACGAGCAAATTCGATGTGTTCTATTGTGTATGTATAAAATGAGAAAGTGAATGTATCAGTTCAGGATGTGTGCGCGAAATATCTGTTCTTTTTTTTAAAATGCCTTCACCGTTCGCTGGATGCTTTGAAAATCTAATTTTTGCATAGTGTATTTCAATGCCAGTTAATTACATTGTTCTAAACATGCATTCAGTCTCGCGATGCCGCAGCAAACAACAAAGAAATATACACATGTCTACCTTACTCTCTCAATGACTTTCAATCGTCATCTCGCTTCAAACATTCGATGGATTTTATGCAGTAAACTCTCAACATTGCGCACCAACGATATATGCTCACCAACTTCACTCGCTCGCTCGCTCGCTCACTCGCTTTACCATAGAAACGAATTACCGATATCTTTTTGTCCATATAAACATACAATGCGCATTCAAACAACATTTGTAGCCGGTATTTTGATGCGGCAGCAGCTGTATAAACCTCAACAAAGTTGCTTGAAATTGAGATAAAAAAAACAGCAAACTCTCTTTCTCTTTCCCCACATTCGACACTCTCGCGCCACTTTATCGATTTGAATGTACAGATGAAATATGTGTTCAGCACTTTTTTCATCTCATTTTGGTTGTTCTTTTTAGTTTCCTTCTTCTTGTTTTTCTTTTATTCATTTCAGATAATTCCTCTAACGTTACTTATATATTTCTTATTTTTACAACAACAACAAAAAAAATGTTTATTGTTAAGTCGTTTGTTCACGACAAATGTAGAAAATAATCAGAACGGACCAAGTATGTGTGTATTTTGAATTTAAAAAAAAATGTTGTAATCGAGCAACTCAAGCAAAATTTCAGCGAGAAAATATGTTTTATTTGTTCTTTCATTGCAATGAGATAACGTCTGTTATGATTATATTTCATATCGTTAAAATATTTATAAATAACAAGTGATGCACATTCACACATGCTCATAAGCATCAGCAGTCCAATGAATAAAATTTTTGTTATATATATTTTTTGTCATAGAATTTGTTTGATTTCAGTTCAAATGAGACTACGGAGACGATTGAGAAAGAGAAGAGAATAAATCAAATTAAAAATGAGCGCACGACCGAGCGACACATAATCGAATTCTCAATATGCATGGGAATATTTTCTTGCTCAATCACATTCTCACCTTCAACACATATTCTCAGTCAGTCAAAACAGATCACATCATTCAAATGATCTGTAATGGCCAGTCATCAACGCATATCGACTCATTTTAGATGAATTAAACCGCTTTCTGTGTTCGACGTGTAAAAATCGACAAAATCAACAGCAACAACAACAAAACAGTCACGCAGAAACGATAGAAAGAAGAAAAAACGCGTTTGTAGAATTAGAATGACATCGGGAAACTTCTTTCAGTTCTAAGAAAGAATCTTGAAATTTGTTACGACTGTGTGTGTGCGTGTATACGTGAATTTGAGCGAGCCAATAATCGCACAACAGAGATAGAGAGTTTGTAAGAGAATAGACTTTGCTCTGCGTATGAATATATAGTATTCACGGTCCTTTTGTATGAAAACAGAAAAAAGCGAAACAACCGAATGTTGAACAACACATATAATACAATGGGTCTATGTCATATTCCTATTGCTTGTGTATTGATCGATAAACATTTTCCATGTGGTGAATGAAACGCGTTCTCTCCACCAAATGCAAGAACAGTACCACTGCACTGCTAGCATCGTTTTCTTTTTTTTCGTTGAACAACCGGGCAACAACAAGTACAACGAAAGTGGCATTGGAACAATAAAGAGGCTCTTGCTCGCAATTGCGAACAGCGCCTAGAGTATGTCAGCGACGTCGCCCGAATTGATCCGAGCGAGGCCGGATTTTCATGACAAAAAGAAAAAATTGCCGGGATTTTTAAGAATTTGATACTTTCACCTTTTCACAAACTTTTTTTACTGTTAGAATTTTTAATTGAAATAAAACAAACAACCATTCGATTTTCGGCTTAGTTAAACCTCCAAGAATTTCACCTCCTAAATTTCGCACGCTTTTGAGCAAAAATCTCTCGGATTCGTCCGGTCCGGATTACTCTGAAAAAAATCTAACAGGTTTAGCCTAGAGTGACAGAAACAGAAAGCTAGGAAATAGAATTAAAAAATGATGGCATTGCCTCGATTTAAAAAAAGAGAGATTTCTACACGAATGCGATCGATCGTCCATCATTGTTGTGTACTTCGAATGGTCAAAATAGAGAAACAAGAAAGCAAACAATTGTGGTTTTAATTGCAGTTAAAAGCGTATAACACTTGGCTTTGCTACAAAATCACACATCATATCGTCCAACATCACATTCACAGTTCACTGTTGCAGTTGTCGTCGAAAGAAAACGAGCGAGAGAGAGAGAGAGTTGCAGAACGAAAGCAAGAAAATCAATTGATTACCGGTTACATGAACTTTAATTGACCGAGAATTTGAAATTGTCATAGAGAAAATTCGATTGAGTGGCATGGCTGAGTGAATGTTTTTGGTTGTCAGTTGGGAAAATTGAAAATTTTCGTATTTTATTTGCGAGAAAAAAAAAATGATTTTTTCTATGACATTTTTTTTGCGGTGTGTCTATGATTTTTTTTAGTTGTTGTTGCCAAAATTACAAACAATGTCAAGGCCACACCCATTCAGCAACAGCTGCATGATATCAGGCATTCATTTTTGAGTGAGTATTGTCGAGTGGCATAAGACCCAAGAATCGATTTGCCGGTTTTCAAGCTTGAGCATACTGAATAGTGAGTACTTTTCTGTACACCGTTCTTTTTGTTGTTGTTGTTCACTTTTTTGCTTCTTTAGCAATACATTTGTCTAGTTGTCGTTGTCGTCGTTATTGCTGCTGCTGCGCTCCATATGTATTTTGCAACGTGTTTTGGTCTCTTCGCTCACTCACTCATTTCTTTGTTGCTCATGCATGTGTATGCACATGTACGTTAAATGTACGTATATGACGGGCGCAATAAGAGAAAGAGAAGAAATACAGGATTCGTGTTATACATTTTTTCGTTGTTCATTGAAATCGTTGCCAACGAATTAATTCGTATGATATGAGCCGTAAATATTTATCACATTCACATCAAGATATCACACTTTAAGCAACAACGATCATACCAAATGAAAGAATATAAAAAGTGAGTGCCGTCTTGCACATACCACAGAAACCGAAAATGAAAGACATAAAAATTGAATAAGTTTATTTCAAAACTAAAATGGAATTATGCCAAAATATTGGATATATTGCCGTCATCAGGCAGGAAGGAGATCAAGGGAAGACACAACAAACAGCCTCTGTCATCGAATGAAACAAACATACGAGAGAGAAAAAAAGGCAACAACAACAACAACATATTCACAGCATATCTTTCAAAGATTTCAGTGATTGAAAGAGTTGCCTTCTGAATCAGAGGAAAATTCTGTTCAATATATTTATTCCCGATGCGAAAGCATATGTGAATACGACTGTCTGAGTGTGTGCCTGTGTAATAAAACACGAAAGCGTCGCGTAGTTTTGTTGATTTTTTTTTCTAAATGACATGTTAATCACAAAATGAGGACGAAAATTTCAAATGATCACATATTTATAAAAAAAGCATGAACAAACTCGCTGCTGACGAGAGAGAAGAGAAAAATAACAAAATCGGCACGAAAACAAAAACAAACTGACGACCACGGCAAACGAAGGAAAAAAAATAACAAATTTCAAATGTTTAACAAAGTAGCAAAATGCTAATAAGCATTCAAAATCGAAAATCATATATTTGTAATTCATTTTCGGTGCTATATGCTATGAATCATTGCACATTTATGTGTGAGTGTGTGTTTGGTTTTCTGGTTTTTTGACAACAAAAAAATTCATGTGAATTAGATGTAAAACGGTTGATCGAAATATTCAACGATGATGATATACATACGATTTATCGTTTCATTTGTTCATACATTCATTCGACTTCTTCTTTGTTTTACTCTTCTTATTCACTTTTTTCCTATGAATTTTTCTTGCCGATTCTTTCGCCTCATCATAATTTTTTTTTTTTCTCTCACTTTTCTATAATATATTTTATACCTATCTGTATATATTTTTAAAAATATCTACGAATAACCTCAAACAGCAACAAATTCCCAATGATAGGAGCGCGCACACACACACACACATTTGGCGCATATATATATATTGCATACACATTCCGAATTGAATGGAGAGTGAGACGACGAATGAGTCATATTTTTGTCGCTTTGTACAAGCTGTGTGTATGGTGTGTGGTGTGTGTTTTTGCTTTCTATGGTGCCGCGCGCGTACTTTACGTATAGTTGAGCCTTGTATTTATGTGCAATATGTGCTCTTCATTTTTTGAATAGTATTTCGTCGACTTTTTTTGGCTGTTGCTCTCATTCAAATAGTTTTCGACGCCAAAAATCGCTTACGTTTCCAAAACCAATATTCACTGAGACCGTTATGAGATCAAAAATGCTGGTGTACCAGTACATTTGAATTATTTTTTCCCTTTTGTTTGATTGTTTGACTTTTTCTTTCATTCAATCTCACTTGACTTCTGTTCATTTCTTATGATGTATGTAACCGTCTTTCGAACAGAAATTGCCACACAAAATCTGGAATGAGAACGGGGGACCACTGTGATGTCCAATCAAAATATTCAAATTTAAACACTGCAGTCATTTTAGCTTTTTTTCATCTTATTTTTTTTTTATTATGATCTTTATGAAATATTAAAGTTACAAAAAAATTATACATGTTTTTTTTTTTCATTCTTTCATTATTTTCATTATTCGCAAAGAAAAAAATAATTTTGAAACGAAAAACTCTATTTTGTTGTTTTGTATAAAATGAAAAAAGTTGTATGAAATACGCTTTCTTGCTACTGTCGTATGTATGTTTGCGGTTGTTGATTTTGCAGTTGTAGAGTGTAGTTTGTAAAAATTAAAAACCTGATCTTTATTCTTATAATCTTATGTGTTTTCGATATCATTACTTTTTTTTAATTAATTATTAGTTTTTATTTTTTTATTATTTTTTTTTTTGTTTCAATCTGGCTTATTTTGAGTTTAATTCTTACCATGATGTTGTTTTTTTTTCTTTTTTATTCTTTCAATTTTATTTATTTCTCTGTATTCAGTTGTTGTTGTTGCTTTTTTTCGCATTAATGGTGTGTATGTATGTTTATTGTTGTTGCTTCTGCTGCTGGTGGTGATGCTGGTGCTACCGCGCTGCAGTTGGCTTGCTTAGTATCCACACGTAATTAGATAATCACCCAATTTTTCGACGATTGAGGCGGCCTGTTGTGGCTGAACTGGATCTTCATAGATGGAAACTATGACCGCTTGAGCAGTTTTCATGCAATGAACACCATTTCGGCCGAGCTTTGCTCGAATGACACGATCCGTTCCTGACAAGTAAATGTATCGCTGACCGGCTAATGTAACACCGCCATTTGCAAGTATGTCTGGTTTGTCAAAGCCTTGAAGTAATTTGGCAATTTCTTCTTTGGTTACTTCAAAGTTTTCCGATTTTGCCCAGATACCACCGTCATGTCCAGCAATTGCTGCTTTCGACACGCATTTGGAAGCCAAAAGTTGGTTGTCAACGTAATCTTGCCAGCTCATATTTGTTGTTGTCGAGGTTTTAAACTTTCTGTTCGAACGAAATATCCGTGTGAGGGAAAAAATTGGAAATTTATTAGTTGAACGATTATGAAAATTGGTCGTCGAATGGATGTATCAATTTTTTTTTCTTTGTGTCTTTCAACGAAAAAAAAAATTTCAATCAATTCAATTCATTCAAAGTTACTGTTCACTCTTTAACGCACCTTCAGTCACTAACAAAACTAATTTATTTTGTATTTCGGTTTTTCTTTTTGGAAAAATATATGAAAACTGCTAAAAATAACTATTCGAAATAAATTTGATTCGTCACTCTCAGGCTATTTCAGTATACGCCTTTTTGTTATAGCTGCTGAGAAGAATGAATTCAATATATATAGTAATGGCGCATGGATATTAGAGAGAGAGACAAATGGTTTTTTTTTTTTGGTAATGTGTGCGTGTATGCGTGTATGTGTTCATGTTCATTTGCCTGCTGTATGCGTCGTTTATGTGGTGGTATATGTGTATCGTATATCTGTACTAAAAATTTCCATTATCGACTGTTATCGACATTTCACAACAACGGGCAATACACACTTGCCGGCTTTTGATCGTTTCTGTGTAAACAGAACACAAATCGTAAATTAAATTTAATGTATTTTCAGAAAATACTTTCGAAACAGTTTATTCATTCATCATTTTTAAAGATTGAATTCATTTTTTAAATTCAACCTTTCATTTTTACCATTTTATGCACGAATTTAGCGTCTCGATTGTAACATGTTTCATTTTGATTGGTATTGTGAACGCAGCGTAATCATAATGCATTGTCAACATTGCGCAGCTGCCATTGTGCACTCAAGACATTCTAAATATTAGTAAATATTTATTAGTACAGTTTCAATAATGTTAACGTTTCGATACAAATGCAATTCAATGAAACAAGTTTATTTACTCAAATAAAATAAAAATCGGATAACAAAATTTTATTTTAGCTGAAATAAAATAATCAATAAATTTTTTATTTGCTAAAAATGAAAAAATTTCTTGTGCTCAATGGCAAACGGCAAATGTTGTCACTCCAGGTGTCGCTGTATTGATACTTTTTAGAACTTGTCCCGTTCCAAATACAAATCAAATTCACTTTTTCGCTTAAAATATTTCGATGCATTTTAACGTTTTTTTATCATTGGTTTAATATCGGGATCATTTTCATTTCCTGTCCACAAGGGAATCCAAAATTAAAAGTTAGTTTTACTTGCTCAAAAACCTTGGTTTAAAATATAACTTGAACTTGACTGGTGTTTAAAAAGAAAGGCAGGTAGAGGGAAAAAATAAACGCAGTCAAAATCAAGTAATGATTCTGATGGAATACACTATTTAAACAATTCATAAACAATGAATTTCAAATCAGCACAAAATTGCCTTCAAAATATCAATTCTTTTCCTACAACATGTTGTACTTCGACAAAAATACTGGTTTTGTTAGGTATGAACATGATTTGGGATTTACGTGCTCCAGGCATAATTATGACTGAATAAATAAAAAAATGACGGTGTAGGTTTTTTGAAAATCAAAATATGCCAGTTAATGAAAACACAAATACAAATTTGGATTCATTTCGAGCGGCAAACCGCAAATTACCCTTTATATTTTATTGATCAGAGAAAGGAAGATTCGAGTATAAAAACGTCATTTTCAGCTCCCATTATGTCTTTACAATTTCTCTTTATTTAATAAAATAATTGTTTGAATTTAAAAACAAAATTATACAATTTTTAAATTAATTCATTTAAATTACATGAGTGTGTTCAAATACATATCTGTTTTTTTTACATGCAATAATAGCTTACCTAATTTAACTAAAGTTATACATATACTCGTCGTCGTTCTTTCATCTTTTGACAATCAATTGCAATTTCACAAAATTCACACACAGTATCAGTTTTATACACGCATATACACACATCTTTGTCATCACTGTTTGTTTTTCCTTTTAATTGAATAACACCGTATTTGGATCCTCATTGTCCATTTGCTTAACGTGTCGTAGTACATCCTTCTTTGTTATGACACCGAGTAATCGTCTAAAAATCGTGAGATAAAATATAAATAAATAAATTTAACACTTTATTATTGACTGCATACCCGTTGTGTGTGACCAATGTTTGGCGTAAACCTAATTTTCTGAACATATCTACAACAGTTTCCATGGGTGTTTGATCGGTCACTGTGATTGGTGCCATATCTAGGATTTTCTTCAAGTTCAATGGTGGTGGACCGAGATTTTGTACGGGTGCCATTGATGTAAACAAAACGATCGATTGGCCCGTGATTCCATCGATAAAACGTTTTGCATTCGCTGTGGACAGAAAAAAGAACATTTATTTGAATCTCATGCTGATTAAATTGTTTATCGTTTCTTACCGATTGCCAAATTGAGATCTCGTCTTAAAACAAATCCCACTAAATATTGGCTCTCTTTTGACACAACAACTGGATACCCATTATGTTCAGTTTCCTTTAGTAGATTTACGATATCATCGACCGTCATTGAATCTTGCGTAATCACTGACAATGTCTCATTTCGCCTGTGTAAAAAACAATCATTGTTTTGAAACGCAATTGAATAGAAAATAATAAATTGAATACATACTTTGGTTGCATAACATCAGCCGCAAGTGTGGTGTGAGCAAATTCTTCTTTACCCAAAAATGGATAACCGTTCAAAGCAATATGTGCATCATATATACCCTGAAAATGATGAAATAATCGTTATTCGTTTTGAATTTAATTTGCAACAAGAATGTTTGTATTTACCTCACGCCCAAGAGCATCGCCAACCCATTTTGATGCCATTGCAGCTGCCATCAATGGTACGATATAGTTCACGCCTCCAGTTAATTCAAACATGATGACAATCAGCGAAACTAGAAATAGAAATGCACTTTGCTCAGTATACTCTGTCAGGCAAATGAAATTGATGAATGAAATTACTTGTCATTCGAGTGACACCGCCAAGGACAGCGGCCGCTCCAACCATCGCATACAGGCCAGGTGTTATACAATCATCTCCGGTTGAACATTCACCGGAGAATATCCAAATCTTTGAATAGTTATACGCCAATTGCTCCATTCCTATGCAATCGAAAATGAATTCATTTTAGTCATCGAGCATGAAAAAGGGAAAATTATTTATTATTACCAATGCCAACAATTCTACCGATGATAGCACCAAGCGTAAGCGAGGGAATGAAAAGACCACAAGGAACTTTCATGCCAAATGTGAATACTGTCAATACAAGATAGACAATAAAGGCTAAAATTAGAAGCCAAATTGCTTTATATACACCGGGTCCGGCTGCGGCAATTTCAATAGCCGAATTTACATCGGTGAAATTTCGATTATAATCACTGAAATCGAACAAAAACAAAAAACCTTAGAATTCGCGCATTTCATTTGAAAGAATCTGATATTTTAAATTATAAATTATGTGACTCACCACAGAGGATCGCTGTTTGAAATGCCACATTGGCTGAATAGCAGTAAAATCAATTGTGGCATATTGATTCGTGTATATGGATTTGGATATGAAATGATTGCGGTAATGAGTGTGATGACAACAACTTCAGTGACTGGATATTGGCCAAGTCTGCTTGATTTACGATAACGGCACCAGTACAAATTTGCTCTTATGAAAATTGATCCAACGACACCCTATTTTATCGAATAAACAAAAATGAAATATTGATTGTCATTTTGACGGGTAATCACACTTACGCCCATGATGCCAAGTGCCACAAACGGCACCAATTCGAAAAAGATCCACGGTTTATGATATTCAACAAAGAATAAGACGGTGTGCTCATTACCAAATGGATTGATTGATCGTAAAACGAAAGCGGCAATAAGCGCACAAAAGAATGATCTCCATAATGTTTTCATTGGGAAATAATAGGAAACTTCTTCCAAACTAAACAAAACACCACCGATTGGTGCGCCAAAAGCGACTGATACACCGGCGGCAGCAGCGGCTGATAAAATTTCACGTTTTTTTGCTTCATTACGTCCATATTTCGGAAATAGATATGATAAAATATTGCCTGTATGCATGAAAAAAAAAATCGAAAGAAAATCAATTAATATTTTGCATTAAAATGATGTTTGATATTTTTCCAAATAGAGCCAATTCAAAATGCATACCAATACAACTAGCGATATGAACCATTGGGCCTTCTTTTCCCAAACATAAACCAGCCGATACTGATAACATCAGACCGACCGACTTAATGATTAACGTCCACTTTCCTAAGTAACTTCGAATAATGAAGCCGGATAGAATTGTTTTAATTTCAGGTATACCCGAACCGCATGCATATGGTGCAAACATTCGTACGAGTGACGCACTTAAAAACGCAAAGAATAACGCCCACATTGTATAGAAAATATATGAAATTATATAAGCACCTACTCCCTCCCGTGAGCTTCCCATCACTTCAGACCATGTGTACCACTGCGCGAAATAGAAAAAAAAACAAATTGAATCGTAAATTAATCGTCATAACAATTGATTTAAGATTAGAATAAAAAGTGATGTACCTGTGAGCAATTTCCACTGTCGAATGTTGTTTCGTTTGATGACCAACAACATTGTTCGCGATTTAACCAAAATGCTTGCGGACAAATACCTAATTTTAAATCTGTCATCCAACTTGCGCCAATGTCAATTATACCAGCTACACAGCCTGAAAATATACCAACGAGAAGTACACACACCCATCCCGACCATGCATCATGTGCACCCTGAAAATCAACACACAATAAATCACATTTAAAGACACGCTTGCATTTCATTTAACAGAATGGAATGTTGCAAAATAACTCACCTTCAAAAAATCCCATACAGAATCTTGAATCTTTTTTACTATGTATCGATGTCGCATACGATCGCGTGCTATATCACGCTGCCAATCGATTGTGTGAAAATCTTCATATTGCCCAATCCCTGGAATATCATCACCATCTACATTTTCAAATAAAAAACCAATTCAATTAATCACAGTTCGAAGAAGCGAATTATTAACTGAAATGATTGAGAATATTTTATTCGCTCACCTCCACTACTGCCATAAAATAATATGCTACCTGAAAAATTGAGGAAAAAGATGTCGCATTTAGTTGAGATTTTAAATTAATTGGAATTTTTCAAAAATATATATTTCGGTGTAAAAGTGTGATGAATATGGCTGATTATTTGGTCTGATCACCGATTTATTTGAATTAACTGATCAACAGAAACCAGAAAGATAAGAATTCTTATCTGAATGCCCTATGCTGCACGAGGAGTTAAAGAAAATAATAAAATAAAATATTTGGTCTCATTTTCTAGATGTTTCCTAAATTTTCAAGTAACAGCACTTTTTCATTACCATAAGCAAATTATGTATAATAGTAGCGTACATCAAATGCAAGCTTGCTACTACTAGTATTGCTGATGGTTACAAAATTTACATTTTGTCCGAGCAACAAATGTAGTATCGCAGTGGCATTAGGGCTCATGTAACTAAACGGAATTGACATTCAATGTTATAAAAGACAGTTTCAAATTCAATAAACAGCTAATAAATAATATATGACATAAAGTAAGTATAAAACCTCGGAAGCGAAGCGAACTCTTTACAACACTAAATGTTTATACATAAAATGAAATAATTGAAAGAGTCAGTACTGAATGCATTCAACGGATGCAAAGAGGAAGTAAAAACAAAGCAACACCAATCATATTAATGACATAGAACCAACATGGTTCAAGCACGAAACTTTATACATTCACGACGCTTATTTTCTCCATCAAAAAGAACACTGCCGTTAATTGTTTTAGATAGAAATGCAGTTATCACCGCATTTGAAGCGATATTAGTCACTTGTTGATAGTCTATATTATTATTATTTTTAAATGATTCACATTAGTTTTACGTTTATGCTACGTGCCATTTCAATAAATTTCAATGCGATCAACGATGTGCCCAATGACATACGTTATGACTACGATTACTTGAAAAAGTGTTACCATAAAAATTGTTCTCTCACATACTTAATGATTCCACAGATGTTCTTCTGGGATTGGCTAACTTCCTCACGGCATTTACAACATCCATTTAAATGGATTTTAGTCATCTAGGCGTATTGTGTAAATTTTACACTATCACAGTTATAATACGGAATTTGTCAATTACACATGAATTTTTTGAACGAATCAATGTTATCACAAATAAAGAGACCTCAAATGTTAATTTTTTTACTACTTCTGTCTCCTGCACACAATCATATACTATCACAAAAATGATTTGTCACTTTTTCGGTCTCAACAAAAAAAAAATGTGGTTTTTTTGACTAGTCAATATATTTGCTGTTTTACGTACACAAACAAACACATAATTCTGCTGAATCAGAAAAAAATTCGAAATTGTTTTAAATTAAAAGTTTCATAATAAAAATAAAATCATTTACACAATAATTGGGTTCAATAACGACGACGACAAAGACGCAATTAAAATGAAATTTATTCAAAATTCTAATTTGAATGTTGTCTCCACTCGGCGCTTATCAACTACGAAATATATTGCGTGTGTCAAAAATGACTTAACAATATTTCCAGCTAAATTGATGAGATAAAACGCATCAAACTATACAGGAAACCAACAACCCAAACTTTGAGAAACACGACAAATTTAACTGTTAATGATTATAACAGCGCGTATCGTACAAACACACCGATTTCTTTTATCTGCTTTTGTTTTTCACTAGTTTCAAATGTATACACACTTTGGTGGTTTTTCATCGCATTTGATGTTGGTGGTGTGCTTTTTTTCATTTTGCGTCTGTGTTCGAATCATTCTTTTTTGACAAAAATAAAAAGTACAACAATTTAATCCGTAAGCATATCAATGGGGCAATTAATTTTGAAAACACGAACGTCAAAGATCGAACGAATTTTTTGTAAAACATTTTATGGCCGATAAATGTTTACCACAAATGCCTAAGTATTTGTGTAGAACATTAGATTTATTGGTTTCTATGTAATTGTGAGACAAAAAAAGAAGAGAAACGACTAGCACTGGAGAGTAACATCTATCTCGTTAATGCCAGTTCCCTCTCACTCTTTCTCTCTTTCTTCGTTCATTCGAGAGCATCATTACACTCAATAATTCAGCATGCAAAGTGATTTCTTGTGTGCGAATAGCAACAATGAATAAATCATCATTCGTTCGTCATGAAATTATATTGCATTGAATTTTTACATACATTTAATAGAAACAGTGTTATCATTTACTCTTGAATTGTATCTAGTGGTATGTGTGCATTTGTTTTTTTCATATGTCTCGATTTGAATGTGCAAAAAGAGGCGTTGGATCAACCGATTTTATTGTCAAATATTTAGTAGCATTATAGTCATAACATAATACATGTATTGTTTTAATTCACTCTTTTTGACCGATATCATAGTCCGTGCACATTTTCAATTTTGAAAAGCATCAATTTGCAGCTCAATAAACTAAAAACAATTGAAATTTTGAAAATTATTATATGCACAAAACAAATCGACGCTTGTTTGACTCAACCAAAGGTTGTTAAAAATGTTCTGTGCTGAAAAACAAACAAATGGGAATTTCCCAATCAATCATTTTGAATGTCTCAACGTCTTGAATGGTCAACAATAGTTAAAACGTTTTGTTTGAACAAAATTGAACGGAAGAAACACTTTGCACCACAAAATTACTTTGAAAAATTGATTGACTTTGAACGTGCTTTTGACTTGGCTACAAATTCCACACTCTTTCTTTTCACTTGACTCAAAATATATCTGATTTGAATTCGGATGTGCTCTTTTTTCTCAAGTCTCAACGTTATTGACGTTGGATTAATCAGGTGTGTATTATTTCGATAAACAACGGCCAGAGTAAAACAAAAATACACACGAAACTCACAATTAAACATTCAACGCGTCATAATTAAAACATTCTTTGCATGAATAAAATATAAGTCGGAATCAATGTTTGCATTTAAAAGAATAATAATACAAAATCCCATTATTCATTAAAATTCACATGAACAATTAACGTTTAATAAATAAATTTATCTTTATTGTATATACAACGATTACTGAAATTATCTCGTTGTTTCCACCACTCCAATCTACATGTTCAGATGACTATGCATGCTGTTTAAATGACATTAATTTTATCAACTTTTCGATATTGTGCACAAATATATGCACGGATTTTAATTTTTGTTTAAACATTCAGAAACAAGTCAAATCAGCACGTCGAATACAGTATCACACATCATTTTGTTGGAGAACACAAACTTTGACTAAATGATTATAACTGTTCACTATAATGTTTCATTTATTCGGGCTAAATATGTCGATCTTCTCTAGTGACAAGGTCGTGACGTTAGTTTCACAAAATTAGTGATGATGGTGCTGTGCAATTATTCTGTTTTTAAAAAAATTTGTTTTTTTTTTCTTATCAACCGGAATTTATTCTCAATTCACAGCACAAACGGGAAACCGGTATATTTGTATTGATGTCCACGAATGTCAAGTGTTATTTCCCATTTGTGTGGCACATCGATCGTCGCCTCAAATATACTGATCATAATGTAGAAATGACTACGGTTCGTAAGGTGTCGTTGCTTTAGTTGGTAAGTAACTTTTGTGCCTACTTAATTACTCATTGAAGTGCCATATCATTTAAAACATAACTGTCATGCTGTCGAATGGAGTACAGCATTGATTTTGTATAAATAATAAATGTTGTCGATAGATTTGCGGATAGAATTCTATGAAGCACGTCATTCAAATTCGTGGAATAAGCTATCGATTTGTGTATAGAATCCAGCTTTTCATGTTTATTTCATAAAATTTTCTTAACAATTGTAATATGAACTGTACTAACTCAGTATCCGTTTCGATGAATATACTATCAAATTGCATTATTATCATTTCTCTTCATCGTAGTGCACTATATATATAATTTAACCAATACGATAAAAATGAACTGCAAAATTGTTTCTGTTTCAGAAAAAAGTCTCGGAATTGAGTCCCATTGTCGATGAGTTGTTCATGGTAATTAAAAAGAAAAGATGTGCGACAGAGAATCGATAGAATAGTTTACCTTCGGCATCGTTAAGTTCCCGGTCACGTGTGTATGAGCTACTATGATGTATCGGTGAATTATCTTGTCGTTCATAATTTGTTCCCATTGCTGACGAATAGTTTTGATTACGTGGCGTGATATCGATCATGTCATCATCCACGGACGGTATTGATAATGATGTTGTATTTTGAAGTTTGCGATTCCCGTTTAATGCCTAAACATATGACCACAACATAGAATAAAAAATATCAACAAAAAGAGAAATTTAATCATAAGTTGTAAAATGATTTATTCAATACAATTGTTATTTATAAAATAAAATTTAAAAAAAAATCTAGGTGAATGACGTGAACGCAAACGAAAAAAAAAGAATAAGAAAAAATTAGATGAACTGTGTGGTCGAATGTGTTCTTACCATTTTTTGTACTATACTTATTTTAAAACTTCATTCAAGCATTTTAAATATCCAAAATGATTCGACACCCAAATATCCAAAATGAGTGATGGCGATGTGATTTATCTTATTTTGTTTACATCAACAGTCTTTGAGCAAATTCACTTGTTCAGACAAAATACATAATAAAATCGTTCAGTTTGCACCACAGCAATTTGTAATACACAATGTGAACCAAAAGAATTCTGTAAATCGAAAAAAATTATGATTGCGATTCATACCGATTCACCGTGGTGCCGGCGTGTTTTTATTTCGGTAATACATATACAATCAAAATACATAGATATAAAGAGGGAGTTATATGGTTTGGTGCGTTCACATTTAAATAAACCAAAAAAAGAGAGAAAAGAAAGCGGAATACTACTGTTAGTCACATGACAACCGCCGAATGTGTGCACAAAAAGAAGAGGCGAATGAAAAAAAAAAAACAATGAACCAAAGTTGCACGTGAACAAAAAATACCTATATATATGTGAAGTGGGGAACTTGTGCAACCATATGGAAATATGCGTCAACAATATGATCAATGTACATATATAAAACAGAAAAACCAAAAGAACTACTAATATAGCTAAAGAAGTGCAATTGGTAATATGGCATATGATGAATGAAAATTGCGCAAATTAATTAATTTAATTTAATTTTCATGAATAATTCAATATTAATAGAAATTTCCATGGATATGATATGATCTTATTTTAAAATTAACATATTCAATGATTGAATATTCAAACAAAACATACAATAATCATTATTGAACATGTATCGATATAGAACTATTTCATTCTCCAAAATATTCCATTGACACACATTCTCGTAAAATACCAATTCTCATGAACATACGCACGTCATTTGAAGAGGAAAAAAAGGGAACATAAGAGATATTCTCGTGCCATAAACATGCTCTTGCGAATATTCAATGTTTTAACCGAATGTAATTGAGACACGAACTAGAATGAAACAAATGAAAGATGACACACACGCACACACACTATTAAATTGGAATCAAAACAAATGTAAATATGGAAATGAACCGGTGCTTCTAAGGCTACATCACACATAAAACAAATCAAACCGACGATAGAAAATACTCTAATTATATTGTGACTAAAAATGAAACAACAAGTGAAACAAAAGCATATGGCATCTAAATTCTTACTTTGAATCACTCAAAAGTGACTTGATTTCTTTTTTGTATTGAATTACAAAAACATTTAACACATACCAAACGATCGATTAAAAAACAGTCTTTATTTACAATCCGTCATTTTTATCAGGCAATAATAATTGAATTTTTCTGACAGTAAATCTAAGTGGCAATTTTTTGTTTTCAATGCTACAGACCAACTGCGCAAATGTTTAATCAGAAATAAATTCGTTATTATTGAGACATCAACACAATAGAATATTCGAAAGAATATAGCGTCTTACACATACATTTGAGATAATTTAGACGTATGCCTTCTTTCCGCATTCATTCACAAACAATAATTTATTATAATACATTTCGGACCAAGTGTCCAATCGAAATAGATACGAGTAAACGTGTACAAATCCGATGCTTGCATAAGCGATGTTTTTTAATGATAACTTTTAATTGACATCGACCGAATTGAAATATTTGAATAAGCGAGGATCGTCTTGTTGAATGCGTTCTCATAAATATGTGTTCTAATATGATGATGTATTAACATGATATGATGAATGAAATGAATGAGACAAACGTTACCTTCTTGCTAACTGACTGATATGTGACACCAGTACTGCTATTCCCGCTACTACTGCTTCCAATCGAATTTTTATTTGAACTGCCAACCAATGATTGCAAAGCTATTGACTTGTTAGTGCCTTTCAATGGATATTTTTCCATTTTTTATCTAAACCGGCAGCTTAGCAAATTACAAACTACACCCGCCCTCTCTATCTGTATTCGGGCCTTTATTTTAGCCAGTCTTGTGCAAGCGCAATCGGGCGATGTGAGTATTGAAATTGTCTACTTTTTGTGTTGCTGTTGTAGAAAATCGTTCATCAAAAGGAATGTCTTGGTGTCACACCGCCACAATACACATTTATACCCTTTTCTGATCTTTCTTCGTTTTCCCTGTTTGATTTAATTAATTTCATTTAAGCGCGTTGATGATGGTGATGATATGATTATGGTGATGGTTGCATTTCATAGATCAAACTTTATCGTGTGTTTTTTTTTCTACAAATTTAAAACCAAAAGAATCGTAAAACATAAAAATCAAAATATACTACATAATGGTCGACATAAACATTTAGAATTCAATACAAATTTGCCATATTATTTTCGCTTCAAGTATACAGAGCTACAAATGATATTAGTGTCATTGATTACTCTTTCGAAATTAATGAAACAAAAAAAAAACAAACACCGAGCAAATGGAATCCATACAGTACATGTGCATTGGCATTAAACTTTATTATGCTGCAATCAACAAGAAAAAACACTATTGAACTGGTTGAACACGAGACAAAAAGTATGCGTGTGCTTGAATGTATGTGTGTACAGTACGAGTTATTTGAATGAATTGATGATACATAAACATTTATTTTCGTAAATGAATGAGAGATTGAATGACACGGCACACAATTCAAAAATTCACACATGTATTCTTTTCATCAATTCAATAATGTTTTCTTATCAAATTCTATGTCTATGTTTGGTGCATCGTTTGTATTAGACTAAGAAACACAAATAATAAAATGCCAACAACAACAAAAAAAACTGCAACGTTTTACATTATTATAGTTTTCACAAACCACCTTTGTTCTTTGTTAATCATTTTTATTTACGTCAAATAATAACACTGTCGTATGTATCAACGAAAATTATAATTGATTTTTGTGTGATTACTTTCTCTTTAAAAATAAATTTGTGGCACAAACAGACACACACATATACACATGCGAACGAAAACGGAATTTAAAGCATCTGACTGACTGAATTTAATTCATCATGCATTCGCCCAATAGCACGGTTAGTTAATTAGATGATTAGATTTTTTTTTTTCTTCATTTTGAACGGCTTTTGAATGCTCAACTTGATAATCCCATTTTTCCTTCACTTACGTACGTAAAATCAACAATTTTCATTGATGAAATGCATTTGACGAATGTCGTTTGCTTGTTCGCTTTTGCTCTCTCTTTCACAATTTCTCACAATGCAGTTATAATATTTCGTTTTCTTCTTTAACAATCAATATTCGAGCGAACAATTTGAGTCGCTTGTCTCACAATTTTCACTATGATTAGATAAAAATGAAGCACTTTCAATGACAATAACAAGACATAAAAAACAAAGATACGAAGAAAAATGGTTACAATGATGGGATTTATAAGGTGCAAAGAAAAAGAAATATGTATTTACGAGAAATTGAACTCCAAAACAAAAATCAGATCAAAGATATTGTGTTTTTGACGTTTCAACTTGATGATTTGTTTTATTCCATTCATTGATAGAAGCGGCCGCCCTCTGGTGGCTGTTCAATTGAAGTATAGATGATGCATACAGAGACACCGAAGAAGACTCGTAAATATATCTAAATTTTTGATATTTTTTTCCGTTTATGACCAATTTTAAAATCAAACTGAAAATAAAATGTTTTAAGGTGTTCGATCGACTTTTTGTTTGTGTCAAATCACATGTATAAACCATATATTCAGCCGGTCAGATGTTTTATAAATGAAGAAACATCTGAAAAGTCTTATGGTTTTTCTGGTCTGAAATATTCGAATTAAACACAAGTGTCCACATATGAAAATCAAGTATACGTCTCAATTACTTTAGTCCAGTAGAGATGATGGCGAGATTGAAAATAGCAAATGCGAAGATTTATTCTTATACAATATAATTTACATTATGTGTATATCAGCATGTATCCTCTTACATCTGCAAGTGACATGTTTCAATGAGCAAATAAAATGAAACATAAAGAATGCGTAAGTTTCACATACTCTCAAGCATTTGATAGGATGTACTGCAACTGAAAGTTGACATTAGTGCGCGGCCATAGAACTTCAATTATCTTAGAACAAGGGCTGTCTTTATCAGCTTCATAACATGAAGATGTAAGGAAATACACAATGAAATGGGATAACGATAGAGTGATTCGAACTCTTCGATCACTTTTCATCGGATTGTCATGATTACGCGGTGGTTTTAAGTTTATCTAAGTAGGACAACGAATTATAACAGGTACACATCAATTTCGTTGAGATAATATTTGACCACATGCTGAGTTCAATTGACGGTAAATAGAAAAAATGCAGTCGGTTCATGTATATTTCGATATGAATGCATAATCATGTTCGTATTTAAATTGTTATTTACAAAAGAAAATACACTCGGTTCTTACGTCGATTGTTTTCTTCTGCGTCACCAGAACCAGGATTCTCTGCAAGCTTATTCAGTATAAATTGACGATGCTCAGCAAAGAAACCATTAGTTCTCGCTCGGTCTCGACAAAATCGCAAGGAAAAACGAACAAACGGAATTATTTGAAAGTTTTCTACTTTGGACGAACTTTACTTTCAAATTAAATACGCTATTTATTTTCAATTGTATTGTGTTAAATTCGATTGTGCACAATTTTTTTTTAAATCGCAAAATGGCAAAATTATCCGTATTTTCTCTTTTGATTATGTTATACGTGCATTATTGCTTTGGCCTACGCACCGACGACGAATTATACCTTGAAGACGAAGTACATTTTCATTTTATAATTAATCTTTTGAAGTTTGCATAGTATTTAATTTGAAAAAGAAATTATATTATTTTTTTACAATAAAAATTGAGAGATATTTAATTAAAAAATTTAAAAAATTAAATTAAAATATTAAAAAAAAAAATAAAGAATTAATTTGATATTTTTTTCTATTTCTTTTTTTTAAATGTCCAGTTTCCCAGTTCAATCAACAATTTCTTTTTGATGATGTCCCGTCAACCGATGCACAAAATCTGTGCATTTATTAAACATCCATATCACATGAAAGGAACTTCAATTCAAACAAGCAAACGAAATTCGGAATTAATTAATTCATTGCTGAGCATACCAAAGCAGATGAACGATGCAGGCAAATAAATTTCAACTACGAATGACAACTTAATTTTCGGATTTTGGCATACCTTCCCGCCCCAACTCTCGCTCCAGTGACTAGCAGGCTCAACATGTTTTCTCTTTCTATATATGATCTGTTCAATTTAAACATACCATGCATACTCAATGCGTAAAGGATCTGTCTAGTTTTGTGATTTTTTTAATTGTATTTATTTTTCCAGTACCAATTTTTTTAGTTTAAGCATATTACACACACATGTTTTTTTGTTAATCTGTGTTTAGTTAAGTGGAAGAGAACTTCATTCTCTGCACTATAACAAAGAAAATTATAAAACATTTTTATGATAACCTCTGTCCGAATTGTTCGTTCATGTTTTTTTAGTGTAAAAATGTAATGTGCGTTAAATAAAATTAACTGCTGTAATTATGGGATGTTTTAAATAAATGTTACCGATTGATATAACCGAACAAAAGTTATTGGGCTTTCTTTTGCTATTATTTTTTTATTTAATTTGAAATTTAATTAAAAAAATGTTTGAAAAATATATTACAGTATATTTTCACTAGAATAAGAAAACTTGTTTAATTGTTCATAAAAAAAATCTTAATAGTGCCATTAACTGAGTGTTTATCGTGGCTATTTCCCAAAAATGGTTCCGATAAAGCTGATTCCCAATGTGATCAACGCATTTTTCATAAATAACTGTGTGTGCAACTTTGAAAAAGTAACCTGATTCAATTTATATATACATTATCACATTGGTGCATAATTTTGCTGAATCATAATAAGAACTCGAAAAAAAATTGAAAAAATTGAAAAAAAAAAAATCAAGCTTCAATGTGAATTCAATATTTGAAAATTTTTCATGATTAAAAAAAATCCTGCTAAACATTAAAAAAATGACGAATTAAAAAACATGTGAGTTTTTTTTGTTTTAATAAACAATTTGAATCGATTTTGTTAATTTATTGTAAAACTGATTTTCTGAATACAACAAAAATAAATTGCTATGCAATAGCAAAGATGCAATCGAATCAAAGTTCATGTAAGGGGGCGTGTAATCTATTCTTCATCTTCTTCTTCACCGGCACCGCCACTGTTTTGTCCCTTCTTCATGTTCTTGCGCTTTACACGTCCTGGACGACCTTGACCGAATGGTGATTTGGTCGAGAAGTCAATGTGTTTTTGCGAATCCAAACGAACGATGAATGATGGGATGTTGACGACTTGTTTGCGAACGCTAAATAAATGAAGAAAAAAAAAACCAACGATCTTAATATATTTCATCAAAAATCAGCACTAAATCATTGATTGAAGAGGTCTATAGGTGAATTTTTGTTTTGATTACGTGGTACTTACTACACAACCAAATGCATCAGATGTAAAATCTGTTGCAAGTGCGCTTAAGGCGTTAAACATCGACTCGATATCGAATCAATGTTTAAGTGGCCTTCATGACATAACTGACACTGAGCCATTTTGTCTGCAGTTTGGTTGATGTTTCACATCTTATGCAAATATCTCGAACTATCAGACGTTATGTGCTTCATATGACCGTGCACATATGTGCAAATCACACGAATGTGTGATTCAATGTTGAACGGTCTCAGCACAAAAGTGGCCTAATTGATATTTCATTTTGTGTGTTGCTTCCACGTGCTTTTACATTATAAAATGCATGTTGCTTGTGATATTTACCGAATGTGTCTTTGACGGATCAATACACGGGCATGATGAATGGATTTGGCCAATCCAAGTTTGAAGACTTGGGTTTGGAGACGACGTTCCAAGAAATCTTCAATTTTCAAACCCAACACGTAATCGAGTTTCATGTGTTGTTCATCCAACACACCGATACGAACCAAACGACGCAACAAAGCGTTACCTATTATCAACAAAGAAGGAAAAAAAGAACATATTCAATTGACATTATTTGCAAAATTGTACACATAAATGGAAATGGTAAGCATATCTCAGATTATTAAACATTTAAATTATTATCACCATGGCTCGTCTGACAAGAGGTGTCATAAATGTTGAATCATCACAAAATTTAATTCACATGCATGCACATATCAAGGATCACAAAACCACAACGTTTTAACTCACAATGGAAAATTGATTTGAACATTTTTGTACATACCTTGGAACAAACGTTTCTCATCTTTCTCTTCGAGGGTCAACAATTCACGAGCAGCTTTACGGATTTTGGCCAATGTATACTTTACACGCCATACTTCACGTTTGTTTCTCAAACCATATTCACCGATGGTTTTCAATTCTTGGTCCAAACGAACCTTTTCGTATGGACGACGTGGTGTGACATAGGTCTTTGAGAAGACCGATGGAATGCGGCCGTTAACCATTTTTACTAATGTTTATCTGTAAGTGAATAAAACACAAAAATTATTAATTGGCTTAAAACACATTTGTAAATCACATGCGAGGCATATGATGTTTTTATAGGTTATATTGTTCGATATGAATGGATGAATGTAACCGGGCTTATAAAATTTATAAAAATATCTTCAAAAGATATCAAAATTACTAATAAATATATTAATAAAACGATAGAAGCATCATCCGTACAAATGACTGATATAAAATAATTGAAAAAGTTCGTCAGATGACGGAAAATAATTCGAATTAAATTTATGAATGAAATCGATGATTTGAGTATCACAACTTACCACGACGGTGTTTCGTGCGAAAAGAAAGATGTCAAATTTGTACTGCGCTGGTATCGCCTTACAATAGTCAAAATGGAAACATTCAAAGTGACTGTCAGTGAGATAGAATGCTAGTCTTGGATGCGTTCAATGCCGTTTCACCGCTTTCCATTCAATTCCAATTTGAATGGATAATACAGTAGAATGGAATGAATGACAAATTGGAAATTGCTGGCAAATCACTACCTATCTATTTTTTGAAGAATATAGTTTTTTTTTTGTGATTTCGCAATAAAAAGAAATGCAATAAAAAAAAATTCGAAAAAAGAAGAAATCGAAATTCAATACAAATCAGAAATAAAATTAAATAAATCGCATCGATAGTATGATATGTCATTGAACACCGCATGTTGAATACATAATCAAGAACATTGTGAATGAGCGCTGCTGTCGCGTATCAGCTCATAATTTTTCACATACCTTGTGAGTTTTTTCACTTGAGAAGCTGTCATTGTTCGCGAAGTCGGTGATAGTTACACAACTCAATTTTCGACATACAATCCACCATCTTTTTTTCCTTCGCTAGAAGTGTGTGGTACGGTTATATAACTCAAGAACATTTTTTAACATAAAATAAAAAAAAATCATGTCTGCATTGACACGAATGGCCACAATTTTGGCACGCCAAGTGCCAAAAACAACTGGACAAGTTGCCATTAAATCCGCATCTCCAGCTGCCGGAATTGCTGCACGCAAATTCCACGTATCATGCAATCAACGTGCCGCCGAAATCTCATCTATTTTGGAGGAACGCATCCTTGGTGCTGCACCAAAGGCCGATTTGGAAGAAACTGGCCGTGTATTGAGCATTGGTGATGGTATTGCTCGTGTATATGGTTTGAATAACATTCAAGCCGACGAGATGGTGGAATTTTCATCGGGTCTTAAGGGTATGGCATTGAATTTGGAAACCGACAATGTTGGTATCGTCGTCTTCGGTAACGATAGATATATCAAGGAAGGTGATATTGTCAAGCGTACTGGTGCCATTGTCGATGTACCAGTTGGTGACCAAATTTTGGGCCGTGTCGTTGATGCCTTAGGTAATCCAATTGATGGCAAAGGTCCATTGGGTACAAAACAACGTTTCCGTGTCGGAACCAAAGCTCCAGGTATCATTCCCCGTGTATCTGTGCGTGAACCTATGCAAACTGGTATCAAAGCCGTCGATTCATTGGTGCCAATTGGTCGTGGTCAACGTGAATTGATCATCGGTGACAGACAGACTGGGTAAGTATCTATCCCTTTTAATTTCATATTCATCATCAACAGCAAGTGTATCAAGAGAATAATAGTTTTTTTCAAGTCATAAAAATTAAAAAGAAAAAAAAACTTTACCATTAGACGATCATATAACACCGTTATATCATTATTACATAACAGCTGATTATTATTATTGTTATTGACAGAATATGTAATAACAAAGGTCAAACCATCAATTAATGAGATGCTCATAATTTTTCTTTTCATTCTATATTATTTATTTATTTTTCATTAAAGTAAAACCGCTTTGGCCATCGATACCATCATCAATCAACAACGTTTCAATTCAGGCCAAGATGAATCAAAGAAATTGTACTGTATCTACGTTGCTGTCGGACAAAAAAGATCAACCGTTGCCCAAATTGTAAAACGTTTGACTGATAGCGGTGCTATTGGTTATACCATCATTGTATCAGCTACTGCATCAGATGCCGCCCCATTGCAATACTTGGCCCCATACTCTGGTTGTGCCATGGGTGAATACTTCCGTGATAATGGCAAACACGCTTTGATCATCTATGACGATTTGTCAAAACAAGCCGTTGCCTACCGTCAAATGTCATTGTTGTTGCGTCGTCCACCAGGTCGTGAAGCTTATCCAGGTGATGTCTTCTATCTTCACTCCCGTTTATTGGAACGTGCCGCTAAAATGTCAAAGGCTCTTGGTGGTGGTTCATTGACCGCTTTGCCAGTTATTGAAACACAAGCTGGTGATGTATCAGCTTACATTCCAACCAATGTCATCTCAATTACTGACGGTCAAATCTTCTTGGAAACCGAATTGTTCTACAAAGGTATTCGTCCAGCTATTAATGTCGGTTTGTCTGTGTCACGTGTCGGTTCAGCTGCCCAAACCAAAGCCATGAAACAAGTTGCCGGTTCAATGAAATTGGAATTGGCCCAATATCGTGAAGTCGCCGCCTTCGCTCAATTCGGTTCAGATTTGGATGCAGCCACCCAACAATTGTTGAACCGTGGTGTTCGTCTTACCGAATTGTTGAAACAAGGACAATACGTACCAATGGCTATTGAAGAACAAGTATGTGATAATCATTCCATTTGCATTTCATACATGTGACTAGCCCCATCGATTCTCCGTATATTTATGTATATCTTTTTTAATTTCTAGGTTGCTGTTATCTTCTGTGGTGTCCGTGGATACTTGGACAAAATGGATCCATCAAAAATCACCAAATTCGAAAAGGAATTCTTGCAACACATTAAGACCAACGAAAAGGCGATGCTTCAACAAATCTCAGCCGATGGTCAAATCACCGATGCCACAAACACTAAACTCAAGGATATTGTCACCAAATTCTTGAGCACATTCTCTGCTTAAGCAGCATTCAAATAATTTCTCTTTTCTTTCGTATTTTCGCTGAGAAAATTCTATCAACAACCTCTTAAACAGAAACACATTTAATGTATTTACAACATCAACAAAAACAACAACAGCCAGAATTTTAAGTAAAACCAACAAAGTATGTAAAAAATCAAATTCAAGTGGAATGCTTTTTATTTTAATTTTCAAATTTTTAATGATATGAAATGAAACCAACATCCATCTTGTCCCCAGTTTCAATGTATAAAACTCAATGTCAATTCTTTTATTCAGTAAAATTATAGACATGTTAAGTTGCAAGATCCTATTAGCGAATATATGGCTTGGATTTTGGGATTGGTCGCCAGTTGTTTCAACGCAAAAATAAAATCACTGAACAACCACAAAATCTAATGAGAATACATACACAGGAACAAGTAAATATCGAGCGAACGAGTCATAACCAAGTGAAAATTAATTTTCATAATTCGAAACTTATTGTTCAACATAAAGTTATAAAAATTTAAAAAAAGTAATCGAAAAAAATAAACAATTGAAAAAATCTAAAAAAAAAAATAAAACACATTTGTTTTTAGAATTTAGTATCATGTGATGATCTTTATTTCGTTATGTAAGATTCTTAAATTGATTTTCATCTATATTTTTTTTGCTATTCAGTTGAAAATTCGGTGTTTTGAATGTGAGAATGTGCACATAGTTTAGTAATTTAATTTCGATCATTCATTCAACTCGTAATTTCGGCTGTTGAAATGTGAAATGAGAAAAAAAGAACGTAATGATTGTGTGTTATGTCATACAGTAATAATATAACATAACCACGAATTTAGTTGTTGCGGACGAACGGATGGACAGAAAAAGGGCAAAATACCAGTATGGATGAATACCAAAAATGGCATTACAAATACATTTATACATACGATGCATGTCTAATAAATTTCAATGAAAGGAAAAATAATTGACCGGGACAAATGAATGAAGAAAACAGAAAATTGCCCTATTGTATTCATGGTCATTAAATTTTGTCATTTAAATTAGGTTATTCACCACGATTTTGCCGACACAATTACGTTGCGTTTTATGTTGAATTGAGAGAAAAGATATGGATGGGTGCAAAATAGTGCATATATATATATATATATCTTGTGTGCGTGTGTCCATGTGCAAAACAGAGACAGAACACACACACACACCATCAGCATAGTAAGATGAAGAAGACAATTTTACAAAGCAAGAGATATACTCGTACCGAGTATATTATATTTTTCCCCAGATCCGCATTTAAAGTAGAGGTATGATGCGCTGTACATCAACAACAACAACATTTTTCACCAAACATGTTAACGAAAAATATACGCAAACGAGCACCGTACATATAACTGCGCGGAAGCGATCGGCAACGAATCGCTTCGAGCCGTGTTTGAAAATCGGTTTTCTCAACGGCACGATATTGATCACCAATCACGAAAATGCCGAAACAAAAATGTGTGTATATGTGTCTATGTATCAGATTGATCGAAGCATTAAATACATAGCAACTCAAAGTAAAATAAAATGCTTCAATTGATAACTTATCATTATATTTTGATGTTCACCTCTAATCCTTAACCCTTAAGCCGAAACTAAATATTATCTAGCTAGCGCGCAAGGAAACGTTTTTTTTTTGTCTGATGTTGTTCTTCAAATAGACAAAAAAGTCCATTTATTATGATGTTTATTCTGAAAGAAAAATCTAATTTTCTCTGACGCTGTTCTGTTTTGCATATGCATGTATTTAATTCAAATTCCATGCCGACAACTTTGAGTAAGAGAGATAGAGAGAAACTGCTGCGTAAATCTTACAATATATACAATTTTCTTGTCTCAGTTGTTGTTGTTGTTTTTTTAATGCACGAAGAGAATTTTGTTTCTATCGCATTTCGCAAAATCAAGCCAGCGATGAGTTTGTGTATGCGTTCATTTGTTTGTGTCCGTATATGTGTCGGGCTAAAAAGTATATGAGGTATGCAATAATAAATCATGGGAAGCGGAAAGCGCTAATCTAATATGTATAGAATTTTATACACAACTACATATGCGAAACAGAGTTTTGCATTCAATCGCTTTCTCGCCCCAAAACGTGAGCTCGCACTCCAATGCAAACGAAGCACATTAGCGTGCAAGCATTAGGATTTTTCTTAAAGAATGGCCAACGCATACAAGCACCAACGTACAAACCGCATACACACAACGATTCTTGCACAACTTTCCATTTGGTTGTTGCTTTTCGTGATGTGAATTGAGTTTGGTGCGTTCTCCCTCTGTCTCCTTTTATTGGAATCCGATGCTGCTGGTTAATTTTACACACTCCCACACAAACTAAACGAGAAAAGAACAATATCGAGGATACATAATAGTATTCATACTACTACATAATATGCGACAGTGATATATGGGAAAAATGAGACGTTAAAAATGGCAAAGTTTTATTAAATATCACGTGAAAACACATTTTTTTTGGTTTTGTTTTGTTTTGTTTCGTCTTCATGATAATTGCATATCATTCTGAATTTATCTTGTTTGCAGTTCTTATTCTTATTCGTAAATGTTATGTGTTTTTTTAAGTCTGAATTATGGCTCATATAATGCAGTTGATATTCTTGTGCATTCAATTCGACAGCGGTATTACAGTTTAGAACGACTTTTCCAGCTTTTATTGGTTGCAACGAATATTTGTGCATTGAAACCTCATACCATCACAGCTAAATCTAATAAATTAGATTCTATGTATTATGTGTACGCCGTTGTATATAGAGTGGAAATTTATCGCTTGTGTCCACCGTCGTCGTCGTCGTCGTTTCTGCTGCTGGTATGATGTGTGTTTCTCTCTGTGTGTGCGTATGCCAAACAGAGAGACATACATGCACAGACAATGTATTCTTCTTTTTTCTCTGCACTAGCCACTTCGCTCGAACCTTCGATCGGAAGCTTCGAGTTCTATTCAGCGGTCGTCATTCAAAATAAATAGACATAGATTTGAGTCGGAGTTGTTTGTTCGCCTGTCCATACATATGTGTGCGCTTATGTAGAAGAATGAACGAAATACGAAAAATTAGTCGAGCGCGATATTAGTGTGCAAGTGTGTATGTGTCTCATATGTAAGAGAGAAAGAGAGCACCAAGATTGTGTAAGCTTGCAATTCTTGTTTTGTTGTATTGAATCAGTCGACTGACAGTTCAATTTACTTTTCAACGCCGTATTCCGTGCCGAATAAAAGATTTCTTATGCATGCGCTATTCCATTCTGTCTCTCACTCATTCATTTTATCTCCATTTCAATCATCTACATTCCTTTTCCATCTATTTATCTACAATTTTCTTTGTCTTTCTCACTATTTATCTCGCTTATACATTCTCGCAACAATCATTATCAATGTATATACAATACATGATTTTCAATGATCTAAATACATTCGGTTGCAACGCATTTAAATTGGCCATTGTTCGTTTTGAACCGTTCGCTCCTTTTATTACATGGTTCGATTCGTGATATGTCTTTTCCTTTCCTTCAGTCGCTGCCGCTCTTTACATTACACATTATATGTAGCACAAGCACTATGATGTACACAGCACGATGGAAATAAAGAGAAAAAAAAATAAAGTTTGTGCAATCAATACACACATTTATATATATAAACGTATATATATTACATATATATTGGCGTTGACTGATTCTATGTCTTACAACGTATGCGTGTGTGTATGTTAGCGCGCTTGTTTTACTCTTTAGATGTGTGTGTATGTGTGTTTGTATTTATGTGTGTAAGAGTAGCCGAGCCAAATGGATAATATAAGAAAACGAAGAAGAAAAATGTGTGTATGATTTTTCTTTTTAGCCGAGAGTTCAAAACAATACATACGTAGAAGAAAATAAAAATTCGACTATGTCCGCGCGCGTATTATATATGCATACACTCACATCTCATGTCTTTCTCTCTCTCTCTCTCTCTCGCTCGTTCCCTCGGTGTTTGTCTCTTGCTCTCAATACACGCATACATCTACACCATGATCCGTGATCCAACGCAAATGAATATATGTGTTCGAGTCTCTCTCTTTCATTCAAAATAAAATAGTAGCACAAGCATTGGCAAGACATACACATGCATAAAAGGAAAATTAATATGAAAAAAATTCAAACGAAGTGAATAAAAAAACGAACGAACGAACGAGAAGTAAAAAAAAATAAAAATACGCGAGATACACGCTAGTTCTAGTTAAGTGCACAGTGTGCGGAGAGACGAGACTCAAATGTATCACTAGAAATTATTACACACATTTTTTTCCGTTTGTGTCGCTGTTTTCGTCTTAATTTGTATTTTATTTTGTTCAGTTCAGATGTTTATTTGAGTTTGAGTTTTTTTCAAATATACGATCGTCGGTGTGTATAAGTGCGTAAATTAGTCTGATAATATTTCATCAGAAGTATAATCATCATCATCATCATCATTTAACCAACCAGCTTGTTTAAAGAAACGGGAAAAACTTCGAAATCCTTCAATGGAAAACATTCATTCGAAACATTGAAGTGAATGAAAACGACCATAGTGTTTGTATAGTGTATGGTAAATGATCAATAACCGAAAATTCTGTGTAAAAAGATAAAGTTTTGTGACACAAAATACGATTTATGAAAATCCTTATGTGCTAAAAACGAACATCACCAACAAAATATCAAGAATAGAGAAAACCGAGTTGTGCGTGCTTGTACTGCGAATATTTGGATTAAATTTTTAATTGATCCCCCCTCGATAAAAGATAGCAACGAATATTGTTGCAATTATCGAATTATTTGCGTATGCCAACAAGATTGGTGTTGGTGTTCAGTTTTTGTTTATACAAAAACAATATTCATGCGTTGTGATCGTCTTCAGTTGGATACAAATAGTTTTATATTCTCTGAGTGATACTCGAATTTTAAATTAAGTGCATCCATTTGTGTGAAGAAATTGAGGAAAAACAAGTCATATTCATGGCAACAACTGAATGAAGAAGGAAGAAAAGCACAACGTTTTTTTTTTTCATCAAGATATATACAAATTCACGAAGTGAAAAAAAAATCTTAAAGTAATAACATCGAGACACCGAGAAAGCAGAGCGTACAGAGAAAAACAAAACTATAACGCAGTGTTTTAATAAAGTGAATTAAACTAAATAAGTAAAAAAAATACAAGCAATTGGTAATTCCATGCGAAATCTTTTGCCGCGAGATAAAAACGATGTATTTACTTTTGGCTACCGTTACAGGTGCCTGTTTGTCCTGAAGGTATACCACAGCAAAGTCAATGAAATTTCCAAACCGATCAAAAGATTCATTGCAATTGCATGGTGTTGTGTTTTGTCGGCAAGAAATGACCCCTCCCAATCTCTTTGCACCGATTTCATCCTTAGTTCAATGTTCAAAATGTGCATTTAAGCGTTGATTCCATTGTTTCCGTCATTTTGAAACACCGTCAACACTCATTGATGGGGGGGCAGTGTTGTGGTTTTACCATTTAGTGTCATAATAAGATTCTCGCAAATCGATATTATTTGAGAAATGAAATTTCTCGGCAAGATTTCGTGTGGAATTGTCTGTGAGATGAATTGAGCGAAAAAGAAATTGTGCACGGGATACATTTGGTTTTGTTTGTTTGTGAAGCAATGAACGAGTGAAGTGAGTGCGTGTGTGTTTGTTTAGTTGCAAAGACCGCGAATATTATTCGCTCATTGAATGCGATATATTGAGAATTTGCTTCTGCTGCTGCTGCGACTGAACGTGTCTCTGTCTCAGTCTCTCTCTCTCCCTCTATGAATATATATTAGACACACGATAAAGTGTTTATATTGTTGTGCTTTTTATGAATGTTGAGCGCATTTCATTATTACACTCTACTATTATTATTGTTATTATCATTATTGTGTGTGTGTATGTTTTTTTTCTATTAATTTCATTTTATTGCTCTTGTCGAGCAATACGAGGAAAAACGCACACAATATAAATAAATTAGAATTGTAATTAACTAATTATGTTGTGTGTATTCCATATAATACATGCATACTATTCAATTCGTAATACAATTCCATGCATTTTTTTGAATTTTTCGTTTGTTATTGCTGTTGAATTTTTTTTGCTTCTTCTTCTTTCGAAATTCATATTGTTATGAACATAAATTTCATGTGCATGCAATTCAAATTACGGTGAAAAACCGATCTGACAACGCGCATTTCCAAATTTTAAATTTGAATTTGAATTCAGTTGGATTGCAAAAAGCTCTCTTTATCTCTCTCTTCCTATTGCTTGGCACACATAAATGCAATGCACTACATAAAACGGATAAAAATTCAAATGAATCATTCCACACAATTGTGTGCTCTCAATGTGCTTTAACGAAGCTCAATTCACTACCGTAAATATGGTCTTATTTTCTGTTTTCTTAATGTTTACTTAAATATGTGACAGTAAGAGAATTTTGTTCTATAAAATATTGTTGAACAGATACCACAAACAAAACACATGAACAAATTCCGATCAAAGCTAAACAAACAAACAAACAAATTGATTCGAAGAAAAAGAATTGCTTTTGCATGAAAATTTACCAATAATACTATATGGTGTGATCAATGATTAGAATGAAAGCTGAAGAAAAAACAATGAAATCTTGAAAGCACAAGATAACCAATAGTGGAGAAGAGTAAAGACTCAAGTAACAAATTAAAGTGAAAATAAGCAAAAAGAATAATTATTAAGGAATAAAATAAAAGAATTTAACCAAAACTACTAGAAGCAATCGACAGGCAGCAGCAGCGGCCAACAACAACGCAAATAAGCGTACGTCAAGCATAAGCTATAGTGAATACAGAGATTTTAAAGCACACACAACAACGACGACGACGGCGGCAACGGCGACAACGACGTTTCAATGTGTGCCTGATTTGATTACATACGAAAAAGATCTGAAAGAGATGAGCATGTGTCTGTGTGTGTACATGTATTCCGTCATACATGTTATGTATTCACATATGCCGTGAGTTTGTGAACTACAACGCCGAGACTTCGTGAATAAGACGAAAAATATAATATCAAAAAGGAAAAGAAGAACACACAAATTAATAAAAGAAAAATAAACGAAAAGAAAACAACAACAGCAAACACACACGCACACATACATAGAAACATACACGAAACATAAGGTTCAGAGAGCGAAAGAAAAGAAGAAAGAAGAGACTACTCGCTGCAAAATTAATATACACATAGTACACACACAATACGCGAAGGAAAAAGAAGAAAACAAGCGGCAGCGGCAACAGCACCACCACCAAACGAAAACGAAGAAGAAGAAGAAGTAGAAGTGAAGGCAGCAAAGAAAGAAGAAAAAAGAGCGCGCGCGGTGTAGCGGTGGTGGCGGCGGCGTTGACACAGAGCACACAGGAAAATGAAGAAAACAGCACAATAAAAGAAAACGAAAATAAAAGAAGAAGAAAAAAAAAATTATTTAACGATTAGAAAATTCAATATGTGTGCATACGAGTTTGAAGACACAACAATAAATATGTGTGCAAGTACTATATCATCCTATTATTATGAATAACAACAGAAACAACAACAACAACATCAACAACCAACAAACAACAACGGCTCGAACGAAAAATACGAAAAAAAATATAAATAAACCAAACCGTACATTATTATACGGCTATATCTAGCGCGCATATACTACTCTCCTCGTTCATCGTTCACATCGCTCCAAAACAACCGTTTCGACGATATTGAAGAGAGAAGAGAAAGAAAATGGATGCAATTGTAACATTAGAAAATTTTAAATTAATGGTATGCTACAAATGCTATGTTTCATGAACTACTATTATTTTATATTGAAAATAAGTGTGTTAGGTGTAAGTGTGTATGCGTTTATTTTCTCGTATTCGTAATTCTTCGTAAACTCGTAACTCGTAATATATTCGAGCTCTCTCATATATTTCGGTTTTTCGCTGCTGCTTCGCTTTGCTCTACTCGGCTCTATGGCTCTGTGAGCTGGTAGAGTATTCACTGGGAGTGAATTCACTCTATATGCAATACAAAAATTATATTTGTTGTTTTTTTTTTCTTCATTCTTCTTTTTTTTACTTTACTGTGTACATGTACAGAGAGATAGAGAATGTGTGTATCTTCCTTTTCACTATTATCTCTCCTTGTGTTATGTACAAACGCTATATTTATTTATTTTTTTACTTGCTCTGGCTATCGGTGTATTTCTTTTTCTTTTTCGCTTATATTATTTCTTTTTTTTTTTTTTTTGAAATTAATTTACAACGAAAATTTTTAGTAACGTAGAAAACACATCGCGTAGCGACAATACGATAATATTGTGTGTAAATGTTCAGTGCAAAAACGGCCCAAAACAAAAGACACTAGAATTAGTAGAATATATAAAAAAAATTAAATTATCGAGAGATTCATAGAAAATATATGTATATGTATATATAGTTGCCGTTGTCGAGTGAGTGGATTCGTTTTTCAAATTTCATATTGTCTTGTTGAAACCGAAATAGAACAAATGTCTAAACAATATTTAATTAAATAATTCCACTAGATTTTTGTGAATACTATGTATTGTGTATCTAATATATTCATTTCTTCCGTTTTTTTTCCTCGCTCGTGATATTCGTTTCTTGAAACAAAAAAAAAATCTCATCCGTCATCTTTGTTGCTGATTATGGTGCTGGTGTGTTCACTCTGCTTCTTACGATTGCTATATCGACTATGAAAACGGTTAATGTGCCACATTGTTCGTTCTTCTTTACTAATCAATCGTAATCATTATCGCACACTAAATGTAACTGTATCGATCGTAATCAAATTTTCGTCACTATTTCGACGTCGTGGTTGAAATTGGATTTGATTTAATTTTTTTTGTGTTGTTGTTTTCGTCGATGGCCCCTCTTTCAATCGTCAAATAAAAAATAAAATAAAACAAATACCAAATAATTTGTGTCGTGTATTTTGTTCATGTGCATACATATATATATTTGAACACATACCACAAAATGACATGCCATTTTGTACTTGGGTGCTAAATTTAGGTATTTGCATTAATCAAATTTCTGAATCAATTATCCGAACAAGATAAAGTAGCGGCCATCACATTTCTAATTACAACCCTGAAAGCAAGTACAAAAGAGCACTTTAGTAAATCGCGTAATTCGAGCAGAGGCTATACATTCGGTCAAAATACGGATGTTGAACAGTGGCTTGTGGCTGATGTAATTGAGAAAAAATCACCACCGACCGATACAGACGATTATGATGAAAATAGTCAAGATTTTGAAGAACAATTCCACATTCAACTTGATGATTTAGCAAATTCCGGTGCATTTGGTAATCAAGCATTGATACCAGTCATACAAAAGCGTAACAGCAATAAAGACGACAACGAACACCATCACCACAGCAGTAGCGGCGGCGGCAGTGACGGCGGCAGCAGCGGCAGCAGCACCAGCGACAACAGCAAATCGGTAGTGTTATCGCGCGAACAACGCAAAATAAACATCGTCCAACATTTACTAAACGAAAACAGTCGATACGAATTAAATGTGCATAAATTATTTGGGCTTAGTCGAAATTTTTTAAAATCGATTTTTAACGATTTTATATCCGAACATTGGATTGATGGGAAATTGCTGGTGAAACAGCAAAGAATGTTGGGCGACGCACCCTCAACAACAACAACAACTGCTTTTAATACTACGGAAGCTACACTTACCGAAATTGTTGACGAGAGCATCGAAATCGACAGCGATCGTGAATTGAGTCTAAATGACGTTGACGACGAAATTCCGACAACGCCAAATAATCAAACAGGCATGAGCGCCGAATCAGTCAATCATCAGGTCGATCCGTTGGAAACGGTCGAAGAAAACGATCCGACCAAAGTCAAACCGAAACCGGTACGAAAAACAAAACTCTACACCTGTTTTCAATGTCCAAAAGTGTAAGTAACATTTTCATTTTATTCACAATTTTCTTGTTTTTGTTTTCGTTTTTTTTGTTCGATGCCTTCTTTCTTTGATTTTTGACCAGATTTTATCTTCTCTTTCTCTTTATATATTTGCAGCTACAACAAAAGAAAAACGCTCGCAGTGCACTACAAATTTCATCCGGGCTATTGTTTCGATTGCGGTGAAAATTATGGAACAACGATTGAAGATCGTGTTCGACACAATCGACAATATCATTCAAAACAGTATCCACATGTGTGTGAGACGTGCGGTGATTCAATGTCGAGAAATCAACAGTATTTAGCCCATGTAAAAACACATGAAAAAGAGCCAATCGTAAAATCGGTGTGCAAACGGTGTGGCGAAAAATTTACATCGATTAAAGCGTACAAAGATCATTTACAAACGATGGGCCATACGGATGGTTCAAGAGTTTGCGAGTATTGTGGGAAAAGCTTTACAGACGAAGCAATGCTCCAGCAGCACATCAAACGAGTTCATCATACCAGTGAGTAACTATTGACCTTTTTTTCACACTTTTATTACGAACCTAAATGCCAAAAGGATAAAAAAAATGGAATCGTTTGATTTTTAATTGAACTTTTTTTATTTTCTCCTTTTTTTTATTTTGTTTTTCTAGCAAAATCTCATAAATGTGATCATTGTGAAAAATCGTTTGATACTCGATCGAATCTAACGCGACACATGCAAATTCACAAGGATTTAACGCCGAGTTTTGTATGTGAACAATGTGGCGGATCTTATGCAACAATGCATACACTACGTGAACACATCAATGATAAGCATACCAAGAAAAAGGTGCATATATGTGAGGTGTGCCAACGTGAATTTACCAATCGTCATTTGTATCGCAATCATATCGCAACACACTCAGAGGATAGACCATTTGCCTGTACAATTTGTACAAAAGCATTCAAACTGAAAACAAATTTGATGCGTCACACAAAACGTAATCATGGAACAACTAGCAGCAGCAGTAATAGCACAAATACGATCAATTCGGCTGGCGAAACGAAAGCGAAAGCGAAAAGAAAGCATCCATCAAGCGACAAAGATGAAAGTAATTCGTCAACGATGACACCACCGCCGCCGCCTCAAAAGAAACCATTTCAACCATTTTCTTCCGATAGTCCATTCTATAAGAATAATCAAACAATTCAGTTCCAAGCATCGGCCGTTGCACCACAAGAGCCGATCGTACAGAAAGCAGAAACACCGCAAAATCATCAAAATGAAGTGGTCAATTATCCGCCACAGGTCGCGCAAAAACCTCAAATGCCTGAATCATTTCATGTTGTTGAAACTTATATGCCAATTAAACAGTCACCGCAACCGCCAAGCACGCCCAATCAAAACTACTACCAATACTTTGAGCAACCGCCAAATGTAAGTGTCCATCTCATTGCCCATTTGAAAAAGAACAAAAAAAAAATCGAATAAAAAATTCGTATTCGCTTCAAAATTTCAATTTCAATTTTTTTCTTTACGCTTTTTTGTTTCATTGTTCTTGTGGCGATTGCTGTTATTTTTGCGGTTTCATGTATTCAGCAGCACCATGTTCATAATCCAAGAAGTCAACAAAATCAGCATGATGTGACATCGCATCAACAACAACTTCAGGTAAATGCCATAGCAATATTCCACTTATCTTTATGGTGCACGCGCGCTGCATATGTATTATTCGCATTTCGTTTAAATTGCATGCAAAAATATAATTAAGGATGCATTAGTGGCGAGAATAGAATACAATTTTCAATCTCCATATTGTGTGTGTGTGTGTGTGCGAGCACACTTCAAATAGAGCAAGTTTGATTGATCAATCTAGTTTCAAAATTGAGAACAAGAGCTAAATCACAGTGCACGCACACACACACGCACATAAAATGCACTCTGATAATAAATGCATTATCGTTTTTTGATAAGCAATTGAAAGAATTTAAATGGGAAGCTAGGAAAATAGAAGCTATAGAAATAAACATGAACCCATTTATAAACGAGAGAAAAAAACCGACAATGTTTTATTATCTGCATACATATACGTACATAAAATCAAAATAATACATAAAAAACGTGGAACAATTGTACATCACATGAACTTTGTAATATGTTTTTTTTCTCGATGATTTTCTCGTTAGAATAATATTTAAAATGGGTATCTTTCGGCATTTATACGATTTTTTTTTTTTTTTTGTTTTGAAATATGTTTTGAGTGAAAGTAAAATTGATAATTTCTATCTTTAAAACAGCAATACCAATCACAACAAAAGCCGAACAATGAATACCATCAGGCTACGCCTTCGAATCAAACAAGTGACGCGAATAAAATCCATCATAGTCTCCCGTATGTGCAAAGCGGCGCCTATCACATGCAACCACATTTACCACAAGCATATCAAGAGGCCTATCACACGCAAACAGTAACCAATCATCATCCAAATGTGCTACAATCACAGTATGCACAGCAACAACCACTAAAATATCGTCAGAGTGCTTCCAATGCTTCTCAGCAATATCAACAAACTCAACCTCCACATCATATCCAACAGCAGCCACAACAACAAGTAAATCATTCTTGATAAAAAAATTATGGCAATTGATAAAAAAGAACCATATCGTTTGCAGAAAAAGTTGGCTTTCTCTTTTTACCCATATTTCGTTCTGAATTGCCTATTCTTAAAATGTCTTTTCTTAATATTTTATTGTTTTTTTTTTTTCAGAATCATTATCGATACCCAAGTCAATATCACTACTCAAATCACCTGGCGCCATCATCTAGGCAAATGCAAACGCAACAACAGCAGCAGCAACAACAACAACAACAACAACAACAACAGCAGCAGCAGCAGCAACAACAACAACAACAACAACAACCGCGTCACGCAAATGTAATGGGAATGCCACAGAATTGTTATGATGTGTCTTATAATTCGGCAGCCGAATCTCAAACAAATCATTCACCAAGTAGTCAACATACGCCGCATCAACAAATGCAACCAACGCATCCGGCCGTTCCACAACAAGCTGCCGATCACAAACCACCGGCAGCAAAATATTCGTACTATGATGCAAATACTCATGCTCAATACGATCATATGCAGGCACACAATTTGGATACCGGATGGAATAATTTAAATCCAACATTGGTAGAAAATCAATCAGCTCAATATGGTGTACCGATGAGACCGGAAATGCCGAAATTTAGTAAAACACCAACACAAGCGACCGTCACAAATGATACAGCAAAAATGCAGCCACAATATCCATACCAAAATATGTGGCCAAGTGAATCCGCACAATTGGACTATGCGCCGAAAGCAATCGATCCAAATATTGCAAAACAACAACATGAACAACAACAACAGCAACAGCAGCAGCAACAGCAGCAGCAGCAGCAGCAACAACAGAGTTCAGTGAGCACGGCCACAAGTGCTGCCAATTCATATAACAGCATAGGTAATATTCTAACCAATTTGGAGCTACTGGGAAATAATTCAAATTTGGACACAAGCAACTTTGAACTCATCGGCTCGAATTATGATCAACAATATGGAACCAATTCATGGATGTAAAAAGAAATTAACCCCGTATCGATTTACAAAACAAACAAACAAACAAAAAAAAACATTCAAAACGGTGACAAAAACCGATCATCAAACAAATAGACGTTGAATTAAATTTTTATGGTTAAATGTTTCAAAACACAGAAATTTAGCGGAAAAGATATAAATACAATGGAATGAAGGAAAGGAAAAGTCAAGAAAAAAGAACGGAATTTATTTGTTGAAAAAAGGTGACATTTTGTATGCACTTTTTATTTTCTATGGAACAAACCGAAAATTGGGAGAGAACAACAATTCCAGGCACATTGGAATTCAAAAAACAAACAAAAAAAAAATCTGAAAAAAGCAATTTTAATTATTTTATTAATATAAATCATTTGATTCAAAAAATTGTTTCGATGAAAGATAGACAATGTTCATACAAAGTATGATAAAACATAATTAAAAAAAAAATGCAATTTCAACTGCGAAAAGACATGAAAATCACACTAAGCATAAACTTATGAAATAAAAACAAGGGAATATGCACACACACACGTATGAATTGAGTCAATCCCAATAACATAAACTATAGTGTGCTGTAAGCATCGTGTTTTATTTTTATTTTATTTTTTTTTTCGTTAAAAAAATTTCCTTTTCTATATTAGTTATTATTGTTTTTGTTTTTCTTTCCTTTCGAATAGTCACGAATGCTTTTGTTGTATCTCATTTTTACCAGTTCAAAATGTATGCAAAGAAGAAAAGAGAATATTTTTCCACGTCTGAGGCTGCTGGTGATGATTTACAAAAGTAGTAATTAAAATGATGCTAACTATGAAAAACATAATAAGTAAGAAAAAAAATGAAACATACACACAATGCAAAGAGAAACAAAAAGCAAATTTAAAAAAAAATTAAATAAATGAGTAAATATTTAATTTAGGCAAAATAAAGGCGAAAATCAACATTGATAATGCAATTATATATATATATACGCTATAAATGAGGGGAGGGCGATCATCATTGTTGTCCGAGTGTGCACATTGAATGGACGTTCATTTCGCATCAATACATCCACAATTTGTATGTGCGTGGTTCGATCGCATCACCTCAAATTATATCCAATAATGATGATATAAAATGCAATACAACACAACACTTTTATTTCTTCTTTCCTTATTTAGAAGTAAAGAATCAAACTATCTGCGCAATATCTTATCTAAAGCTAACTAATAAGATGAAATACAAACAAATTTAAAAAGAAAAACACACACATACACAGAAAAATTATTTTTTATTAAGACAATTTAGTGCATAACAAACAAAATGTAAAACTTTATGAAATTATTCTAAAAACAAATCGTTTTGTTTTCATTTTTGATTTTTAGTTCAAAGGATATAGAGAAAAAAAGGCAAAGTAACGAGTCATTTTTAAATGAAAAATTATGACGGACAAAGAAAGATAATAATGAAAAAGAAGAGACTCAAAATACAAAAATCAAAGTCCTATTCAATAATTTTTTTTTTTTTACTTTTTGTTTGTTTATTAAAAAATATCTTTCTTTTGTTTTCAAAAATAACAACAAAACAATGTCAAAAGAGAAAAACCTCGAAAATCAGAACCTAAATAAACGATCAAAGAAATAAAAATCAACAAAAAGCCAAATTTTATGAAAATTTGAAGAAAAAAAACATCAATTGCGTTTTATTTATTTAAATTTACGTTTTTTTTTTATTCAAGTGTGTGTGTTTTTTTTACTTTTCACAACAGAAAATGATTCCATCATTAGCTGAGAGACATATCGATTATGATGATAAACAAATTATTTTATTTGAAAAATATGAAAAAAAAGAAAATTAACCAAAAATGCCCGATTAAGATTTTTGTGCTAATTTCTCTCGTTTGGCTGCTTCAAGTTCAGCTTCGATTTTCTCATATTTTGCAATGAGTGCATCGACCTCAGCGTTGGTTAGAATTTTGATAACGGTCTTGTCGTTAACTCGGGTCAGTGTTGCCATTTCCACTGAAAATTAAAAAGAAAAATCCATTACAATGAAGTTTTTAAATGTATTTCATGGCAAATGAGGCTTGGTTCGGTAATATTTACCCTTTTCGGATGTGAGTTTCGTCATATCAAGTGATTTGCTGAGCACTTTAACGGCCAAATCTTCGGCGGACGCCAATGTGATTGGCTCATCCGATAATTCTTGTTTTAAAATTGAAATAGCCGCACCGGAATTATTACCAATGCATGTTGCTTTCCATCCACCATAATTTCCACTTGGATCCGATTGGTACAATTGATAACCATAATGTTTATCCCAACCCATATACAAAATCGATACACCAAATGGACGCTTGCCACCGTATTGTGTATAAGCTTGCTTAATATCACATAAATATGAAACCAATTGTTCGCACGGCATTGGTTCGCCATAGTTCAACTGGAATCGTTGGGCTACATCGAATAAAAGTTTGTAAGTATTGAAATTATAATGACCAAAAATATGATAGTCAAATTTACCTATAACACGAAGTTCATTTGTGAGCACATTTGCATCAGACGTTATTCCAGCAACCGAACAAACCATATCACTGAAATTAACATTAAATTCAATTAAAAATCAATGCACACACGGTTTTACTTTTCAAATTACTCACTCATTGAGTTTGTAAATTTTCTCAGAGAAAATGGCACCGTCCAAAAGTTTGTTGGTATTACGACGTTCAGCAGCTAGTAAAATACCGTCTTTGGCCAAGATTCCAAGACAGGTGCCGGCATGCGAAATAGCCTCCATTGCATACTCCACTTGGTACAATCGACCTAAGCAATAAATAGAATCAACATACTTATGTCATTTTGGGCCGACAAAAACTAAAAAAAATATGAAAATACGGAGTGAAAAGAGTGGTCATACCTTCTGGAGAGAAGATTGTGGTTCGGGAATCATAACGACGAGCCTATAAAATATGGATAAATTGTAATAATTGCTGTTATTCATGGCAATTCAAAATATGAATTGGAGAATGATTTGTGTTTTTTGTATTCATAAACGCTATATGACAAAGCAATATACTGCACATAACCTTAAATATGATACGGTGAAATATAATTTTCCCATTATAAACACGAACAATGTAAATTGTGTGGAAATGTTTTGCATTTTTTTCATGTATCCCTGCGAATTGAACTTACCATTGTTTTTAATATTCAATAATCAAATGGAAAATCGAATTCAAATATTGTTTCGGATAGATAAACAAGCTGAACACTAATTCAGAGCTTCAAACTAAACAAAATGATTGAACGAAGACACTAGAGACAGACCGCAATCGAAACGAAATGTCAAACTTAACGATTCAGCAACGAAGTATTTCGTAAAGTAAATTTACGTATTTGGTTTTTTGTTCAATCGGTCGTCTTCGTTGTCGTCACTATACAGATATTACGAATTGCGTATATGATGTCATATGGTGAAATGCATGTGTATTTAGACGTTCATTTACAGTGTGCACAATTCTTTTTTGCACGAGCGCCACCAGAAAAGGTTGAAAAACCATCTTTATGTCACGATTGTATGTGTCTCTTAGATGAAACTCATGTCAACTCGATATTTCGTGTAAAGCGTAAATCAAAAAACGAAAAGGATAAAACGAGAAGAAAAAAAAGTGAACAACTGCAACAGTAGCAAGAACGGCGAAAACAACAGCAGCCAGCATTAGCATTCAAGCAATATCATACAAGAATTTGTGTATATATCAGAGAAGAATAGAGTGTGTGCGTGAAAAGTGTGTATGTTTCTGTTGTCTTAGTGGTATGACCTAAAAATGGTGGAACCTGATCCATGGAATGTAATTGACAAAAATCAAGAAAATATTCACAATTGTGTGACAAACAACGAATCGAACGCCAATCCATCTGCATTCGAAGACGATTTTCAACCCACAATCGACAACGCAACCGAAGATTTACCAGATTCAACCGAGTACATACAATCATTAGGTATTTATCGTTATTATTTATGTTATTATTATCTTGATTTTTTATCTTTTTCTATCTCGCATTGTCTCTTAATTTTGCACATCGTTTCAAATTTGCCAAGCAATTTCCCACTCTTTATCGTTTTTATTACTATCTATGTTTGTGTGTTTCTTTTTTTATTGATTCAACTGCGTACGAAATGTGAATGAATGCGAATGTGTGATTTTTATGTATGCCGAGAGTCATTAAAATTTGTCTAGTGTCATTTATTTATTTTACTTTCTATAATCGATTTGAGAACGACAAAAAACATACGCCACACTGTAAATTCATTATTTATATCATTTTGTGACACTGACCATTGAAATTGAATAATTTTGTTCTCTTGTTTTTTTTTTATTTAAACCTGTCACTGGAATGCAGAAAGGAAACTTTTTAAGTTGAAAAATACATCAAATATTCTGGACCAATTGAAGGCACGTCGAGAGCATTGCATCGAAAATTTGCTCATTGGTAATATCGAAACCAGTACAAACGGTGACGAAATTCATCTGGACGAAGACATCGAATCGAATAGGCGCCGTGATATTTTGCGATATATTCAACCAGAGCAACCGATCAATTTGGGTGAATTGGTGACGATCATTAACCACGATCATTTGGAAGAAAATCAAACGAATTCCACTGAAAAAGGCAACAACGAAAATCTCTGAAGTAAGATTGCATTGAAGTGTTTTGAAAAAAAAAAAAAAAAAAAAAAAAAGTTAAAGTCAAACAAACAAACAATTCAATAAAAAAAAACATAGAAACAAGATAAAAGCAATGTCATCAGTTCGAAAATCAAAGAATGCTGTCGACTTGACACAGAAAACATTTTTCGTAATGACGGGTGCTAGTCGTGGCATTGGCCGAACGATGGCCATTGAATGTGCTGCCAAAATGGCAACGGGTTCGGTAATTGTGCTAATTGCACGAACCGCAGCTGGTCTTGAAGAAACAAAAGCCCAAATTCTTGCCAAAAATCCATCGAATGTGACGGTATTTTTGATAACACTCGATCTGACACGTCCATCAGCCGAGCAAATAAGCTCGCAGATTTTTGATGCCACACTCAATGAACGTAATCTTGACGAATTTAAATTGGCAATGATTGTGCACAATGTCGGTAGCATTGGTGATGTTAAGCGATATGCAAAAGATTTTTGTGATATGGACGAATGGCATGATTACTATGCAATTAATGTATTTTCTGTGATTGCAATGAATACGGAATTTTTGAAGCGATTCAACACACAAACGCGTCGATTGGTTGTTAACATTTCATCTAAATTGGCACTTCAACCATGCAAGAGCTTAACCATGTACTGGTAATGTATATTCCGGTCAAGTCATTTTCAATTCTTCGCCGATTTTTTTTTTGTTTAATTTGTTTTCTTTTTCTTTCTTAAACAAAAAAAAGCTCCGGCAAAGCAGCACGTGAAATGTATTTTCGCACATTGGCATTGGAAGAATGTGAACGCGATTCAGCATTGAGCATTTTGAATTATGCACCAGGTCCTGTGCAAACTGAAATGACTGAAGAAATTGAAACGAGCGCTGTGGAATTTGGTGTTCGTGAAGTTTTCAAGGGATTACGCGAAACAAAGACAATGTTACAGCCAATCGAAACGACCATCAAATTCTTAAGGGTCATTGAAAGTGGTGACTATGAATCGGGAGCGCACATCGATTACTACGACAATTGACAATAAAAAAAACATAATACCATACACTTAATCGATTTGCATAAGCTTTGATGTTACAGGAATTTGTTTTTAGAAAGAAAAAAAAAACCTTATTGTTGATTTACACATTCTCTTATATCCATTCCCATTTATTTTCTTTTTTTCCTTTGACTTGCCAATATATATATGTCGAAACTTACTTACAATTTATTGAATAGATTCCAAATTGTTTTTTTGATGAAAAAAAATATAGAGAATATTTTTCTTATAAGCATACAAGAAACAATATCCGTCTTTCACTACAACATTTGTTTGTTTGTTTGCCTTGACAATTCTTTTCGGATAAATATCTCATTCTGATTTATTTACCATTCAAACAGAATGAAAAAAGCAAAACAAATTTTTTTTATCCATATACTGAATGTATTTCAATTCCATTTGCAGTGTGTTCGAATTTATTGCGTGAAACGAAATATTTCGACTTTTCACATCCGGAGGATATCATGGACTCAGCGTTTGGTAAATCATTTCTATTTTTAACAAAACTAGCCTGGAATTGTAAAGTAACCTTGCCCGTGCTATTGACAACCGTATTTTTGGCCATGGATTTTCGTATGCAAATTGAACTAAACATCGAAACTGATCAGCTGGTTTTTCAAGTAAATTTCAACCACTTATTTATTTACAATAACTATAAATTACACGCTAATTGCTTTTTATGCAATTTACAGGACGAGATTGATGACTCTGACGAATATGAAACGGTAGAGGAATTGGATATCAGCGATGAAAGTGATTCATAGTCTTTTTAGTATGCAATCTGAAACTGTTCAACACCAAATAATGTTATTGCCATTTTATAAATCAAGTGCGGCACCACTTTATATCATGACATGAAGAAATAACAGAAAAGAAAGAAAAAAAATCTAAGACTGATTCCCCTATCAATATTTGCAGGCATTCATTTCGATGTCGCATTGAGATCCTCATGTGAAAGTCCAATTAGAAATATGGTTTTTATTTGAATTTAAATGTATAGCATAGTTTATCACTAAACATTAGATCATGTTATTGTTGAAACGGTTATTGTTATTTGAATGAATGAAAAAAAAAATGCTTTACCACATTACGGGTTCTTTTATATTCCGCACAGCCCTAAATAGGGACCCGTACTGCGGTCAAGGGTACAATAGAAATCCTTGGATTTAAACTATTCACGCCTAGTAACTAACAAAATTGTTAAAATATTCTTCTTATGATTATTGTTGATTTTATGCTGCTATCAGTTGACATTGTTCGCATGGTGTGGATTGTCAGGTCTCTTCAACGAATCGGGCAATGGTATGCCAAAAAGACGACACATTCCTATAAAATCAGAAATAAACACAAAACATTAATCAATTAATATGAACACTGAACACCTAACGCTCTGCTCTCTATTCTCAATTTAATATTAATACAATATACAATTATGCACATACCTTTGAATAAAATATTCTTTGCGGCAACAATGTCACGGTGCCAAATGACTACGTGCTCAATCATGTCTTCTGGTGCAGCATCACCCAATTCATGGTATTCTCGAGTTAATGACCAAGTTTTGAAGATAACTTTTATCTTTGGCACTAAACGCTCGATGTTCTCACGATCTGGATTGATTGCTCTCTCTACAATTCGCTCTTTCTTAAGCTCTTGTCTGCTCAAATTCGTCACAATTATCGGTGGTAGTCCAACAATCGGTTTTGGTATGCAATTTCGACAAATTTTGAATCGATGATTTTTGGTTTCTCTTGGAAATCGCTCGTGACAATTGGCACACGTTATTGATGTACCCCATTCATCTTGAAAACTGACCTTTGTGTGCTCTTGTTTCTTGAAGCTGGTCGCCAATTTACGCGTTCCCGGGCATCTTTTCCGCTTCTTTATGCCCCATGGCCGATTTGGTGCCATTTCTCCAGCACCAATCCAAATCCAAGACGGTTTGTTGTTCGTTACCCGCATGGCAACTTTATCACTTGTTTTGGTAGCCTTGATGTGGTGATCGAGATCCAATCGTGCATATTTTCGAGTCGCATATGCTTGCATTCCCATTCGTAGTATTTTGATGCGATGCAGAATGTACGCTTTCCATGTGGATCCACGCGGCGATGGTATCACTGGGTACGACTTGAAATCCATTTGTTCTTCTTCAACAAACCACCAGGTCAACCGATCAGCCTTCCGATCTCTCTTCTTCTGCTCGGTTTGCCAATGAAATGGTGGATTGGATATTTTAATGTTTTCCTGTTAAATAATAACGTCAAATTTCAATCACGTTCCAAAAAAAAACATTGTAATAACAAACTTAACTTACTCAATGTTTGACTTGATATGGCGGCGCACAACGGCCACCCACGTTTTCTCGTTCGGATCGATGGCACTAGCATATGTCATGTTGTTAAATGTGGCCTGCTCCGAATTTTCCACCCAAGCCTTCGCTGGCTTCTCGTACAATATTGATACGCAAACACTATTGGTGATGATTTGCGAGTGAAACCGCTTCTGCTTGCCGATTTGTTTGATTTTATCCATGTCGAAAACCAAATTCCACAATTCATCTCGATGGCCGTACAAGTAATAGTCCAGTGTGTATTTGTTCATTCGATTGGTCAGCGGATTGCGAGAACTGGGCACCACTCCTAGTACAGTGTTCGCCAAATAATACATATCTTTCATATCCAATCGAACGTTTTTTAGTTGGAATCGGCATAACGGGACAAGTGCGAAATTGTTCACTTTTGGCGGTCGATTGTTCGTTATCAATCCATCGCGACGGAATGCATGCCATTGTTGTGAATATTGATGAAACACTTCGATTTGGCGTTGCATTTGACCGAACATCCACAGTGATTGGAACCAATTGTCCTTAACGAACTCATTGACAGTGACCGGAACCAATTGTTCATTATGAACTTTTTGACACTGCCAACCGATTCTTTCCAGTTCATACAATAAAATGTTCATCTTATTTGTTCTCTCTACATCACCATGTGTCAGATCTTTGTTACTAGTGGCGTAAACTTTTGCGTTTCGTATATCGATGCCGTCGAATTTTGATCCATTGTATTGATGGCCATTGATATTCATGTTATAATACCAGCGTTTCATTTGAAAAAACGATTCAACATGTTCTGAACAATGAGTGTTGAGATTGGTCTGATTATTTCGAATGTGATCTTGGTAGAAATAATTAAAACCATTTCCCAGGCATTCTTTATCGGGCCATTCAAAATTCTCTACACCGAAGTGTGCCTCGACAATGTTACGAAAAGCTGGCGGCATTAGTTCCTCTCTGTCGACTTTATCGGCTAAAACACCGTTAAAGCACTCGATGAAAAATGTTTTACCGTTTTGTAGAAAAAATTGTCGGTTCTCATCATCGATGGCTTCTTGAATTTTGTACAACGCCAACAATGATGCCAGTGACGAAATCAGTGTCATTTTGTAGCTTCGATGATCCAAAAACTGAATCACTCTGTCGCGATATTCTTCCCGTATGATTGACTTGACGCCTTGTTTTATGACTACAAGGTTCTTAATGTCGTCTTTCCTTTCGGGTGGACTGTATAAATGAAACGAAAACAAAGAAAAACATACACACTTATTTAAAAAAAAACTAGTCACAGAACAATATCGCAAAATTGCATCGAAAATCCAATGAAAAAAAAAACACAGAATAAATATTAAGAAAAACAATGCTTACATATTAAATTGATCCTCTCTTGATCTTGTTCTACTCATGGTTTAATCAATCAATCACAATTTCTGGTGCTTTTCCAAATATTATGGGATAGTTATCACTATTTTCGGTTGCAATCAATTCGCATCAATTTCACAATTCAAATTGTAATTTTTAATGTGTTTTTGTTGGTTCTGCTTGTAAACTGCCTGACGAAATTCAATTATTATTATCAATTTAAAGTTATTTTTCTGACTTGATGATGAGATTTAATGGTATTTCAAATAGCTTCACAGCGCGAACGGTAACTTTGAACTAAAATGAATGCAGAAATGCACCGCTATTTATAGCAAATTATTGCTGTATTGCAAAAAGTCAAGCCTCGAAAACTAAAATGACTGGAATTAAACGATTCTATTGATACATCAATATATGCAAACAAATTTACAATATTTTCATTCAACAACTCAATCACTCCACTTTGATTTGCCACAAAACTCTGCCGAAAATGCATTTTTAAACAGGAACATAACAAATCACAAACGAGAGAATTGTCGAAATGGTTTTTCTTTCAAATGTGTTTCGATGATTTGGAATATTAACAGTAATACTTTATAAATGTTCTGTCGTTTGAATTGAAAACAGAAACAGACACAAAATATTTCCGCAAATATATCCATCACATTTCGTGAACACACGATATCGTTGTATCAAAACACTGACGAAGCACATCACAAAAACAAGCGGTGATCGGGAATACTGTTGTACGGTCAAAATTCTACAGTTTGTTGCATTCGCACTAGTATTTCGTTTACAGAAAAACAAAAACACAAACACATATTATATTGTCTCTCTCACATGTTTCGTTTCTTTGTGCTGTGACATAAAAAAGCCACTGATACAATATTAGCACTAAAATCCATTTGTCTTATTTTATCATGTTGAAAACTGAAATCGGTTGTCATTTTGAATTTAATTTGTTTGAAAAAAACAACAACAACGCACATTTTCTGACCGCTAATAAGAACAAAGAAACTCGTGCGTATGAAAATTCGATTGGAAATCATGGATATACTCTACATTCCGTTTGACACTAAAATGGCCACATAATTATCCTTGTGAATGTGTGACTCTCTCTGTTGTGCATTTGTGTGTGTACAAACTTTCAATTGTTTATATGCGCGACCGGTTCAATATTGCATGTTTCAAACCGAAACACCGAATGAATTTGTTTATATCACTTTCCCTCACACACACACAAACTCTGTATTCGTAGCGATATTTGACTTTTTGAATTTGTCCAACTGAATTTTAGGCGACGGAGAATGCAATCGTATGAGATTGTTGTTGTTGTATACCAAAAATCATCTCTTTCTAAACTGGCGGCACTTCTCAGTATAGTTTTGGCCGCAATAAAAAAATCAATCCCGTTAAATATTGAATAGAGTGATTTGTTTGTTTGTGATACATGTTAAATCGAAGCACAAAAAATTCCTTTGCTACATTAATTCTGTTGAAAACTGAAAAATGTGAATACAAACTTTGTGTGTACTCCAGTTGAAAAGAAAACAAATCTGAATGGCAACTCATTATATTTCGTTGTGATTTTGTGTATTGAAACATTTTTGTCAATACACTGTAATTTTGTCGATGTGTGATGTTCAATATTCAACTGATCCTTGCCTTCTTAATGATGCTGGACATATGTATGAATATAAGTGATACAAAATGCAATCAAACAGCGAAAACAGTCGATAGAATTGTTGATATAAATTTTATGTAAACAAAATCGAACATTTGAATCTCATGTTACACATACTTTCATTTTTTAAACGAGTAAGAGTCAGCAAAACGCGCATTGTATCAATACCGTTGTATGCTTTGAGATTCAAACAAAAACGGCAACACATTTGAGTGAGTTTGAATGAGACTGAAAGACTAATAGGAGAAATAAATTGTAAAATGTTAACGTAATAAATGAACAATTTTATTGGAAACTATGCATATGTTATATAGTTCAATCAACTTTCCATTGACACGAAAATTACCACCGAAATGGGTGAAAACGTTACAAATCGTTAATAAACGTAACTTTACCACATTATAATGAATAAACATTTCAAATCGTTTTCGAAAACATACATATATCCTACATTTGATTCACTCGAATCAAGTGAAAACTGGGCAGTCATGGTTTACTCAAAATCATGAAAAATTAACAAAAGATAAAGAAAGTGTAACAAATTTAAATTTTTATTGTATAACAACAAACGTGATCAACCCAATCCAACTAAACGATCAAAAGTGTCATAATGATTACCATCTTCCGCATCTTCAGCGGTTGGGCTTTTATCTGATGATGAACTTGATTCTGATTCGTTGGCCTCATCATTATCTGTGTCTCGCATATTCCGAAAATCAATGGATTTTTCAAAAAGATCGATCTCATCCTCTTGATTTACTGCAAAAAATGAGCTCGAAATAATCGCATTCTTTCGATTTGTCGATGTTTCCAATTCCAGCGATAAGTTCATCTGAATATTTGGCTTCAATGATTTGGCCGGTTGGCCTCGGGATACTGGTGTTGAACAATTGTTCAACATGTCCGTTGATATAGATTCTAATCTTGATTTTCTTCTTCCAATTATTGATTTTCGGGACTTTCGCATCACAAGCATATCATATTCATCCATATCATCATCAATTTGTTTGTCATTTGCCACTTTCTCATCACTTTGGTTTTCCTTTTCGTCGGCATTTTCTTCTAGTGCCAGACTTTGATTTGCTTTTGTTTCGATTTCATCGAATTTCAGTTTCTTTCCATTGAACTTGGTGACGTTCGGTGGTCGTGCAACCATTTCGTTGATAATTGACGACAAATTCATATCTTCATCGTCATCAAATACATTGGAATCCTCAAAATTCAAGGAGAATGCGGATAAATTCATTGGCTTGGTCGTGGTTTTAATTTTCGGTGACGAATACACAGTGGATGGTTGTTTTTGGAAGAATAGATCGATTGGTCGTATATTTTCATCCTGTTTCTTTCTGGTCTTTGCACCGGCACGCGACGATACTTTCTTTGTTGGCTTTTTTGTTAAACTTTCTGCCGAATCCAAATTTGTAGTTTTCGCCTTACGTCCGCCTTTCTTCGCCTTAGTTTGGTCATCCGACGTTTTTGTCTTCTTCGGTTTGACTTTGATTTTTGACTCTTCGAATTGACGCACCAAATCTGGATATGATTTTTCAACCAAATCAATTGGTTCGATTGTACTCCACAATAATTGCAATGCATCGGTTTCATTTTTCTCTTTATTTGTTGCGTAAAACGTTTGTAGTTGATCGTTCGGGATAAGCATATCGAAGCAATGTTGTTCATCTTTCCAAATAATCTCATAACTTGGCACACCTTTCGGTGTTCTCTTTTTTTTGATGAAATCTGGTTGTACACTGCCTCGCAATCCAGTTACGTCCGAGCTATTGGTATTATGGTGTAATTGCCATCGAGTCAACAACGGCAAGAACTTTTGAAAACAGTAAATTTCATCCCATTGAATCAGCTTACTCATCATTTTCTGAAAGATGCATTTGAGCACACAATAAAAGACAGTTACAGGCTTTCGATGATGGTAAATTATGAAGAAGAAAAAACACATACCACAAATTTTACCACGTTTGGTTGACCCCAATCTAATTGCAATGGTGACATGTCGATGGGCTCTTGCATAAACTCATCAATTACTTCTTCCGATGGAAAATCGTCGCTCTGCAACGCTTTTTTTCGTATCTGTAGTTCGGATTTTATGGCCAATCGCTTTTCTCTGTAAAAAAAAATATTTCAAACATTTGTGGTAATCTATAATCTTGAATGCACTCTGTTGAACTCACTTCCAAATGCTCGAATCACAGCCGGTGTTCATTTTACATTGCGCGCATCCACTTTTTGCATGACTTTGCACTCGACCGAAGTGGCCACAATTTACACACAGTTTCTTATCATCGACTTTCATTTCAAGCTCGGTGTATTTATGGTCGTTTTTACGCCACATTCGAATTCTATGAAAAGAAAATAAAAACACATCAAAATTAATCACAAATGATTTGAAGCAAAACTGTCGACGCTCTATCTCATTTATATTACTTTTCCAAAATGTCATTTTCCGAATAAATTTCGAATAGTTTATGTACAGCGTCTCGTCCAACGCCACCAACTCCTTCGGGACAATAATCACAGCCGCACAATAATGCCATTACGATGATTTTATTTCGTCCAAAATCCAAGGACTTTTGTATGAAATCCAAATCATAAATATCAATTGAACCACCAATACTGCCGGCCGTCCCTTGCATTGATAATGAAAAATTTCGAAATACACGACGTGCTCCGTATGCAAAACAATCCGAATCTTGACTTATAACGCCATCAACCAAACCATTTGCATTTAAATGTGCACAAAATGCTTCGGCCTCGCCCGGACCTTGAACACAATGCAATCCCATGCTTCGTATCAATTCTTCACATTGTTTTAACACATAGTTGAAACGTGTACGACCTTTGCTTGCCTTCTGTGTATTTGCTTGCAAAGAGTCTTGCGATTGAGAATCTTGTGCATTTTTGCGTGGACGTGCACCACGGAATTGAATTTGATTTCGTTTTGAGATCATTTGATGTTTTAGCACCGGTGCCGTTCCTTCGAGCACAAATACCGGCGTTATACCCGACAGTAACAGATAACATGTTCGAAAAAATAAATTCCTGCAAAACAAAATCGTTATTCAATAAATAGATGTGTGATTCCAATGAAAATTACCTTAAATAAAAACGTGCTTGCACTTCATAGTCAACAACACAGAGACTCTCACAAATCCACCCAGCCAAATCAATGGCAACTGTTTTGCCCTGCAATTCATACAATGGTTTTCGTACGCAGTATGGATTTAGAAATGGCCACAGATCTTTAATTCCCATGGTTTATGAAGATCATTGCCAATGGCATGTATTAAAATTGAAGGAAATAAACTAGGTAAACAACAAGTAACAAATGTTCACAACAAACGATGAAATTCAAACAAACACTGACAGCTCAATGTGTGTGGCGCCACCGTCGACATACACTTTACATATTTAGTACAAATCGTTCAGTTTTATTTCAGTTTTTTTTTATTTCAATCGAATAAATATGCAATGTTTTTTTTCTCATTTAATTTACTTAAAACATTAAAATGTCAAGAAATTACAGAAATCAAACTCAGATACATTTCAATTCCATTTATAATGCATGTTTTAGTACCGACTCTTGTCCAATGTTGACAATCTAATATGAATTTACGATGCCTTTCCAATGCCCATGAAAATGAAATATATATTTCCAAAGGAATCGAGTCCGAAATTTCAATAATTGACCAAAGTGTAATTTTTCCAAATAAGAACAGAGTTTGGTTTGGATCAACGCTTGAGTTTGAGAGAATAAAGGCGAACAAACTAACTTACGTTTAGTAAATGGATGTTATGATGGATGAGTAGAATTCATAGTGATATCGTTACATCAATTGAAGTTAAAAATAAAAAAGAACATTAAAATTTAAAATCCACATGATTATCGGAAAATTTATTTCTTTTTGTTTCGAATTACAAATTCATTATAAACTAATATACGCTATCTTATACCATAACAATTTTCTAGAAAAGTTAAATAGTGATGATGGTGTTCATGTATTATTGTATTAACCGTGAGTTGTGTCATCTTCAACGAAATCTCTGGCCACTTCTCTTGTAACACAGTCAACGTGTGATACTTTGTTCCGGAAACGAACACCATAAAACTTGTTTGCGTGCTCAAGTAGTTCAGGTCGGAAAGTTGTCGTAATAAATTGTGCATTTTCGCTGAGCTCATGAATCATATCAGCAACTGCCTTACGATGTTGCGCATCCAAAGCCTGAAACGACACACAAAATTATAGTGTAAATAAATGTGAATAAAAACGTTTTTTTTTAATTAAATAATTTTCATACTTGATCGATTTCGTCGAACAGATAGAATGGTGCTGGATCGCATTTTTGAATTGAGAAAATGAGTGCAAGAGCAACCAATGATTTTTGACCGCCAGACAATTGGTTCATTTCTCTCATTTCAGCTTCCGAACTGGATAAGAATGAAACACGAATGCCGATGCCGGTAAAATCATCAGAGCTTGCCACCTCTGGATCTTCTTCGTTTTCATGACTGTCACGTGTTTTCAATACCAAATGACCGCATCCTTGCGGTACAAGTTTCTTGAAAACGGCGGTAAAATATTTGGCCACTTGTTTGAATGTGAATTGAATTGCTTCAACTTTGCGCATTTCAAGCGTTTGCATCAATTCACGAATTTTTTGATCGGCAACGTCCAGTTCCTCTTTACGCTTATACAATTTCTCTTTTTGTTCGGAAAAACTTAAAAATTGATCTAATGCCTTCTTGTTTACATGAATATACCTTTTCAAATGCTGATTTGCCTTCTCCAATTCTTTGAATAGCTACACAACCAAAAACGGTAAGAAGAAAAAGGTGTGTTATATTTTTTTTCTTCATCAAAATATAATCCAAAAACAAGCGATTTACTTACATTTTTCAATGACATTCGAGTGTAGGCTGGATCGACTTGTGGCAGTGCACCAAGACCAGCAATCTTCTCGGTGCACTCGTCAATTTTCGATCGAAGGAGATTCTCTTTTGCTGCCCATTTTTCAAATTTCTTTGAATCTTCATCGATTTTATCCTTGGCCTCTTTTTCTTTTTGCGTCCATTTTTCCAAATCTTTTTGTAAATTTTTTTGCGATTTTACCGCATCTTGAACCTTTTTTTCGACCGTTTGTAAGTCTTTGTTGACCTTTTCAATACGTTTTTCGGCTTCAACACGATCCGCATTGCAATTGGTTAATTTACGTTTTCGATCTTCAACGGAAATTTCTTGCAATGCTTGCACCAATTCATCACGGCGCCGGAATAAATTGTTCGTTAACAAATTATCGAGTTTATTTTTCTTCACTTCCAATTGCATACGTTCGCTGAACGCTTCTTTGTTCTCTTGGTTCAATCGACGGATTTCGTCGTTGAGTGTGTCAACTTCACGTTGATCTTGTGTCGATAGCTGTGCCATAAGCTCTTGATGTAATTCATTTTCAAGGCCATCTTTTGTGCTGTTCAATGCCTCCAAATTAGCTTTGCACTGTGTATATGAACGCTCTTTTGGTCCACGGAATCGTTCGATTCGACTCAATTCCTCTTTCATCAAACGAATGTCAGCCTGCACTTTGTCGAATATATCTTGCGATTTTCCTTGCTTTGTTTCAATTTTTTGCATTTCTGACACCAAATTGTTAATATTAGTTTCGGTTGTTCGTAATTCATTTCGAATGGATGTAAGCTCCTCTTCAAATCCTTTGATCAAATCCATGAATTCGGTTCTCTTCTTTTGAATTTCAAGACGTGAACGCGACGTATTGAAATAACCACCGGTCAAACAACCTTTCGATGATACTTGATCACCTTCTAATGTTACACAATCCAAACCGGTGCTCTTTGCCAATTCGGTGGCACGCTCCAAATTACGGCATATTAATGTTTTACCGAATATATATCGAAGCGCTTTATCGTATTGTTCTTCGTAACGCAATTTCGATATCATTGGAATCGAATCGGGATTATCGGGATAGTCATGCACTTTGACTTGTAAACGATTGAGCGGCATGAATGTCACTTCACCCGGCAATTTCAATTTGTTCATTTCTTTGAGTATTTGTGTGCCAACACGATCGGACTCAACAATGTGATGGAATAGACGATTACCGGCTGTCACTTCGACGGCCGTGTAAATGGCTTTTTCACAACTAAAATTCTCAATGACTGGACCGTAATAGGCTTTGGCTATCTCAGCTTCTGGACCACCTGACTCCAAAAACAAATCCAATACTTTACGAACGGAATCACGACCATTTAAAATTGGCTGAAAATATGTTCAAACATAAATTAGTTGGCAAATACTACGGTACTATATTATGTTATGCACTTACCCGGCCAGCCATTGAACGAAGTGCCGTATCGGCTTTGCCCAACTCTTCTTTGTTCGCTGACAGCGTTTGTGTCATTTGGGTTTCTTTGCGCCATAAATCGCTGAAATAAAAAATAAATTTTAGTTTCGTGTCACAGTCAAAACATAGCGAAGAATATATTATCAACACACTTTCTTGCTGTTTGTAATGCATCCTTTTTCTTTTTCAATTCATATGATTCTTTGTAAAATTGATCGATTTGTATACGCATCGATTCCACTTCGGCCGTATGCTCTTCAATTTTCTTCTCCAACTCGGTTTGTTTGGCTGCATCCCGTTTCAAATCGTCTTGCAATTTATTTTGATGGGCAATTTTATCTTTGATTTGCTTTGCCAACGATTTTAATTCAGTTTGGATCCATTTGTCACGATCTTCTTTCGATTTAAACTGTGAGCCACGCCCTTGTTTTGCATACAATTCTTTTCGTTTTTGTTCTTTCAATCCAAGATCACGTGATAAATCTTCTTCACGCTGTTTCATTGCTTCATAACGCGGCCGAACTTCGTCTATAGTTGCAAAGAGAAAAAAAAGTAAAAAAAATATCTTTAATAAATTCACCAAAAATCAATTCAAACCATTTTGTTTTACTCACCCAGTTCTTTTTCTTTTTCGGCAATTGTAACTTTCAATCGTTCCAATTCCTGTTCGGCACGTTCCTTTGACTTATTATCGCCCTGAACTTCATCGGTCAAATCTCCGATTGTCAAATCAAGTTTCGTTTTTTCACGCAGCAATTGCTGTTGTTCGGTCATCAGAACGGATTTTTCATCTTTTAAAATTGTCACATCTTTGCGTGCCTCTTTCAAGCTCTTGTGAATCGCTTTCAATTTATCTTGAGCCTCTTGAATTTCTTTATTAAATTCCTTTTGTTTGTCACCAGATGTTTTCCGTTGGTTTTCCAATTCGTCGAGAGCCTTTTTCGTATCTTTCAATTCAGTTTCGTGAATAATATATTCCAAACTTCGTCGAGCCTTGTCCCATTTTTGATATTCTTTGAGCTCTTCTTTTTCCTCCTCCAATGTGGCCAATCTCTCTTCGATTGTGTGCAGAAATTCTTTGATTTTTTCCACTTTACCTTCGGTCTCTTTGAGAATGTTCATCGATTCTTCTTTTCGTTCATCATAAACCCGAGTACCGGCCACTTCACGCAATAATTTCAATCGATGTGCATCCGGTGCGGTTGCCATTTGATTGATTTTACCTTGTTTCACAATATAGTATGGATTTGAATTGGAAAAACCAGCCGATTCGAGTAAATTCACAACTTCGGTACGTGGAACCACTTTTTTATTCAAGAAATATTGATCTTTTTTGGCACCAATTACACGACGCAAAAAGATTTCATCTTTGTCGATCTACAAATTCATTTGGATTTATTTATATAATATAATATTAATTTATATAATTTAATAATATCTTTTTTGTATGTAAATTAAACTCACCGGAATTCGATTATCCGAATTGTCAAAAATAATTTCAACGTAGGCGGATAGAACACGGGTGCCAGTACCTTCGTGCAAGAGTGCTTGACGTTGTTCGGGTCTTAAGTGGGTGAATTCATCGCTGAGCACAAATTGAATTGCAAAGAAGAAATTACTTTTGCCCGAACCATTTCGACCAACGACCACATTGTGTCGCTTATCGAACGGTTCCACCACCGTTTGTTCGCGATAACTTTTGAATCCTTGGATTATAATCTACGAAAACAATGAAAATAAAACATTTTTAGTACATTGGAAAATCAATCAGTAGATTTTTGGCTCGAAGGTAGCGTCACAACACATAACCTCAATTTCTATCTTTGTTTTGTTTTATTCAAACAATTTCAATTATTACGAACAGTAAATACCTGCTTAATATGCATTTTTGAGTCAATGACAATGACTTTCGATATGAACACTCATTAATATTAACAATACATCAAAATTTACACTAATTTTTGTCGATATGAATTTTAAATACCAAACACAAACATTTTGTTTCGATTACAAACAATGGATTCGACTCCACCGACATTTGTATGAAACTATTTTGACAGCGTCGTTGTACAAATGAAATTCAATATAGACACAGTCAACTGACAAACAACCAACTTCACGCCAAACGATAATGTTTTGAATAGAATTTATTATTTTTTGATATCGGTGATTTGATTTTCTTTTGAATTTTTAAATCGTTTTCATTCAAAAATTATCCGATGAATTAGTTATTATTAATTGAATGTTTATTTTTCGACGATATATTTTCTAAACTTTTTTTACTTTCTTTTTTATTCGTTGAACAATGCGTACATTGGATTTATTACTTTGGATATGGAATATATTTAATGGACAATAATTTGCTAACGGTTTCCATGAAACCGTATTTCTCAATAACAATGATATTGACTTTTAGTTTTATCCGACACTTGAACACATCGAGATCTTCAATTATATATCGATGAAAGACCGAATTCAGTTTTTTTTTAATTAGATTTAATCAAAATATAGATCTAAAGGCAAATGTGGAAAGTTGGTTCATTTCATGTGAATTAATATTCGCAAATAGAATCAGTTCTTTCTTAAACATGGCAAAATATTACAAAAGAGTCCAGCAAAAATGGTAACCGGTAATGAAATGTTGTTTATGCAAATGCATTTTTTTCTCAACAACTATTTTTATGATACTAATTGAAATACTGGAAATAAATGTAATTACGACGCGCCGGCAATTATTACAGCATGTATTACACAGGCTGAGTTTTGTTTTGATGAGTTAAAGTTTGTATTGGATCATCTGATGAAAGCTTTGAATGGTGTCTTCTGATTTGAGACAAATTATCTGTTTTTAAATTAAATTATTTTGAAGTCCATTCTAGAATTTTCAAGTTGAACCTTCACAAAAGCTGTATGAATTCATTTTGGCTATTTATTTTAAAAAAAAGACAATTCGCAATTGATAGGAGACTTTTTTTTGCTTTCACGTGTAATATACAAAAGTTAATTGACCTTGAATATTTTTTCGAGTAAATACATTGAAGATAGCGAAAAATTTTTGCTCGTTATGAAACACGCACTTTCTTTGATTAAATTCCACTTTCTGAATTTTTTATCGCTAGACTTTTACTTCTGGTTGGTTCGATTCGATTTGAAGAATGAAGAAAAGAGCAAAATGCAAGCAAATAATTGCATAATAGGTCTTTTTTTTGTTTTTATATTTTGAAAATTCTGATTGTTGAAAACATAAAATTATATCTAACGAACCTTTGGAAAATGTTCACATAAAAGTCGGAAACATGCGAGTACCTTTACACGAATTGGTAAGCTAAGCAAACTTTGCAAATGAACTCAAGGTCAAGATCTTGAAGAATGCCGCGAGTGGAAAGAATATTAAAGGTTTTCAAACGGTAAATTTTTGCATTTTGAATGCTTTTAAATTTAATTGATACATGACTTTCTATGTGAATAGATGACATTTAATGAAAAACAAATACTTTTCAATAAAACTGGAATAAATAAACATTTTCCATGACTGAAATATGATACGTTCGTTTACATTGTTTACCCATTCCTTCGTTCATTTGTAATCTTTGTCGAGCATTTTTGGCTTAAGGTCCATTTTTATGAAGAGTTTACTTTTATCAAGCAATTTATCATAAATGTTTGAGACACGACAATTATGTCAATTTTCCATTTTTAGTTTGAATTCATCACAATGGACAGTATGCAGTTTTTTTTTTATCTCAATTCAAACTGAATTAAAAGAAGTTTTATTTTTCGATGATATCAGCTTATTTCTTGTTAAGGCTCTCAAACTTGTTGTCTAAATCCTGAAAACCGTTTTAAAAATTCATTAATTTTGCTCAAAGCAAAAAGAAGTGAACTGCTCTTCACTCTTCGAATAAAATCTCTGTATTTTCATAAAGCAAACATACACGATAAATATAATTTAAATCGTGTATCCGAATTCGTTCGTTGTTCGTTCGTCTCTCTTCTTCTGTAAATAGAGTAGCGCGTGCCTGTGCAAAAACGTTGCAGGGGAATAAGGTATGCGAATGCGAAATGTAAACAATGGATTGGTGGATAGCAACAGACGTCATGCAATTCGCATAAGGTGAATATTGCAAAAAAAAAACTGACAGCTGATTATGTCAATTAAATGTAGCAAAAGTCAAAATTCGCCAAGAATTAGAAAACGTGCAACGCGATGTGTTTAAAAATAACAAAATAGCCAAACATTCAAGCAACCTGTGAAATTGTGTTGTGGACTATTTCAAATCTGGGTGATTTAAAGTTCGATCGAAATCGAACGCGGTAAGTAAAGCGGCCGAAAGGCAATAGCCGGGAATCACAATTGTTGTTTATCAAGTACAATGCAATTTTGCTTTCGTTGGTGGTTTTGTTGCGGAACCTGATTTAGTATATATGATTCATATATATATATATTTTTTTTTTCTTCTCTCAATTATTGAGACATTTTCGAAAGAATAGACGTAAAATGTTGCAGTTTTTTTTCGATTTTTGTTCATACTTTCAATCATATGTATTGACGTCGTGCTAAGTTAAATGCTCCCTTTCACGTGGTCTCACTTGACACGAACAAAAAAAATGGTACGACCAGAAGTTCCAGAAGTGGCAAAAGAATATCAATGGAAAATTTGCCAATGGAAATAATTAGCGAAATACTTTGCTTGTGATATAATTAATTTGTCAACAAAATTGTTATACATTGTATTGTTCAAGTTACCAGCGCAAAAAGAATTATCGAAAATGAGACTTTGAAATGCTCTCTTATCAACCAATCATTGCTTGTGTTTTACAACTGTTCATCATCTGTAGTGTGTGTGTTTTTTTTGCTCTGCTCAGTTTATTTTTGTCTACATCATTCCACAATGTAAAGAACAATGATTTTGAAGTAGACAACGACACTGACGTCGATAATTTGTGATTTTGATAATAGATTAATTAGCCGTGTGTGCGATTTATGATAAAAAATGAAATAAAGGAAGAAGACAAAGAAAGAGAAACGAGAAACGAGATATTTCTTGATATAGTTTGAATCATGTGGTTTTTATCTCCAGTGCTTCAGACGAGTTGACTGATTTTACAAGAAATCCGGATTGTTCTGATCTCTCTCTTTCTCTTCGCCTCTTTCCCCTGTCAAACTCCATCTTAATATTCACCGAATTTGCACAGTGTTTCTTTTTACGCAACATGCTAGAAACATTGACGATTTTAATGGGTACGAAGACCTGATTAGATCATTTCAATCGCTATTTTAGGGTTTTTATTGTGGATTAAAAACAAAATCAAATACAAACAGATCAAAGTCTGAGTTGTCTAGTAGTAAACAGCTCTATTTCGTATAATGCATACTGGTCATGACTTTTATTATTATTATAGTGTAAAATAGACTGGGTGGTAAGGCGGGTGTAAGGACAACAATTAAAAACAGAAAAAAACTGGTAAATGTCAGTTTTCTCTAGAAAATGATACAACGGATGATTTTTAGAGTAAATTGCCTGCTTTGCTACTTCTATATTTGCCGTTGATAACAGCGATCATCACCGGTACTCAAATGTTTGGCCAATTCAAGTGCAAATGACTTCACTTGAACCGCATACAGTTTTATGATACGAATGATATATTTTTTCTACATGTAGAAAAGAGAGTGATAATGATAATGCTTTCGATTATAAAACTTAATAGTGATATTGCACCACATTGTAATAACTCGTATCTGTAACAATCAAATTGGAGAAAAAAATTGTACGTGGGGCTCTCATTCTTTTTTTTTTTCTTCTTTGCCACTATTTACATACACTCAAATTTGTGTTGTAATTTACAAAATGATCTAATGTACTTGCTCCAAATTGGCCCTTTTTTGAATGCGATTTGGGATCAATCGACACGATGACAAAGGCTATGAATTGTAAATAAAAATAAAAACGAGTCTGATTTCAGTTCGAAGGAGCAGCATTTAATGTGATAATTGTGTCGCGTATCGCATACAGACGAAAATCAAACAAGTGTGAAGAAAAAGAGCGAAAATGAAATGAAGAAATAAATACGATGATCAGCAGAACTAATTTATTTGAGTAAATATATTTTCCTTACATTCGTCATCGCAACGTTAGATTGATTTTAGCAATGGGGGCTTTTGATTGTATGTATGCGTGTCAATGTTTTCAATGTAGCTCCTTTTGATCAACGATTTTTTTTGTAAAATATTCATATGTATATTGGTTGATGCGTGAGTGATATGACTTTTGCTATCAGTTTACAAGTGGTTTATAATCACTTGGTTGCTTGGTTGGGTTTTCGTATTTTTCTTTTGATTGGCACTTTGTTTGTGCGCTGCGCTCCGAAAAGAGTGTGTGAATTTAAAATAATTGCCTAAGCTTTGTTCAAAGCCGGTTTCAGTGATCAAAAGTCCATTGCTTTGTCGCATATGCATAGCATTGTATTGCGTGCCGTCATCAAATCAAATATCAATATAAAACCATATTCACCTCAAGCGAACTAAAAATTCAAAATCACATACGGTCACACTAAGTTTTTTTTCTTTCTTCGATTGTTTTATGTGATTTGTTTTTGTTGGTGGTTTTCGTTTTGAATTTTACATTCACTGGATTACTATAAACATACGCTCTCACCCGGGTTATTGTTTAAAATGTTACAATACATTGTTGAAGTTCAAGGGCTGTCAACTATCGAAAAGTGAACTTTATTTGAACATTTTCCAATCAAACGAATATCGAAATTAAACTTGTTAATTTCTAATCGTTTCATTTAAGTTTTATTTTCACCATAAAATCCATATTTGTTGATTATAAAAATTGTCGTGATGATCATATATGTGAGAACATTGTTCAAAAAATTTCAAAAAGTTATATGACTTGTTGGTTGGGCGGTCGATCACAAAAAGAGCCCAGTTGAAAAGTGAAACGAGTTTCCTTTAGTCAGCCTGCAATTGTTTGTGCGCGTGCGAGTGTATGCGTGTTGTGTGTGTGTATGTGTGTGTGTGTCTTGATTCAGGCGGGCTATTCATATTTTCTCCGGGTGGCCGAAGTGTGTGAAAGCACATGCGACATCGATCCATTTGCACAGTCAACGTGTAATGCAAATGTATACAGCTCATAGTTCAGTGGTTTGACGAAATATTTTGTGATTTGGATGCACTACCATCGAGAGTTGAAAGCAGAAGCGGCATTATTGGTTACGAGTTGGCCTGCTAATCGGCAACGTCCGTACGCACGTGTGTGAGTGCATGGTGATCCAACGAAATTCAAAAAAAAAAATCAATTCCCCCTGGATTTTGGTGAGTCAAATTGTTACTCATATATATCATGTTTTCAATATTCAATTCAAGCCATTTTCGGAAATTTAACAAACCCATTGTTCAATCTGCATATTGATAGCAGAGAAAATGAATCCATCAAAACATTGCACACAATCATGCAACCATACGTACGATCAATCTGTTATTGTTGGTATTTTATAAAAGTGAAATGTGAAGAATGTAAACAAATACGATAGTCATGCACACAGTGGCCAGGTCAAAGTATAGAAACAATGCGATGTATTTTGTTGTATATATTTATTCGCACTTCGGCATTGCCTACATATCTACTTCGATTATCGCTTGACTCGATAAACATGATTACGTCCACGTCAAGCGATGAACACAAGTAAAGTACAAACATTGTTTCACATTCGTTTGACAATTTCCAATACCACAAAGTGGTTTAACAATGTAATGTATGTCATCATTGTTCGATGATTACCAAAACTATGTCACTTATCAATATGTAAGTCTTCATCAACGTCAAGGTCTTTGTTTTTTTTCGATACGATATATTTGTATATCAAGTGAATGGAATTGCGTCCGATCATTTTGTATTCACCAACAAAAAAGACTGTGATTTACATTCATTTGGCATATCCTTGATCTTGATCTTGTTTAAAGTCATGGAAATATTTTAAGATCATGAAACCAGCAGACTGAAATGATTGCTTTATTCGGGTTGAATAGTCGGAAGCCGGAATTCGAACACGATTTTTCTTGGAATAATTTTATTTTTCTGCGTGAAAAAAATATGCACATTCATCTTCAGCACACATGTCAACTAAATAAATTGAGCACAAAATGTGAAAAAAAAAAAACAGCGGAAGTGAATTACTGCGCTCGAAACAGAGAAGGAGAGGAAAAAAACACATGACAAATGATTGAAATCGGAAAGATTTTATTATATTGGCTTGAATTTTGACTTTGTTCCGGTTTGTACCAGATCTAAACTAAAAATCTATTACAGCGTCAAATGATGTTTACATTTTCAAACGAGTTTGCTTTTTTTATCTATATCTATCTCTGTTTGCATTTTGTATAGAGCCAATCTCAATCGCATCGTTATCTCTTGCACATGCAAAAAAAAAATAATATTGGCTCACGAAACACGGAAAAACAATATATGCTTATATTTCATTGCAGGAGTTCAATACCTCTTAGAATACCAGATAATTTTCGTATGCTTTTTGAGACCAAACTCTTTATTATTCAGGTGCCATATTGACAATGAATAATTAATTGCGTTTAATGAACGCACAATCAACGAGATCTTAAACTCTTACCGCCACTTCTTCAAATTCAATATGTAAAGCACTCCCATCTGTATAAGTGTTCCGTTTCATTTTCTCTCTCTCTCTCTCTCTCTCTCTCTCTCTTCGGTTTTGTCTAGCAAAAATTGCAATGAGTGAATGAGATGTTATAATAAGAGTTGAAAATACACATGTATATACAAAATCTATATTCAACACACAAAAATTAAACAAAACAAAAATAATAATAGTAATAATAACAGCTGAAAAAAGAACACAGAATTAGCATTAAATTGCACAGAATAATAACGTGGTTGCTTCGCCGCAGCAGTCGCTGAAACAGAGAACATTATTCAATTCCATAAGCATTCATGAGAAGGAAGGAGAGATGTTTCACGATTATTACTATGATATTGTTATTTTGTTTTTTTTTTATTATTTCGTTGACGTACTGGTCGTTGTTGTTGTATTCTCTCTTTTGAATTGTTTTGAGAAGTTTTTAGATATATTTGAGTTTGTTGTTTTGGTCGTTGTTGTTGTTATTACTTCGGTATATGTGGTGTGCGCTGTACTGCTGGCCGTTACATTCATTTTCATTGTTTTTGTAAAGCCTGCCTTTTTTGAACTTATAAAAGATCTTACATGTTCGCCTCGATTAGTCTCATTATTTTTGTTGAATCGATACAATCGATAAATTTTTCCGTTTTGTGTGTGAAGTTTTTTTTTTTTCATTCGTTCGCATTCTCCTCTCCTTAAAATTCTTCCAATTGCCGCTTTCGATTTTAAATTTCCAATAAATTGTGCATGCTTGTGCACATACCGTCCATTCCATCCGTGAAAATTGCCCCGACTCGCATTTGGATATTTGCCACAAAAATTCGTTTTATTTTTTTCATCGACAATTTGTTCCCCCCACAAACATTCAAACATTCGAACATTTTATAGAGCCGATCATTTGATGTCGATCCAATATTGTCGATGCGCTCATCTAAGTGAGTTAGAAGGAGAGTGTGTGTGCATATAACGCGTGTACATATTTTGTGTTGTGTATAAATTGCTGAAAAAGAATGTTGTAATTGACCAATTTTTTTTTCTCTATTCGATTTTGTTTGTTTTAAATCAAAAACTTTCGTAATTGATCGATAAACTGAAACGAGAAAAAAAGAATTAAAAAAAGGTACTCAATCGATTTGTTTTTAGAAAGAAAAATGTCAATGAAATTGAATTGAAGGACTTCCAAAGCGTGAGTGTGAATAAAATGAATTAAATTGATCAATCCTCGAACTTGATTTATGAAAATCGAATTTCAACATTATAATTGAATAAAACAGCAATTCGAATCGGCTAATTGTGAGCGAAAAAAAGGTGAAACGGAACATATACAGATAAAAAACTATTCAATTGGAAATGTGGTGGCAATAATTGTATAAGTTCAGTACTTATTTTTTAATCTGTTAACCAAAACCAAAGAAAGATCGCTGTGCTGCACAGAGCGTTATTTCCAGTACATTCAACCGAAAATTTACCAAAATTCGTCGCATTTTTGTTCAATCACATCGAATCAAAATGCAATCGGAAAATCAAGCAGCAACTGGCAAAAAAATTGGCCACGTTCGTCGCCAGTCATATGGTAAAATTATGCCGATATCATCGTTGTTAAACAATCTCACTGGCTTCAATGCGCATTTTGAATCATCATCGAATGAAACGTCCGCTGATAATCGTCTACCCATGAACGAATCATTTGAAACTCTGGCGCTTAATAGCCGAGTCAATGAACGCAGCGATGGCGATAGCCACCGAAATGTTACCGATTCAACGCTAAATTTTATCAAACATGAAAAAATCGATGATGCAATAAATCAAACATCGATGCAAACAAAACAACCGTCGACCGCAGCCAATGTGATCGATATCGAAAAAACATTTTTAAAATGCACCAATTATCATCCACATGAAATGGAAATTAAAAATACCATCACCACTACTGCCGTCGCCAGCGATGATGCAAAATCCGATGAGGAAGATAACATCGATCGATTATTGCTTGATGGTAATAAAAATAATGATGCACCGTGTTTGATATGCACAAACAAAGATACGGAACCGTTGAAACACAGCTTGATGAATATGTTGTGCAAAAAATTATGCGATGAAAGTTGTAACACATCAACAAATACGTGTCAATCAAACGACTCGATTATAACGCATGCCGATCACGATGTTGATACATCAACAACCGCAACATGTGAAGATGATGATGGCAATGATAGTACAGCGTTGAAAGCGGAAAGTGTTTTACAATCAGCAAACAGTAGTCGTCAAGAGTTTTTGGCCAGCATGCTTAATGCAGATGATAGTGATAGAAATAGCGACAACGTCGATGATGAATCATCCCAGATTGTGCCGCTTACAATGGAGAATTTAAAGCAATTCAATGATGATTATTTTCGAAAGAAATTAGCTATCGCTGAAGCACTTGCAAACACATCAATGATGACATCAACGACGGTTAAAAATCGGTTGGCCGCACGAAAAATTGAAATGAGCCTCAATTCACCCGATTTCATTTACGATCCAAAAAATGCCGAATATATACCACCAAAAGAGTTGCTCATATACTTGATGAGGTAATTATTATACTTCTTCCGTATCCATTTCGAATTTTTGTTCGAGCATCGATTTTGTATGCATACTTGAACTTGACATTGACTGATAATTTTCATTGGTCGCATTTATGTTCTCTTTCTCCATCTTTATTCTCTATCTTCGCTATTTCGTACACTTGATCTCAACAAATAAACAGAATAATATCGTATAATATATTGTATGACACTCTCGCCTAGCAGATGCCTGTGCAAATGCATTGATGACTTAAATTATTATGTAAATGCATTCGCATTATATTAAATCGGCTATTGAGTTTTGTGGAACGTGGTGAACCAGTTTAAGAAAATTGTAAATGGTTCCGGTTTAGTAAAAACAATAAATGAAAAGAACGAAAAACAAAAGTAAATATAAAATATCAAATTGATATTATCAATATATATATACATACATGCATATGCATGTGGCAATTGTCTCACTTAAATTTATTATGCACACGAGTATTTGTTTCCATAAAACTCATTTTATTTATTCTCTGTCTCTCTTTCTCGTGTAAGATTTACATCAAATTGACCTTGGTTTGCGTTCAGTTAATATATAAAACTATTTCCTTCTACATTTAAAGAGAAATAAATTTCAAGTTAGATCAAATGAAATGTGCCGAGAGAGAAAAAAAAGATGTATATATCTTGCAAGCGATCATTAGATGTCCGACTTTGCATTAAAACCAGAAAATCTGTCGATTTAAATGAATAATGATGATGGGCGATGAATCTTCGAACAAGGTTTATAAGCAACTTATCTTAACGTAGGATTTGAATGGTGAATAAAAAAAAGCAAGACGTGTAGAACTTTTCGTTAATCGATGGGAAGCACCGCAACAGACATCGATGAATCCACATTGACAACAAAATTGACACAACTGATCTGAAGCCAATCAACGTGCGAAACACTCATTTTTCGATTTCTAGTTTCTCCGGTTGAACACCAAAAAATACATTCATACACTAATTGATAAACGGTTCTAGTTGCGATGATCTCTCTCTCTCTCTCTCTCTCACTCGCTTGCTGCGACCACGAAATTATTAAGTGATATATTTACAAACAGCAACAACAATAATGTATCACGATACACAAAGTTCTCACACATGAAGGTCAACATCATTTTTGCATGAATAAGTGTGCATTTCAATTAATTGTGTGACACATCATTGTAAGGACTTCTCTCTACTCTTCATATGTGGAGATATATAAAATGATTGTGAGATAAGTCCGGCATAAAGGGTCATTGTTAAAGGCGATCGATGTTGTTGTACTTTGAACAAAAAGTGTCATCACTAATCACAAAAACAACCAAAATCAGCTTGACCAAACAAAATCGAAACAAAAAAAAACACACAGCACACAATGTGATTTGCGTGTGTGCTCTGATTTTTCAGGAAGTGAATACACACTTTTATAGTGAATGAGATATAAAAATAAAAAAAAATATCGTACTCGTGTACGCACACGAACACCATCATACAAACGTGTAATGATTACGAATATTTTATTGTGCACAGAATAATAGATACATACTCATATTTATAACGACCCACTGGGACAGTCAATGTTTATTGGCTTGTCGTGCGCTGACCGACACCGAAAAAACTGGCCGTAGATTTGCCATAAAATATGAATATAAATAGCCACTTTGAATTGAGAAAGCTTTTTTTTATTAAATAAAAAGCAACTTAAGCAACCTGCCAGACGTTTTCAATGAACATAAAATGTTCACTTTGTACTGTCTATTTGCACAATTAAACAACGCGTATAGTAATTATCGGAAGTTATCTGTTTTGTCTGGTTTCTTTCACTCAATTTCATGTCATTGCTTTTTATTATTGTTCTTCAAAAATTGCGATGAACAGTTCACTCATGGAAAAATGGTTTTGATCAAACGTGCGTGGACTTTAGATTTGGAACGATGGCATTGCTCACCAACATTTACAGGTGTTATTTATTTATTTATTTGCACGATGACACTTAGTAGTTTGATATTTCATGAATCATGCTCACGATGAATGTTCCTTCACGGAACCATTTTGATAAATATAGTTCAAAACAGTAAACAATTCTTGTGACGAAACAAACATCGTACAATTCCACTTAATGGATTCAATCATGCTATGGAAATATGTTTTGAATGTATGACGATGATGTCAAAACGGATTGACTTGAATTTTGTTTTTATTTGCTATGTCTACGGTAATCTTGCTTTCACGGTGGGATCGAAGAAATTCATCTATATTTCATTTTTTTTAAATTTGTCCCCAAAATTTATTGGTATGCTCGACCTTTGCCTCTGTGTATCAATGCTATCCAGATGAAACTGTAATTAAATATTTTAACGAAATATTCTTCTAAGGCTTTTCATTACGTTTGTTGATTATTTGATCGAAAAAATGTACAATTCTCTATATCAATTCCTGTATACAAAATTGATTACCGTGATCAATAAATCCAACGTCGTCCGATTTTATACAACGTTTCAAGCGCATTGTTATTTGATCATTCGTGCGCGCACATTTCGTTTCATTTGAATTTTCTTTTTATTCAACGCGGCTGAAATTCGAAAATTTCAATTTCAAATTTGTGTCTAGAATGAAATAACCGACGTAAATGCATTGTATTTGCACGAAATACATGCAAATGATGAATGAAAAAAAACACGCGCTCTATAAATTATAATGTTTTCAGGATGTCCAATTTACATTTAAATCAGCGAATATTAAACGTATTAATTTTTAAAAAATGATAGAGATCAATGTGCAACTGTGTTTTAAGGATTCATTTTCATCGATCCGAGAAAAAAAAGGCTTGAATAATTTTAAACGATGAAAATATTGTAAATTTTATTTTCTCTTTGTTCGAACAGGAATTGGCACACTGACTGAGAAGAGAGAAAACAAAAGAGAAAATGTCGTCATAAAATTAGCGAGACTCATACACTACCCCTTTATATTATAGATAGCTTAGTTTGTTATTATCTCATAGTGAAAACAATCACTGGAACAACGACGAAAAATCAAATATTGGCCGAATTGTTGTTTGTATCTAATAGAGATTCTCTCGTCCCGCTGAACGTCACACAATAATTCAAATTTCAAATATGGAAATTATAACGAAATCGACTCGACTTTTTGTCACGCAACGGAAATTCATTCGTTTGCTATCAATACCAAGGTAAATGTTCTCATTGCATGAATCCGGGTGCACATCAAACAATTTCCATTAACTTAAGCGTTTAATTAAAATCAAAAATAAAATATCTTGATTGCTCATTAAACTTCACGCTTTTTTTTTTTTTTTTTTCATTCGCGGTGAATGAAAATTACTTTGGGATTATAATCATTCCAATACATATAAAAATGAACGAAGGAAAAACAACAAATATCATTTTATGCAGTATCAAAAGTTATGAATGAAGAGAAGGAAAAAAGAAACAGTTAACGATGTGACAGTCAATGTGCGTTGACTGGAGAATTAATTTAAAAAAAAAAAACACACGTTTATACGAATCAACACCAGAAGAAAAAAAAAACACACACAAATCGTGTTCATTCGACGTCATCAAAACCAACAAACTGGTTCGACTTGTATTTATATATGTTCTAAAATAATTCTGCAATCTAACATTTAATGATTTTGTTATCAAACAACATTTTCTCTGGTCGCCAGAGAATTTAAAATTACTTTGCTTTTCTAAACTTAGTTGTGGGCATTTATTTGTTGATGGTGAAGTTGACCGTTTGTTACAAATAATTATTTGCGGTAATGTTAGGGTTTTACGTTATGATCCTCTATCGTATACGTCACATCAATTAGTTGTCGCAAGCGTACACTTGATAAATAAAATTCATTCGGCGATCCATGAATAATTTAACTAAATATTTGCGCGCAAGAACAATAGGCAATAGACGAGCATGTAAAATCATGCAAATCGTGAAATAATGACGTGAACAGTGCTCGGTTGCGTCAGAATAACGAGAGAATCGTTGATCCTGCATTAATTTGTGTTCGATTTTGGTCATGATTCGTTTGAAATCTGATCGATGTGAGGAACGCTGAAGAGAAAACAAATTGAGCGTAAAAGAGACAGAAATAAATTAACAAGTGCCAAACGATGAGAGACAACATTCAGAATAAACGAATGAATGAACAAAAAATATACAACATGAAATTAAAAATCTTGTTTTCTGCGCGCTCGTTCTCGTATTTTTTGGGCAATAATATTTGTTGTTCTGTCGTTCTCCGTTTTTTTTTCTTCGGACATTCAGAGTGATCGCTTAATGTGTTCATTATGGAAACAAAATGTTCGAAGCACGAGCGACAACGCATGATAAAAGTCCACTAAGTTTATGCTCGTCTTAATAGTTTTGAAAGAATCTTTGTCGTGTTAAAACATAAGTTTATGAATCGCGCGATTCTTATTTGTTTCTATGCAGTCATTTAACATCTAACCGTATTTTAGTGCAAATTGTGGTATTTTCGCTTTGTAATAGAAAATTTGTTTTTTTTTTTTTGTAATTGAAAATCACATAAAATTCGAAAAACAACAACAAAAAAAAACGATCGAAATTAGTAAAATTCATCCATGACTTTTGCATAAATCAATAGTTAAACTGAAGTTTAATGGATTTCTTTCAAATACGATTTTAAGTTAAAGCTCGTTAAACGCACACAAGCTTTCATTTTACGAACGCAACAGTTTGACTTTGAAACAAATAAAAAAACAAGATGACTTGTTTGATCGATAAAATTATTCGTTCCGTCTGTCATTTGCAAGACAAATGGAAAAAAGAAAGAATGAAAAACACTGCATTCTGCATTGAAAATGTAAAGTGGCTAAAAATGATTTCAATTTATTTAAAATATTATTTGTGCTCGAAATCGTTAATTTTTTTTTTTCGTCAATTGTTTGACAATTGGACACAGTGCCAATGGTGGTGAAAATCCTATTTTAATTTCATATTTTTGCTTTCGAGTGATGTGAATAGAAAAAGATTCCACGACAAGTTGATTCCAAGAAGAAATGTGCTCATTCAATCAAAATTCTGTATTGTTCGTGATTCTATGTTAAGGCCAACGTCTCTAACAAAAAAAAATATGGTGATGCTATTGCCGTTACATGCGTGTTTTATTTCTCTTCTTTTCATTTTTATTCGGGCCATCGTCTGCGATTTGATTGACCTATCATTCACAATCAATTTCTTGATATCCAAATGTTTAGTGCCGTTTTTTTCTTTCTCTTCCCAGAACCCATTGCTTAGATTGATAGCTGCATTTTAACGGTTTATGCCTGAATCCAGTTCGAACGTCTTCATTATGTGCGCATGAACGCGCATATTTGATTCTTTCGCCTTTCTGTGTTTCCAATCGCACCGATTTTTGAATGTCTTTTGTGTATTTATTCAATATATGTTTACATGATTATGCTTATCGCGAGCTGTCTGTCTCTCTGGGTGTCTGTATCTTTTTTTTTTATCTAGATTTCGCTGTTGCTATTCTCTATGACTTTGAGCACACTAATTTGCATGCATCATTCAAATGAGCAGTGTCGTGTATCTTGACAATTGCATAATTCTTTTTGATTCGACACTAAATCAACCAATAAATGCCATGGCATTCACACATACAATCACACATTCGTGACTTTGATTCATGACATCGTACCCGGTGAAATGTAATGTGCATGTGAAAGCCTCACTACACGTCTGCATCATTGGAAAATTCTCTGATTTTATTTGTATCATTTTTCTTTTTCTTCGTTTATGGTTTTTTTAATCCATGTTTAAATATGATAAAATAAAATAAACAAATGAATAAAACACAAGAGATTCTCACTACCATATCTGATATTTGGTATGTGATTCTAGCACGCGCGCGTGTTTGATGCCAAAGAATAATTGCAAGGATTCGCCTAAAGCGTGTCAAGAATAAGCGACAACAGCAGCAGTAAAAGCCAAACAAAGAAAAAAAAACAAACAACGAAATGGCATACAATGCATTTCACGAGTCAAAGTGTACAGACAATGAAAGAACAAGAAATTGCAGATTAAGCTGAGTATTTTTTTTGCGCGTTCGACATAATTTTAAATAAATTATATCAAAGTGACTGATAAAATTCACATCGATTCAGAATGGAATTGTCTGAGTACTTTTTTTTCTTTCTCTACTGTCTGTTTTGCAATAATCGGTTGTGTGTTGGAGACCACAAAAGATTTGACAGAGACAACAAACATACAGTGAATCTGCAAAGTCAAATCGCTGACCACCTTTTTATTCACTCATTCTGTTTAACTAACACAGCACTCAGAATTTTCGAAAGCATTGCCCATATGATTACCTTGTTTAATGTTTTCAAATTTAATACGGCTGTAAATGATTTTTTTTTTTTATTGATGTCATTTTCGTTTGTCGTCACCGTTGTATTTCTCTTTTTTTTTCATCGTTGTCGTCGTCGAATTTTCTTTCTTTCAAAAGATTTAAAATATACAGTATTCAGCATAAATAGCGAATACACATAAATTAGTGTTGTGTTTATATTGATATTGTAATAAGCGAAAGAGATAGACTCTGAACAAAAAGATAAAACAAGACAAGACATTATGTCGAACACGTACGTAAAGTTGATCCAATGAAATCGAAATAAAAAACACACGAAACGAACTGAATAAAAAAAATATATGAATACAAAAATCGATATATATAGTTTAAGGTGATCACTTTCATCGTTTCAGTGTAGTTTGTTCCATCAGTTGCGTTTGATTTATCTTACCCGATCGTACACGGAGTGTTTAGCGTGCGGGCGTGTGTACTTAACACTGAAAATTTGTGCGTTAAATTTTGAACTCATATCCAAACAAGGAATTCAATGTACATCACTAAATTTGGCGAAAAAAAGCTAACATTTCAATCAAAAGAATTTTCAGTGTTCTTTTTTGCTTTTCGAATTTGTTTTTTTATTTGTGAATTTTCTTCATACACAATTTATTGATTTGATTTTCAATATATATTTTTGTTTTTGTTCTTTGCAATACCGAATTATTGGTCTAGAAAAATCAGTTCATTTGAACTTAAAGAATATAAATTGTAGAGGTTGAAAGCAGAAAAATATATTTTACGTTATAAAAATAATAAGGAAAATGCTTGAACAAATACCCACGGTTCCGCAACAACCAAAAAATCCATGCAAAAATGATCGCAAAACAATGCTCAAGAAGCAAGCATTGGCACGGTATTTTATTTTATAATTTTATTTTATTTCGCTTAACTTTTATTTTAAACTGAGTTGATTGTTTTCTGTATAAAGACATTTTTTGAGTATTTTGCCATTAATATTTAATAATTGCTAAAAATATAAAAAAAAAAAATCTTTTCGAAGATCTTTTTGATTATAAAAAAGAGATTTTTTTGTATATATTTCATTTTCAATTGATGAAAAATTCATCAAAACTATTTTTTGGAAAAACAATTTTAATCTCATTCCTAAAAAATAAATTATCATTGGATTTTTTTCCCCGCTTATATAGGATGGGATCATTTAATTCGGCGCCAAAAATCAATAACATCGATTCGCAAGATGATGACGTCGATATACCGAATGGTTTGGAAAGTGCCGCTGATTTGGTGAACCATTGCAAATTAATGCGTGGCGATAATCGACCGGAATTGTTGCAGCGATCATTTTTCAAGCCGATCAATGACCTTTCGCTGAATGATGTAACGGATGGTTTACGATATTTACACTTGAATTCAGTTTCCAAAGGTAGGTTTCTTTTTTCGTAAAATTTCGAGGTGATTCGAATGATTTTTTATTTCTAATTTATTTTTTTCTATTTAGTTTGTAGTTCACCAAAGTCGTCAACAAATCAAGTGCGAATTCTACAATGGAACATTCTGTCACAATGTAAGTAAATGGCAAAACTGATCGAAGAAGATTTGATGATTTGTGATGAATTGCAAACGTTTTAGCCAATACGTAAACGTATCGATAGATTGTTTGTTTATTTAAAAATCGATCAAAAATTCATGGAAAAATATGTGTGTTTTTTGGGAGGGGGAGATCACGATGCTGCCAATAAAAAAACGGCCATAAACAAGATCCAGAGCGACATCGAATGTATACGTAATTTGCGTCACATTTCTAAATTTGATTCAAATGATAACTCGAAATTCATATACCGCAAACAAAATACGAATTTAAAAAAAAACCCGTTGGAAATCGCCGCGAGTTTTTTTCTTCTCAATGATTCAAATCGAATTTTTACCCTTTTGGATATAAACAATAAACGATGTGTATTGGCAAACGTAAGCAAAAGGATGGAAATCCCAATACACAGATATTCGTCAAATCAAACTACTTAATAGCACATATGTTTAAAAAGAGAAGTACGAGACAATATCAATGACATATCAGACGTCAAACCTATATAATTTTTTTTATTACAAATAATTTTTTTGTCGTTCCCGATGTCGTTGCGTCGACTTTGATCAGCACACATTGAATTTGCACAAATTTACATATCGAATCAATTTTATGATATATTTTTTTCTACTTTTGATTCCATAATTCATCCGAAATCATGTGACTACGACCATTTTTTCGAAATGGATTGAAAATGTCTAATTGAAAAAAAAAAAAAAAATTAACAACAACAGCGTTGGGTCAACATAACGATAACTTTGTTTGCTGCCCAGCTGATGCTTTAACATGGGAGTCACGCAAGTACCTCATCTTACAGGAAATCATACAAAACGATCCAGATGTCATTTGTCTTCAGGTAAATAAATGACAATTTTATTTGAGGATATTTTTTTAAATAATTTTTTTTAATTTTCTATCAGGAAGTGGATCATTTTAAATTTTTGCAAACAATGTTGGCCACTCAAAATTATGAGGGTATTTTCTTTCCAAAACCGGATTCACCATGTTTGTATATAACTGAAAATAATGGTCCCGATGGTTGTGCATTATTCTACAAGAAAACAAAATTCGATTTGGTCAATTATGATACACGAATTCTTGAGGTGTGGCGTGTACAAAGCAATCAAGTCACAATCACGGCCAATTTACGCATCATTGAAACGGGCAAAGAAATTTGCGTATGTACAACACATTTAAAAGCACGAAATGGTGCTCTATTGGCCAAACTACGTAACGAACAGGGAAAGGTGAGTTGATTGATGACAATAATGTGTTTGAAATTCAAAGATTAAAATGAAAGATACGAAGAAAAAAACCGCACCGTTTCACCAATACTTATAAATTGCTTTTGTTTTTTTTTTTTTTTTTTTTTTTGTTAGGATTTGATGCGATTTGTGCAACGTGTTGCGAATAATCGGCCAATTTTGATATCTGGCGATTTTAATGCTGAACCAATTGAACCTGTTTACAGTACAGTCATTAATTATGCTCCGTTAAAACTGTCATCGGCTTATGCTGATTTGTTGGCATCGATATCAAACAACTCAAATGAAGATAAAGAGAGTGAAAATACGGTTGCCGTAGATGCGGTCGACAGTGAAACAAATGATGATGATGGCGATGATGGCATTACAAATGGTGTCAAAAGTCGTGTTGATCATCTTATCAGCAATGAACCGCCGTATACCACATGGAAGATTCGTGAAGAGGGCGAAGTTTGTCACACAATCGATTATGTTTTTTATTCACGCGACAAGCTCAAGGTAATTTATATTGACATTTATTTGGAATGGCATCGTTGGGCTGCTTGACACAGACTCTTTTTTTTATTCTCAGGTTAATAACTGCTTGAAATTCCCACATGGAAAAGAAGTTGGTGAAAATCGTACACCAAGCCATCGGTATCCGTCCGATCATTTTTCATTGTTATGTGACTTTGAGATCATTGACAGTGACGGTAATGACGACGCCGATCTGACAAATTGTCTAAACTAAACAGAGGCATTTGCGTTTTGTCTTTCCATTTTATGAATGAACAAACAAACTGAATTCATGGCAAACAAACATTTCTTTAGATAGATGCTAAATGATCAATAGAATCAGATCAATCCTAGATAGATAGAAGACATGAGAATAGATACCTTTTGAGTATGAAAGATATAGGGGGAGAGAGAAATAGAGAGAGAAGAAGCAATCGTATTTTGTTATACGTTACAATTTTGTGTCTAATATATGTGATAATAGCAAGCTTAGAACATTCTATATTTGTATATTTTTAAGGTCCAATACTCTACATTTTAACAATCAACAAGACAACGCAAAACAAACATGAGGAAAAACAGTCCAACTTAAGTTTTGTTTGTTTGGTTCAAATTTAACACATTTTTTGTTCGGCAAATTAATTCTTTTGGCAATAGTTTTATTTTATTTTTGTCAAATTTAACACATTTGTGTCAGTGGATCATATTTGTGGCTTTTTGGCCAATTTCTTTTGAAATTTGACCACATCACATTTTATTCGCAATTAATTTTTTTAAAGAATCATAAAAAAGAGGTAGAGGGACACACTATTTTATATTGTGGAAAATTAAAAAAATAAATAAATGGTTTGATGAAAACCAAAACTTTGTGTGTTTTTATTTATGTCATTGAAACGGATTGGACCCATTTTCTTTATAAATCATCGATTCTTTATTGAATTCATATTTTAAATGGTTTTTCATGTAAGTGCAGAATTTATTTAGAATGCATAAGCAAATTATTGATACTCTTTGCGCTCCCAATTATATAGGCTACAACACACAGATTTGTATTGTGAGATACATAATCTCTACCCCATCTATTATATTATGTATTTAGAATAGAAATTTTGTTCATTAAAAAGAAACACATTTTTTTTTTGTAATTCAACTTTTATTAATTTTTTATTTATTTTTTTTTAATTACAAAATATGAGTTTTATACAATCTTCCATAAAATTAATATTCAAGGGGAAAAATATTTATTTATTTTATTAAACAAAGTAATTAAAAAGATTTTCTGTTTATCGTCGCATCTTGTATTTCAATATTCGTAACGCTTTGGCCATTGTTGTTAGTATGGTAGACGATCCACATTCAATCGATTTTACGCATTACCTCTTCATTCCTCTTCATTTTCGCTATCGCTGATTTCAATAAACTCGTAGACATCTTCATTTTCGCTGTCACTGATTTCAATCAGTTCGTTGTCATATTGTTGTGAATTATTGAAGATAAAGTCCACATCTCCATCTTCAGTGGTGGAATAATTCGATTTATGGGGTGCGAAGAGTTTTTGTAACAATAATGCTTTTTTGCTGATTGGTTGAGTTGATAATGAAATTGGAGACCTGGTCGAATGATCAATTTCAAATGTCGATATCTCTTCATAATTCTGTGATGTCGATGATGTGGAATCACTTTTATGCATTTTTGAGAAACTGGTCGTATAATCCGATTCATGGGCCCGTTTATGCGATTTGGGGTGTTGAATTCCATGGCTAGTGTTGGAAGCTTTATTTATTTCGTTGTCCCGTTTGTGTGATGGACCATTTTGAATAGTTTCTTGATGAACTACTGATTTCACTTGATTTTGTTTTGTTCGAATCTTTGCAAAATATGCTGGGTTAATCACAAGGTTGCTTGCATTTCCACTTTGTGAAGGCACTTGTTCCACCATTAAATTTCCACTTTCCACTTCCATTTTTACTGATTTTTTTTTTCAAAATTGTAAATAAAAGGAATAATTGTGACTAACAAAAAGTGATTTCGATGTGGTTTTAACGGTTGAAAAGTGTTTCAAATAATTGTAGATAAAATTTAATTAAATTTAATTTCCAACCAATTTTCAATATCGTTGATGTGTTCTCCTTGAGAGTTTTTCACGTAATGTAGAGATGACGTATGAGCCACTTGCTTATATACCTGCTGTACCCAAGTACAGTTAGGATTGCAATTAGGATTGTAATTAGAATTATAATTA
>NW_022197544.1:996097-1042905 GCF_009176525.2 Contarinia nasturtii
TATAAAAATCAAGTTGTATTGTCATTTTTAAATTTGACATCCTAATTGACAATCATCATAAAATAACAAAAGACATTTTTCAGAACTCACAAAATTTACACCACATAATTAGCCTGATTGAAAAAGATCCCTTCAAGTCAGTTATTTCAAAAACATGGGTGATTTAAAAATTGAAATTGTTTTAGGAATGAATTAAAACTTTTGTGACATCATGACTTTCGTCCCTTTTTCTTGTAAATCAAAGAAAATCGATATTTTTGCACTTTATCGTAAACTTACGTTTTTGTTTGATCATTTCCGGTTTTTATTTATGAAGAGAAGTAAAAAGCAAGATTTGATTTTGCAAGCAAAATTGATTTGATTTCGCCATTTATATTCATTTAATCATTTATTTCATACATTATACAACATTCAAACTCTACATAATTCATTTTTTTCTTCGTAAATTATTTGTGTTGAATGACATATTTTTCAACGAAAAATGTATAAAATCATTGACTCTCTCAACAGAGTATGAAATGATTTCTTTTAGTTCTGAAGCTAAGATACTCCGATTTTCTGTTTTGTGCGATTTATTGTTCAGTTGATCATGTTTACATTTTAAGTATTTCCATCATTTTCAATATATTCGTTATTTTTTTATTTTGTCAAAAAGCAAATATTTGTATTAAAGAGAAAAAAAAACGGCAAACATATTTTAAATTGTTGTAGATCAACAAAATTTATTGTAACACTACTTTCTCTTAAACAAATGAAAAAGAACGGAATACTAAGTAAATAATGAATAATATTCTAAAAATGAAATGTTAGATTGAAGAAAAAAAATCTCAGTAAATTCTTAGAATATAAACTCCATCATAATGTATCGGCCATATTCTTGCCGAAGCATTCGTTTCTCTGTTGATACTGCGGAAGATTTTTCGCATAGTTGTAAAAAGCATTAAAAATGGAAATTTGTAGCTCGTTTCATTGTGTTACACGTGTCTTCGAAAATAATTCTAATATTCGACGAATGTTTGGCTTTATAAATGTTCTAATCTAATTAATTGACAGGTGCCATATGCTTTTTAGTTAAACTACATACAATACGGTTTTGGTCAATTGATAGATTGATTTGATTGTTTGTTTGTTTCTGTTTTCGACGAAATAAATGTTGTTTGTTATATATAATTTGTTTCGTATTAATGTTTGTAAGTTTAAATTCCGTTTGGTACGGTGGATGTTGTTGGAATAAAGATAGTGCTGTTGGACGGTGCTATAGTGCTGTTGGAGAAGGTGGCAATAATATCGACGAGTGATTTGTTTGTGCCGGTGATTAGTGCAAATAAACCGATTGCAATTAGAATAACATTACGGATAACCACATGGCCGCAACGTCCCCAATTATTAGGATATAATACGCAGATCTCCATCAACGAAGGGAAGGCAATTCCAAGCACGGACAAACATAATGCACCAAACAATGAAATGAACAATGCCAATTGTGGCACTGAAATTGCCAACAAAACTATTCGGAAATAAAGAGAAAGAACGGATAACGGTCATTAGAAATGGCATATAAAAATGCGGATGCATTGCATTTACGTTAATATACAGGGTGTCTCATATAAGTGGGTATAAATTTCGATTTTTTTTTGTGTTGGTATAATTTTTAAAAATCCGCTCCAATACAAATTTAGAAAATAAATTACTACGAATTTCTATCGGAGTAGATTTTTGAAAACTATAGCAACAAAAGAGAAAAACGAAATTTATACAAAGAAAAAATGTCATGTGACACCTAGTGTAACACTCACATGTGATCAAGACAATGACAATGCGAACAACCAACTCCCATATGAGGCTCTCATTGAAACGTTTTTTAAGATAATTTCCCCAGATAATTTCAACCGGTACATAGCATTGCAGTCCATACGAAATGAATGTGGCCACTGTGAATATTCCTTGAACAATTTTTGTTATGCTGCACATAAAATTAACGAAAAATTTAAATTAACAAATTTAAGTTTTGTTGTGGCATTAAATACGTATATATATCGTGTATGCTTACACAGAATCTGGTGGTAAATTAAGTGTAATACTATCTTTGGAGTGTTCACCATATTTCCAATAGCCAACAAATCCGAAGAAAGCATACAATAACGTGATAACAAACATTCCAACGTTTAATACACCGAATTTTGAGCCAAATGATTTTGGTGTTTGCATATTATTTTCCAAAGCGACCACAACGCCGACCGCTTCAATTGCAAACAATGTGGTGCCAAAGAATAATGGGAATTCGTTAACTTTGCCAAAGGTATCAAGTTTACCAATTGACTGTAAACCTTGGAACACAAAATACAAAATAAGCCCAATACCTATAACAGAACGAGAGAAAAAAACAAATTAGACATTAATTGCAATAAATTTAAAAGATTTAAATCATATGTTCAGATTATTATTTACCAATAAATGTGATGGCATTGGCCAAGGTCGAAAATGGTGCCAATACTTTCAAATTGCGAATACAATTCAATAAAATTAACGGCAACAACAATATTAACATATAGTATTCAACGTCCAATTCATACCAAACGTCTACAAATTCTTTTATATTCTTTGCGACAAACACAATATAAACGCAACAAATACCCAATTGATAGACTATCAAAAAACCATCAACGATCAATCTGGAATTGTGAAAGAATTTGTTTATTTTCTTTTATTTATTTATTAATAGTTATTGATATTTGTACAAAGAAGTTTTCTTTTTGGTCACTTGTAAGCGTCAAAATTTATTATAAAAATCATAAACTTACATAGCAAATGGAGCCAACCAACGCAGATAGGGCGGTCCTTCTTCCAATGCCATTTTCATCGATACCGGATACGTTAGAATTGGAACACGGTGACGTTTACATAAAATGTACTGAGATCTCACCTAAAATTTATTTGAAAAGAAATATGCATTAGAAACACAATTTATTTGTCGTTTAAAATATATTCGAAATTATTAATTATATTAATAAAAAAACTTACTAAAATATGAAGGCCCCATGTGCACAAAATTCCAATCAAGATAGTACAAACAATGCCATTAAGATAGCCAGACTGATGAAATGCCTTGGGCATTGCTAAAAGTTAATTCGTTTTTAATTATTATTTATCATCACTCAGATAATTATTTTCATTAATATTTACCTAAGATACCCGTGCCCAATGAACCTTTCAACAAATGCACCAATGTTTCGGTATTACTAAAGTCAGAATAAATCATTCGAATTGAAAAATGTTGCAAAAGTTCAGAAATTTTTTCAAAGTGCTCTTACGTTGTTGGATGCGGTACATTTCGATGTAAATGCGGATCATATTCGCTATCGGGTTGCAATGGAATTTCGGCATCATTTAAGTTTCTAGTGAGAGAAAAAGTAAAACAAATCATGCGATGAAATTAAAAAAAAAACACTGTAAAATCCTTACTGTAATTTGATGCCATCTTTCTTCGATTCCGTTGGTGACGTTGACATGATTGATGATTTTGAATTGTTGACCGTGTGCACGTTCTTTTCACTCTGTGGCTTTTGTTTCGATCCCAAAAATCGGTGCTCCCAATTATTATAATTCGTTCAATAATTGGTTTCTATAACAGTTTACTGTTTAGAAATTAGTGAATGAAGAGATACAAACAGAAAGAGAGAGGGAAAGAGAAAAGAGAGAAATGAGTGAAACATAAATTTGAGAATGAAATCAAATGAATATATTAATATCTAGTCTATAGACACAACTCTGACCGATATACGGCAATTGAATAAAGTGGAATGAAATGTATTTAAGAGAGTTCAATTACACGGGTCAATTATCCAATATATGATTCCCCGTCGCTGTTTCTATACATAAATGACATTGCGTTCGTTTGTTCAAAAAGGTTCTTTTGGGGCGCGTGAGATAGTGAGAGCAAGAGTTGAATCATAAAAACAAAAACATTGACACTACTCAAATAGCGCGACAGCGAAATGCAAAGAGAAGAACTTTGATTTGATGATGAAACGAAAGAAAACAAAAATAATCACAATGTGCAATCTAAGCGATTGTGGTGTCGTAGATTAAATATTTCTCGGATCTTAGCCTTCAACAAAAATAAATGTTAGTTTTAGAACAATAACAAATGGAAATAAATCGACCTTATTAATGCAGTCAAATTCACTCCCTCTTAATGCTCAAATTAACTAGTGTCCATCGCGTAAATTTTTTTTTTTTAAATATACGTTCGCCATCTAACTCGGCCACAATTCTGTATAAACTGATATTGTTATTAACATAGATGCTTTATTTTGTGTTGATGCAGTTAAATAGTTGTATCATTCTAAAGTCATTGCGTTAAACTGCTCTAAGTCAAGTCAGAAGGTTATCAATTTTATTTATATTCGAAAATTTTCGTCATTCATTTCACAAACAACCATATTAATTCCTTGTTTTGTAGCTGTCCGTCTGTGGGTCGGTATTTCATTTTTCATGTAAATAGATTTCGTTTAAAACGATTTGATTTGATTGTTTGCACAGAACGAATCAATCAATGGACAATAAATTCTTTTTTTTTAGTACAAAATCTCCTTTTGAATATAGCTCAATCACAACAATCATGGACAATCACAATGCGCATCACATCAAATCAATTTACTGTATCTTGCCCTCACCTAAATAATAGTCATGTGCTTCAGAATCAAATACGTTGATTTACATGTTTCAATTCTTATGTTGTTGTTTTTTTTTTTCGTTCATCTTTGCTGTATTTTTCATACTGTTGATTTGTTTATACGTGCAAGCAAATACAACCTCGCCAACTACACAAGAGAATTGATATGTTTATCGTTCGGTTTCAATCAAACTCAATTATTTTGGCAAAAGTTTGTGCATATCAAATTGATTCGAAAGAAAGTAAAAAGAAGTGGAATAATGTTCACACACACATGCAGTTTGGTGATCATGCTGTACAAAGGCTCGATTTAGCTTATTCACGATTATTTTAAAACGTGAACAAGAAATTTGTCACGTTCAGCAACAACATGAATCCGTCGTCAGCTTGTGTGACTTTTCTCGAATGTCGGCTGCTTTGATCTCAAAAAAACAAAAATGTAATACGATCACCGATGTCGTCTTAAAAAAATAAACTTCGAGGGCGAATGTATGCAAGAATGTAGAGTGTTGTTATTTTAAAATATAATTCTCGAATTGAAGATAATGAAAATATCATAGCGGATAAGATAGTCAGTTATTTATTTATTTTCATGAAATTGCGTTACTTATTGTGTATGGATGATCATGCATCTTGGCTTTGATTTTGATTTTTTTAAAAATAAAATTCCGAAAAAGTTCAACGAAAATAACGATTCGATATCATTGCAATGAATCGCACATGCCATTTATCTCCATCAGATCAATAAAGCGTATTTGTTTCTGTACAGGAAAATCGTAAAACACGGCAATTTACATAAAAAATTCAAAGAATTTGACCCGTACGCTCAAAATACTATGTGCATATTAAATTCATGTGCAACAAACAAACGTTGGAATCGTACAAAAGTTCTATTCCGATTTGTCGTCGTGCGTCTATGCAACCGATGAATATTTACGTGTTCTGTTCTGGTGTGTCTGTTGTTGTTTCAAATTTTAAAATGCGTCTATTTATGTGTCATATAAAACAATGTGTGTATTCATTATTGTGTGTTCAAACACATTTCTGTGTGTGAGATTTCTAAAAATAATAATTTTGAAAAACAAAAAAAGAAAAGTTGGCTTTGCTTTTTCATGATTTGAGTGCATTTCGTTTTTAATATTTATGCATTTGTTTGTTTGATTCGAACATTAAAACAAAATTCTTCTGTTTACATTGGCCCAGCTTCTCACACAGAATTTCAATTGTTCGATTTTAATATTGAATCCAAAATATTTATTCAGTTGCTTTCATTTTTAATCAACAAAAAAACAAACTTTTTTACAGTAAACAACATTTTGAAGTGACCAAGCTTGATGACTTTTAAACTCACGGTTCAGCAGACCCAACAACTCTTTTCCATACAATACCAACGAAATAGAAAATATTCAAATCATAAAAACGAATTAATCTCACGCCTGACAAATATCTCTCTTTTCGTTTGCGCTCGTTTTTTTCTCTACCGCATTACGTTCCGTTCAATGATTTCCATTCACACTTTGAAACGAATAACTTTGTACCTCTTTATTTCTCTCTCTCTCTCTTTTGAAATTAACAAACATCGTTGCTATCCCAAAATTTGAACTTTGGTACTGAAAATGTGTACTTTACTCAAGCATTCAAAAATGAACACAAAGTGACTTTTTCAAATGTCAATATGTTACTCATTCAATTTTTTTTCAATCTCAACATCCACTGTTACATACAAACTATAAAACCGTACACATGATCACTAGCATGATCATTGAATTAAAAAAAAAACACTAAATAAAATTTGAAATTTACTTGTTGATTCTTGAATTGCAATCAAATTCACAAAACGGCAACAACTTATAAAAATCTCGAAAATTGTTATATCAAACTTTGAGGTGAGACAGAATCAAATAGCCGATTTTGTTAGATGATATTTTTTTTGTGTATTCTCGTGTAATACTCGCGTTGCCGGCGAAACTTCTGTCTACGACGTATATAACATGAACGTAAACTACTGTTTTTACTGATGATATGAATAAATCTCTTGTAAAAGAACTTACAATATGTGTGTGACGCCGTTCGCGCTATGCTACGCAATGTACAATGTACTCGCCGTCTCTCACTTGTGACGACTGGATTCAAATGTTTGGTTCTATTTCGGTCTGTGATACTATGTGAAAGCAGTGCATATACAATTATACATACAGCCACACACAGAATGGGCGAAAGAGAGAGAGACCGAGAGAGATAAAAGCAGAGAAAGAGATCGTTTGACGAAAAAAGATGGAAGATAGAAAAAAAAGGTAAGAATAACAACGAAAACGATTTTAAAAAAAGAAGAAGAACACTTTTTGTTCTTTTTAAACATAAGAGAGAAAAAAAAACCAAAAATGTGCGCTTATTCAAGCATACAGCCAAAAATTCGACCGTGCATGCAATATGGTATAATAACATACCCATCCGTGTGTGTATTGTATATATATGTACTTGAAATGGTTTTGTCTGTGCAGAAAAGAATGACATAAAAGGAACGAACGAATCGAATCGAACAGAATACAATAATTCGCCGAACAAAACACAAGCATTCCCCGAAAGAAGAAAGGAACACACAGGAATTAAGAAGAATGAACGTATATGTTGCAAGCACATGTTTTGTATGTGTGTCTCTCTTCATTTCTCAAACATCTCATACGTTCTCTGTGTACATACTTCCAGTGTATTCTACCGGCTTTTTTCTCTTTCGTTTTGGTTTCGGTTGAGCAATTTTGACGGTTGTCTCGATTTACGGTCACTAGAAAAAAAATGATTTGAGTGCAAAGTAAGGCGAAACCATCAAACGGAATGAAAGTAGATTGCGCGCGTGTATGTTGATTAACGGCATAGCAAATGGCCAATGTATTAAATGATTCAAATTGTACCGCCGTAAGAGTAGGTAGCGATGAATGATTTTTGCATTTCAATCACCCTTCTTTCATCGGCCACATGCGATTCGCGAATCATTTCGAGTCGGCAATAGGCTTGTCGGATTTATATCTCTCTGGTATTTTTTGTTGAATTTTTCTAATTTTGACCTTTCAATCCACGAAAATCTCAAATTTTGGCATTGAAATTTTAAAATTATGCCACTCAACAAAAAAATACCAGAGAGAGAGAAAAAAAGTCCGACAAGCCCAGTCGGCACAGTAGTCAAAACCGCCATAAACGTATTAAATTGACTAAAATAATGTGTAATAAATTTTCTATCTCTCTTTTGAATTTCTTTCATTTCAATTTTCCATCCACAGATGTTTGTCTGTTGCTTGCTCAACAATTGTGGAGCATGAGTTGGGAACGGTGCACTCGCGTTGCCAACGAAATGAATACAAAGACAGAGCGGCGGAGAGAATGAAAGAGAGGAAATGCACTCGACGTGCAATCAATACGAAATGGCAATGACATGCATGTAAACACACGCATCTTTCTATTCAAATCGCCCGAGTGTGAAATTCTAGTAACATTTTTACCGTTCTTTCTTTTGTTATTTAATCGAAGTCATGAAGAAACTAAAATCCAAATTAAAATATGATGATGATGAAACACACACACATACACACACAGTTCTATCATCGTTCTCACTATGTGTAAACACGTTATTCTTAATTTTAATTTCAATTAAAAAGTGTTTTTTCATTCTCTCTTTCCCACTTTGATCCGAATCTCTTTTGATTATTTCATTTCTTTTAAATAACAAACTCCGATATTTGCTTGCAAAAAAACACACAAAAAGACCGATTACCAAGTATTCAAGTTAGAAACAGACACAAAACATAGCTTTTTCCATCTCATTCATTCTCTCTCGTTCACGTTCGCCTCTTCTGTTACTCAAGGAAAATGCCGCACTAATTTCTCATTGTTTATTTGCTCCATGCAATTGTTTCAATCGAGTTTTTAAATACTTGTTTCAATAAATGTCGATGAATAAATGCATTAAGAATGTTCATTATTACCAGAGCCAGAGAAAATGAAAACCATTTTTTTTTTCTTTTTCTTCTTTTTAAAACAGCTTTCAACACAATTTTTTGAATGAAATCGTCGTATAATGGCATCAATAAATTGTGGTTTTCGCTGCAACTCTACCACACCTTTCGATGTACATTGTTCACACTGTCACTTAACAGAACTATCATGAAACCAGATAAAAACCATAACCGAACCCTCTTTAGATTTTACGCTCACATATTGATAAATTTGACAATTTATACATTGTTATATTACATGTAAGACAAACTGCTAGATAGATAGACAAACATAGATAGTGCTAGAAAACCAATATCGCTTTTGAATATTACATTTTCATTCATGTTCACCCGTATTGACTTTGTCGATATTTTCCCGATGATTACATTTCATATCAAATTACACCCAATTAAATTCCAGCAGAATAACAAATTAATTAAACAAAAAAAAGAACGAAATAACACAACACACTCACCGTATCATGATGATATCAATCCATCAAGACTAGTAATTTTGCATGAAAAAATAAAAATGGAAATTTATACTCTTTAATACTTTAATGTTCTCTGCTCTACACCATGAGCACATACACAATGTATGCAAATATGATAAAAATGTATCGCACACAAAACAAAGAAAATATTCATTCACAGACAGTTAGGCGACGATTGAATCATCTGAAAAATTATGTAATAAATGACGATGTACGACAAAGTAAACAAACAAAAAGCGCGGAAATGTGGGCAAGAAACAAAAAATGGTAAAAACCGAGAAAAACGTAAATCCAATCAACTATATCTGGGAGTGGTAATTACTTTCAAATCATTGTTTCTTCGATAGCATATTGAAGAGTTTGTTTTGTCTTTTTGGTTTATTTAATTACACTAATTCGAATTTCGATGAATTGATACACCGTTTATTATATTTATACACTACTTTGAAGCACAATTTTTCATATAACTGCGTTATCGTTTAGTTCTGATGTCGATGTCGAGTGGAATGAATGAGACGATACGCATTTAGGAGCCGAAATGTCATCGAAATTGTTTACACCATAGTAATGGAGTAATGGATGAAGGGGGACCGATTTTCATTCAACGATGGATGTCTTTTTATGCACATTTTCGTACCATTCTTTCGACTCACGGTTGACAGTAAGTGAACGCAGACGATGAATATCTGTGGTGCTCTGTTCCGCAGGCGCAACATTTGCACATTTCCCCTTCAAAGTACGAACCATGCACATGCTAAACCATTTGAAATCAAAAGAACGGTTTTTTTCTTGAATACCGTTTTGAATTCTTCACCAAAGAATACATGAGCCAAGAATCTGTGTATTTTTTATTGACATAAGAAAACTTATCTAAAATCTAAACTGAAACTCATGTGATATCTATTTTTTTATAGATTTTAATATAGCACTGAAGTGAACATTTGAAACAAAGCATTTCTGAGATCTGAGATTTTTGATACAATTGATGTCTAGATAATTTACTATTACCGTGACCAATTTCAATTGTAAAAGATTTTTTTTGTGCACACTTTAAAAAAATAAGATTTTTTGTAATTTTCTTCATATTTCTATCTCTTCCTGTCTTACTTTTGCTCTTGTACACAATTTGGCTTCAAAATACTAACCATATAATTTGTAGTCAAAGAAACTGCTTTTAAGCCGTTTGATTTTTTCACTAAAAGATTTAGAATGGAATAAAACACACGAATTTAATAAATTTTAATTGTATTTATTGTAAACAAAGTAAATCAGTCTGTGTTGATTACACTTGAGATAATTTTGGGTTAAATGTGGCGCACGTTGGAAATTCTAAATTATCAAAATTTGCTCAAACTGAGATTTAACGATGCAGTCATAGCTTCCCGGGTATAATTGTAGCGCTATTTACAGAGTGTGTACTATCTTATTTGCACTCTTTTGAAATTCTTTTATTCATTTTCTTCACAGAGAGTTTTTGGCAACATCTGGCTTTTGCTTTTATAGTAAACACGTTGCTATAGTGAAATTAACACTTATTAGAATTCCCAGTAGTAGGAGAACTTTCATTTAAAACCAAGTCAAGATGAGGTTGACATATCTGTCAGAAATATTCGTCCGTATGAAATCCAATACACAATTTGCTTTCATATTACTTCTTCTTTTTCAAGCGCGAGTGGCGCCACCACAAGCAATACATACACACATATGCTGTGTGAAAAAGACCAATACATGCGTACCAAGGGGAATGTCACAAAGAACGTACTAGAATTATATCATTCGGAATAGGTCGAAACAGGTTGGAATGGTTTGGAATTAGTGGTAATATAAATGTCAACAGATAAGCCGATATGGTGACAGATACGAAGTTTTCAATTCAGTCAGAAACATTTCAATATTTTTGTGAATATACTTTTTGTTGTAAATGTTTAATATATTTATTTAAATTATACAGAAATATATATTCACAAAAATATTGAAATGTTTCGGTGCCGACGACTGAATTAAAAACCTAATGTTTCTGTGAACAGTACAGTGTATTTGTTGACATTTACGTTGTCGCTTATTCCAAACTATTTCAACCTATTACGACCTATTCCGAATTATATAATTCTAGTACGTTCTTTGTGACATTCCCCTTGATGCGCACAATGCTCAGCTTCGTCTCTGTTACTTATTATTTTAAGCATACATGTGACTCTTGCGTGTGTATTGTGTGGAAAAAGAAGAAGTAGTACCGATTGTGAAATTTCATAGGGATGAAAATATTTCCGCACACAGTGCAGCCACTACAGGGAATTCTAATAGATAGCAAATTTAGTATAGTGATAACTATTGGCGCTAATTTTTTGAGTGTTTATAATATAAGCATCAGCAAACGTGAGCGTGATATATTAAGTCTGCGCTTTCGCTTATTTCTCTTTATTCTATCGCACACATCAACGAAATACAGTACGTACGAACAAGGACTATTGGATTATTGGATTTGAACGGGGAGCATACTAGGTCTTCTTTTCAGTAATATCCATAGTTTCTCGTTGCTCAAGTTTTTAACCTATTGCAAGACGCCCGTTTGTGTGTCTAATGCACACCAACAAGTAGTTCGTTATACAAGAACTAAGGCAATGGTTACTAGATTTGTATTTAGTCACTCGCACTGTGTTCGATATTGTGAAAGATAGAACAAAGAGAAACCAGCTAGAATACAAACTGTTTATACTACCAAGAAATCAGAAGAAAGCATATTATAAAGAGCGTCATTGGTATACTCGGGCTATAATCAGACAATGTATTTGGATTTGGTCATCTGGACGTTTCAGCTCATGTGGATGACGTCAGACGATGATACGGAGTGAAGACAATAGAATTGATCGATCTAGTTATCGTAGTATTTTATACATATAACAATCACTTTTATTGCTGTCGCTCCATTTCAGCGCCTGACATCAGCCAGATGAGCTGAATTTTTCGGATAACAATATCCAAATATATTGTCTGGTTATAATTTGTTTATAATTTTCTGAATTACCTATTCGAAATTCATTTAATATGACTTCAAACGTGCGCTATAATGTAGGAAAATTTATTGAAATATTTTCACAATATCACTTCTAAATTCAATTTTTTTAAATGATGCACTGTGAATCTATAGGGATTAAAAGGAATGTATTTTTTTATTTCATGATTTTTGCAATTGTTTTCTTGGATTATTTTGATATAAATTTTAATCTTTTCATTTTTTCAAAACCATTTGAATTTTTTACGAAAAAAAATCACAAACAATTATTTTTTAATCCATATAGATTTAGACATTTATGACATTTTCCTTTTTCTATTTACTTTCCATATTAATCTTTTTATCTTTTTATTATTTCAAATCAAATGTTTAGCGACTTTTAACACTAAAATATTTTTGACATTTCGAATGAGCACCGCTCCATGATTTTATAAATGAATGAATCTTAAATAATTTAATCCGTAGGGGATTATGAAAAAAATCTTTCAAATAACAACATATCGGCAAAATATTAATTGTATATTTTTCTTTAGAGTATGTATTCCTGATCTTTTTCGTATATTTGAGGTATATTTCTAATTATCTAACTTAGATAGCTTTCATTTTGATAAATATATCAGAACTGAATAAAATGTTAACTAGACCTTTGATTTATCACTTAGTACCGGTTAGTTCGGTTCATTTGGTTAATTTTTTTTAATTTCCGCGAAAACAGAAATTTCAGAAACATATTTCTTTCTTGGTCATTTTTGGCACTGGTTTGAATGTTTTTGAGTAAATTATAAAGATTATTTTATCTTTTGAGCAATTGAGACTTTCTTCAACTTCGTTTAATTTTGTTTTTAATATTCCTCAGTCCTACGAAAAATGAATGGACATAAGATTAATAAAAAAACTCTTTTCAATGGGATGTTTTTTTCTCAATTCTGTGATGTTGATCTCTGATATTACTGTTTTTTTTTTTTGAACTTAGGATGAAATATATTTACCGTAATATCGATGAGTCAGAGCATCGGAGTTGCTCAGTTGTTATTCTCATCGTCGACCTTTTCTGGCTTGTTACCGCGTTTCATCATGTAAATTTCTCTTGGCGTGTAGTAGCGTTTCTTGATCTCCTTTGGTACCACACTGTTGTCAACCATTTTGCTCTCTTTCACTTTTTCGACTGGGGTGGCGACTGGGCTTTCGACATCTTCGCTGTCACTGAAAAGTGTCCAAAATTGGCGTCTATAATCAGCAACTGTCATTTCACGTCCCACATTCGTATCACTCTCACTTGAATTTCGGTTGGTATCTGTTTCACCCAAACTCCAGTTATGACTCGAATTAATCGAATTTGCGCCAATGTTGTCGTTGCCATTATTGGCATCGTTTTCACCGTTGTCATCGTCGACTTCATTTGGCTCTGGATCTCGATCGAATCGAAAATATTCTCTGCCCAAAAAAATTGGGATACGATCATCGAGAATAATCGATGGTTGTTCCTCTGGTGTCGGTTTAACGTATGACTTTGGAAAGCAGTCAATTGGTGCCAAAATACCTGGTGTGTTTTGTAGCAATCGTGTGAGCTCACCATTTTTGGGTTTTTTTTTCGTTGAGTTACTTGGAATTTGAGTCACTGGCATCGTTTGCTGTTGCATCACTTCCGGGTAGACTTCATCTGGTGTTACGAACTCTGTGTCACAATCATCAAGGCTATGGATAAAGTCATCCTCGTTAATGTTCCACATTTTGAATGACCTGAAAATGAATCCAATTATTGAATGTTTTCGGTGAAAAAGTCTTACAATCGAAGCGTCTCTTCTTTATAAATGTAAAAACAAAATATCACAAATTTAATGTAAAAGAATTCCATACAATTCAAACAATCGTTGCCATTTATGATGAAATATTTGACAAACAACGAAGTTTATGAAATTTGTTTACAGTATACACTTAATACAAACATTTTTTGCACACGACATCATTTTGAGATTTGTGTAGTTCAACATGTAAATCAGATGACATTGCATGTTTGCAATTTTATTTCTTTCTTTCTTACTTTTATTTTATATGAACTATCCTAACAAAACGAATTAATTTGCAAATTTTTAATTTGCATTGGTTTTGGCGTGAAATGGTTTCCTACATTTATTATTGACAAAATAAAATTACTTAAAAATAATTGACAACTTACCTTTTTAAGTTTATTTGATCGAATAAAACTTTTCGTAGATGTCTGTGTTCTTTTTCTCGGTATCAGCTACTTTTTTTTATCTGCGTTGTTTTATTTGCAAAACTGTTATTCTTTTAAACTGTACCGCACAACAAGTGGTAATCGAGTGTTCGGCCGAATGTTACCGAATACAGCGTGAAGTTGGTGCACGTCAACCATGATGTGTCAAATGTCATGTTGTGTTATTGGAACACAATAGAAAATGAAACTTATTCACTGAACATTTACAAATGACCAAAAACAAAGTCGGTTTTTATTACAAAAAATTTTTATACAATTCATTTAAATAAATTCATACGATTTGTACTACGTCAATAAGAACTAGTCTACACTTTTTTGCCGTTGATTTTTTGCAATTGCTTTCGAGAAATTTTGTCAAAGAATAAAAGTCCAGCTGACCGTTCAACTGATTCGGGTGGAACCTAGACGAAAATAAGTGAAATTTAATAATTTATCGATGTTTAAATTTTTCTCGAACGGAATTTTACCTGAAAAACTGCCAATGGTGTTTTGTCATCGATAACTTGATTTGGCATCACATATGATTCTAATTCAAGTTTTCCGTCGGCCGTTTCGCCAACAATAACTTTATAGAAATGTGTTGGTACTGCAACCGAATTATTTCCAATTACTTGATATTTAACGTACACCTTGCCGTCGGCTTCTTTTTTTGGTAAATACAATGGTCCAGTGCATACATAAACATTTGAATAGGTTTTTGTCAATTTGCGAACGTATTTTTCAAGGCGATTCCATGAGTCTCGATTGAAACCACTGCCAACTTGTGGTGCCATATTTGTAAGATAGAATGTTTGTTCGCAATGTTGTTGATGTGATTTATGATTGCCAGCGGCTGCCAAATGGCCACGATCAAAACCTGATCCTTTATAGTCGGTGTTTAAACTGCGAAAGAATGGATGAATTGATTCGTCGGGCTTAAAATCGCATTTACTCCGATCAACATTTGGACTTGATTTAACACCTTCCGCAGTTAAATGTTCAAATACCCAGTGTGCAACACGATTTCGTCGATCATATGAAAGTACATAATCGGAATAAGAGCGAATATTATCCATGCCAGGAAATCCGTATTTCATAATTTCACTAACACGATTTGGTTCGGCCACCAATTTCGATGGCTGCGGCACATCGGGAACAAATGGGGTGGCTGCCGAGACTGTTCCAAATATTGGTAATGCTGGCATAGCCGTTAGCTTTTAGTGAAGACAAAGAGAAAATCTAGAAATTAATTCCAAGTCTAAGATTGCAATTTATGTAAATTTACCGTTTTAATATCTTTGCACGCATGAACCAAATATGGATTGGTACTTTGATCAAGAAGTGTGATGCAACGTTTACGTTCATATGCAATTCCACCGATAAAACTGCCTATCGCCAGTCCCGATAATGTGGCAAAACGAAATGCTAACTTTTTATTCATTTTGTTTTTCTCTTCCCAATTTGAATACACAAATTAAAGTTTTCACAGCCAATGCAATTGCTTTATATTCACAATTTTTATTTAATAATCAGAAGAAAGAGACACATTTCACTTAATCTCTTTCTTTGACTAGATTGAGTCTAAATAAATACCACGAAATTTGTCAAAATGAGCCATTCAACTTGTCAAATGTAAAATTGAACACGTGTGAAACGACTAACACATTGAAACCAAAACAAATGGTTGATGGCCTGACTAATTTTTTTTTTTTTTTTTCAAGTAATAAAGCGCACTGTTTTTTTTAAATGATTATATTTTTTATTCAAAATGAAAAAAAAAATCGAATACAAAACTAGGGAAATTTGTTTTAAAATGACCAGTATTTCTAAGAGAAATGTTACGATTTTAGTATAGAGATGCAATCAATATATTTTGTTGTAGTTGTTTCCTAGGTATAGATGGAATTTTTTTTATTTTATTTTAATTCAATCTTAATGCTAATTTAAATATTAAAAATACGTTCATCAACAGTTGCATTTAGTTATTTGTTGCTTTTTGAAGAATTAGCATGATGATCGATTAAAAGGTACATTTGTAATTTGTCGCTTGTTTTTTTTTCTCATTACAAACATGAATAATCTCTCGTGTTTACTGTTATTTCAAAATAATTTTTGAAATTAATGAAGAAAAAACCCAACTTTTTTTTATTTTCAAAATATCTTTTCGACTTTTCATTCATAAATCGGTTCTTTGTGTATGGTTAATATTTAATTTAACATGATTCTTTATTGCAATCAACAAAATTACTGAGTTCGGTTGAGTTTGGCGGTCCAGAACTATATAGATATGTAATTGGCCAGAGACGAGCCGACGCAATGTCTTCGAGATTTTGAAGGCCACCGGGTCGTGGAGGTTGTTGATGGTATGAGTCATTTGTGTTGGAACCTTTTCGTTTATTGCTTGTATATGAAATTGGTGATGTTTTCTTTTTATTCGAATTATTGCTACTACTGCTTGACATATGACTGTTACCACCACTGGAACTAACTGGAAAATATCGATCACTACATGTTCGCCATTGGTCTGGACCTTCACCCACAAAACACCTGCAATTTTTTTTTAAATCCAATTAATTTCGGGAAAATTAATTTTATTTTATTTCAAAAAAATATTTAAAAAAAATAACGAACCATGGATAATCGAAACCTTGTGAATAACCACATGGATAATCAGCTTTGCAGCAATAATCCCACGCACCGACTTCATCGCCATCAAGTTCGCACGAATAGAAACCGGTCACAAGGTTTTTATTACAACTTGATCCAGGTCGACATGCTTTTCCCGATACCGTAAAGTGACTCCAGGTGTTATCGCCTGGTTTAGTTTTTATTCAATTTGCGGTACACACACATTAATTTATGTTCTTTTTGTTTCTCATTAAAATTTATTTTGTGAGGTGGAAAATATTGTGGTTCTTGCTAAATTCTAAACTAATCATTATTTTCATTGTAAGCAATTTTTATATGAAAATAATATTTTGTTATTATGTGTGGCTCTACACGAAGATATCATATTTACATACATTGACACAGAAAAACTGTGTCATTTTGATTACACAATGTAAAAGGATTGCACGTCAAGGAGTGTTTTGGGTGTGTTATTCGGTGGATTTTCATGTTTAGAAAGCATTGCACAATTAGTAACTGTTTTTTTTTAAATCCTAATTTTATACATTAATTTACAAAAAAAATACTGATTATTTTATTCTGATTTTCTCTATTTGTTATTGAGTATATTGATGAGAGTGTGTGCTGTGTTAAGTGCATAATGCGTATATTTTCCTTTTACCATCTTTTTCTCGGAATATATCCATTCGACGATCGTTATTTGCACGATTTGAACCACCAATGGTGGCCACTTTATCGCGACATGTTAAATCGAACGGATTCCATGCAAACAGCCAATAATCACGATCATTTGTATGCGCATAATCAACATTCAATTTCAATTCGCTTTGATCTAAATCGGACATTTCACAGTTGAATGTTGACGCTTGTGAACTGGAATTTTTTTGAACATGAATGAGAGAGTTTATCAAAAAGAAGGGCAAATTTAAATTTAGTTACCCAAAACTAAACGAATAACATTTGAATGGTGAATTTTCACGCAAACGAATACATTCATTTTTGCAGTCAAGTTCAGTCGGAACGGAGACAACCTTTTTAATTGCTGACGAGAGCAGCTTGGCCGGTGAACCGTATCCCAAATAGCATACTGTAGAAGAAGCATATACTTTAGTTTTATTTCTTTTAAATTAATTTTATGGTTTTAATATCATACGTTTCTTGTGTTTGTCATCGGTGATTGGTTGAATCTCGCATCCATGTCCATAGCTGGCTCGCTCATATACATCGAATGTATTGTCATGTATCAAATGACGATCTTTATCCATATCACGAACGGGCCAATCGGACAATTGACAATTATCAATGATACTGCCTGGCGTCTTTGGTCCATACCTAAAATTACAATTGTGTATAGATTTGAAAAAAAAACACAACCAAATAAGCGAACCACCATAAATTACCTATAAGAAAATGCACGACATGTAAATTTGGTTGTTTTGATACATTCCATTTCACATTCGCCAACTGATCGCACGGTTAAGGAGTCGCGAACAATTGACTTAAAAAATCTTGTCAAATCGATTGCTCTGAAGAAGCATTCTATTAAAATAAATACACAAAAAATGGCGAAAATTAAAATTTTGAGGCATTGTAAAAAGTGTTCAGTTCTTCACTGCGAACCATGTTGATTTTCACTTACGTGCATTATTATTTTCGTGACGGCTATGGGTGTTTGCCATTTGTGAGCACATCTGTGGATCGTCCGACATTGAATAAATGTCGTAGTCACGATTTGGTTCGATGTCCGTATAGTAATCCAAATGGCTCATTGGTCGATCGCATAATAGACAATTATCCCTGGTATGTGGTGAGTATTTATAACTGTATGTAACGCAACGGAATTTGGTTTCCGAGTAACACATTCGTTCGCATTCAGTTACAGTCGGAACATTATAAACGTAACGGGTGACAGCTTTGTGTAAACGAAAACCTTCACTTGTTTTCACCGAACAATCTACGCATGCCATTCAATATAAAATGAAACAATTAAAAAATTCGTATTTCAAAGTCAGTGCTATTATAACAGCTCTGTTCGAAATCAAACGAAAACAAGAAATATTGAAATATTTACCATCTTGACCAGGACGTCGTGTCCATAAATTTCCATAATAGTTTTTATCCTTATCATATTGATATGAAAGTCCATTATCATATTTACTACCCGGATAGCTAAGTACAGCATTATCGTTTGGATTAACTTTGGGTCCATTACCTAAATTGAAATAGTTGAAATTGGCATCATTTCGTTTGAAATCGTTTGCTAAACCCCAGAAATCTTGCGATTGATGATTATTATGTTGTGAACCACCATAAGTACCGCCATAAGTTGCCCATGAATTCGCCTCTTTATTGATTGTATACGGAATGAATGGTTGAGATTGTGGTGATTTTGGTGGTGGTTTATAGCTGTGTATAGGTGGTTGTGATTCACGTTCTCTATCCAAGTAATTGGGATTGGGAAAATGGTCCGGTTTTTTTGGTCGATAACCATACGATGAATAGCCTGAATCATGCATCGGTGGTTTGTACGGGCCCAAATATTCATTAGAAGATGATGGTGGTGCCGGTGGTGGTGGTGGTCTTCTCGGTGGCTGATAGTCATTTTCTTGTGTATAGCTTGGTCTTGGGAAATGTGGTGGTGGATCGTTATAAATTGAGATCTCGGAGTAAATCGGACGATCGACTGGTTTTACATGATCATATCGATCCAAATCATAGCTGGGAGGTGGTCGATAGCCTGACGATGAGAAATGACTATGTGAATCATAACGGTTGTATTCATATGAATCGGGCGGCGGGCGATGCTCATAATGTGGATAATCAAATGATGATGGACGGTATTTATCCTGAAAATGTAAGATTTCATCATTTTTAATATAAAGTCAAAGTTTAACATTTGTTTCAAGAAAATGAAATGTTGACTCAAGAAATGAAAATTGAATGATTTGAGCATAAAATAAATACTTACAATTGCTGTATTTTCATATGGTGGCTGGAAACGGTCCGAACTATGATAATCGCCACCACGATTATGTGATGGTCTTGAATCTGAGTATGGAGGTTTAAAGTTATCGATTGGACGGTACGTTGTTGGTGGTGTATTGTAATCGGTTGGCGTTGGTAGATATGGTTTGCCACCTGAGTGTGGTGTGTGATCACGATCATCGCTATGACGATCGCCGCCGCCATCGCTGTAAACCGAAGGTGGTGGTTCTGGATAATATTTTGTGGGCGGATGTGATTCGGGTCGAGGTAAATACGGTTTTCCACCAAATGATCCACTGCCACAATCTTTACAAAATGATGGTCGACACGCGTTTCGATCGCGTTCATAATAATCATAGTCTGGATGAAAGATAAGATTCTCATCACGTCGACTGGGACTTGAGTAAATGTCCATTTCGGCAAGTGGAACATCAATCAATTCACAAATTCCTTGACCTTGTCCACTTGGATCCAGTCGATAGTTGAAACCTTCACATGAAAATCGCTTCTCCAGAGCGCATTCAGTTTGACAATCTTCAACTCGTTCGCACGTTAATGTATGTCGTACCCATTGTGGTGCCACACGTTTTCCGGCCAATGCACGTCTAAAACAAGCTATTCCAAAATTACGTAAAATAAGAAAGAGAAACGACGATGAAACAAATGAATTTCATAAAAAAAGAAGAAGAGAAAAATCGATTAACACTGCTTAAAATTGGAATCTTTTTTTTGTTTGTTCATTCACTAAAAGCTTCATTCAACTTTTCAATACATTGTGATGAAAGGGAAAAGATCACAATATGTGTACCATGTAATATGAAAAATAAATTGAGGGAACACACAAAGTACAGAAAATGAAAAATCGTCTCGGCAACATGCCGTGTATATATTGGGTCGCGTGCGATGCGCACACTTTTTATCTTAATGGGTAATCGCACACAGAAAATCCGAAATATGTTAATCAACCTAATAAAAAAAAACATACACACACACATACAAAAAGTTTATATGTACGTGACATTGAAATGTATACAAGTCATATATTCTTGGGTTTGTCTGTTTTTAGTTCGCATCGAATTGTTTACCTAATTAAAATTTTTACAGAAACAAAAAAAACGAAACCAGTAGTCGTACATTTGAGCACACCAATAAATAGCATCGGGAAAACAATAGCAGCGATGAGTAAAACACCATCGAAAATATAGTTATTAGTGTATGTGTTTCATGTGGTTCGTTGCCATTTGAACATTTCATGGGAGAAATAAATTCGAATTGTAAACAAAAAAAAATGAAAACAATGTGAAGCGCTTATGCAGTTTTGCAATCGAAAAACCTACATTTCCAACACTCGCCTCAGCTGGAAATTGACAAAACGAAAAAATGTGATGGTAAAATTCAGATCGAATCTTAACCAATTTCCCAATCGATGTGTGTAAGTTAATTTCTTTGACCGTGCATTCAATCTAGATGAAAACGGCGAAAAATAAAACTAAAACATTTTCGCATTTGCGACAAGCATATGACCTTAGCAGTCTTTCAATTGAGACTTAATTTCCGAATGAGTATACTTTTTTGTGTGCAACCATATAAAATGCTCATCAACACAACTAATTTGGCGACACATTCCCCATTAAATTCGTCTACAATTGTTCACATTTTTTTTTCTTCACGAATTGCATGCCATAACTTTACATGTATCGTATTGATGAAGTGAATCAATGAATAAAAAAAAAGCAACCTTTGAAAATCAAATGAATGAAATTGAGTATCCGTTATTTTTTTTTAAAGTTAGATTATGAGCTGTGAATATTTCGATCGCTTATCGTTCTCATTGAATATACAGTTTCCTCTGAATGATCAATCGACAACTGTATAGAATGAGAAGCAGATTCCGTCATCGACGATATGCTTGAATGCGCAAATCGCCAGTGCAAAATTTTACTCACACTCACAAAACAAATAGAAAATCGATTCGATGCCAGATAATAATGCACGGTTTTATAGAATGTCTAATTGTATAGATTATCAATGAACAAATGTGTGCGTGTGCGCCTTGTGTTCTACCCAAGCCTCGTTGAGCACGACATACTCCATCAAAATGAACAAAAAAACAAACAAACAAATAATCATTAAGTAAGCGTAATTACATTAGCATTCCGAAATGTATGCCGGTAGCTTGTGCTCATCTCATAAATTTTATTTAGGTAAATCATGTAAAATAAAAATGCACTATCAATGCTCATCACATACACATACCTTTGGCATCTTCAACAATAATTATCGTACAATCAATTGATACGCACAGTATCAACGCACATGCTATGAAATGAATCAACGATTGAGGCGGAAATTGTGATCGTCTGCCGTTTTTTTGTTGCATATTGTCACCTTCTTCGACACGAAGATCTTCACACAATTCTGTTTTATTATTATTATTTTTTATTGCAATATATGTATAATCGAGTGCGTTCGTCTTCTTATGTCTATTTGCACAAATATTCGCTTTTTTCTCCGTTTCAAAATGAGCAAATGATTATTCTTATCTCATCTCATGTTGTTGCTTGCACTAATTGGCATCAGTTGTCAATCAATGTTTACACTTTTTCTATAACATGTTACTTTAAATACGAACAAAAATCAACGCAACGAAAGCGAATTTGTTTCAATTTAATAAATTGTATATATGGATGTAACACAAGCCACTTTTTATGCGTACTCCTCACTCACTATTTAAAATTGATTTATTTACTTTTAATGAATAATCTCCAAGTCAAAATAGGAAATGACATCAAATGCAAACATTTGTCATAGGCACATATTCGAACCCGGTCTTTATTTACTGAATTAATCAAATACACGGAATATAAAGCAACAGGAAAAACAAATCTATATATATATAAATCACAGAAAATTTATAATACAAAACTATTGGTAGGCATAGTTGTTATCACACGAAGAAATGATCGCAAGTGATTGCACCGATTTTTCCTCAATTTTCTTCTTTTCGGCGTGAAAATGTGACAATGAGGAGCCGAAAGAAAACAAAACACAACGTGCTACACCAATGACTTTTAATTTGTTTGTGTGTCTTTTTTTCCGTCCTCTTCAATATTGTCCGTATGAAAACTTTTGCTTTTGATTATGCTTATGAAGACAAGACGACTGAAACTGAAGTACCATTTGTATGATGTATTTATAAGTATGTGCTGTTATGGCGCGCCAGTTCGTAAACTTTGCAAAATGGCAATTGCTACCACATTTTAAAGCACTATGAGCTCGTACAAGTTTTCTTCTTCTTTTTCTTTTGCGCTCTCGTCACGCTAGGTGTATGGGTCTGTCTGTCTGTCTATCTCGATAAATGATCCTATTCCTCTGCACTTGATGTGCGGGCGTGTGCCTGTGTGCGTGTGCTTGATTTGGCTTTGGCCGTTTTTTTTTTCATTTTGGGCTCGTAGTGGGGTGCTTCTTTTATGCTACTATTGTTGTGGTTATTGTTTAACGTATGCTCATAAAATGTATTTGTTTATGAGTCATATGTATTGTTTGGTTGTTTTCAATTTTTGCGTTTGTGTGTTTGCAGTTCAATCGAAAATGAGTGAAATCATGTACAATTTCATTTGAAAAAGATTTGGCGGTGTGCGCGCCCTTTTTTCTTTGATGCCACTATATTCACATTTTATTCAATTCAATGGGCTTTTGGATTCGCCGTGTGATAGACATTGATGCGAGTGTGTGTGTTACGTGCTTCAAATCCAAAAAATCAACCGACCACATTTTTAGTTTTTGGATTAAGCGAAAAGTGCAATCGCACATCAACCCGCCGCCACTCGATTGCACAATAAAACGACCAAAAATCGAATCGAATAAGTACTATACATCGGACTGACCATCACATCTTTCAGCATTAATGGTAAACTCTGCTCCGAAAAAACATTAAAAATTCCAAACGGCATGCATATTTGATTCGATGAATTGCAAACGATCAATGCGTTTTTATAACCATAAAAATTTATTTGACTTTTTGTTTTTTAACCGTTGATGGTATGCATTTGGTTTACAATGGTTTGGTACACCCTTTTTGTTTCAATTTAAACCCGTGCCGTTTCAATATTTGCGTCTACATTATGTTTCGTTTTTGCGCATGTATTTGTGTTTTGATTCGTGAAATATTGGCGAATTCATGCTTCAATTTACTGACCAACGCAAGATGATGTTTGTGTGTTTTTTTTTTTGGCACGCGAATTCTACGAGACAGATTCACTTGTCGTTCATCTCAGTTTCTCTCTCTCTCTCTTTCTCTTTTCAACCAGGTTACTTGATGAGTATAACTTTTCAACAAAAATCAAGGACAAAATCCATTCTCGTGTTCGGTCAGCTTGAAAGTTTTCAGCATTTTTGTTTATAATATAAATATATATCTGTCTTTAATTTATCTCTATTCGCATATGGTTTACTTAGCTTGTACTGTGCCGTTGCCGTGATTTTGTTCCCTCTTTGTTTTTTTATGAGGCTATGATTTTTTATTCTCTCTTTCACATTGTTTATAGTTTTCAGATTAAATCCGCCGCATTTGATTATAGTTAAAATGCTCTTTGCTCGCAACTCTTTTTTATTCTTCGCTCAATTCATTTGTCTTGTGGGTGCTTTGTATTGTATACTGCTATTCATTAGCAGCCAGTCTTCGAAAACAAATGTGTCCATCAAGTGAAGATATTATTATGCACATGAGTACAGTACAGCACACACACACACACACTATGCGAATGAATAGTGTTTAATTTATGAGTGTAACGGCCCCATGTATTTGATTCTGGGGCTCCTTTTCTGCTGTTTCGGCGGCCATCATACAAATCGGCAAAGAAAAATTTATATTTTATGCGTATCGGTGTGACTTTTGTGTGCAAACCAAATAAGATTGAAATATTTATGCATTTTTGCCGAGAACTTGAAGGTCCGAAAATCACGTGCATACGACAGCCATCCACCCAACATGAATATGAGGCATAGATCGCCAGTGAATATGTAATTGGTCGATGTAATAAATTCATGAATTCAAGTGGTCCCAACGATTGAAAATTGAGCTCAATACGAGATCGCATACGAGATTCCCACTTTAAATTCAATGGTCATCAATCATAAGTGTGTTTTTACATTTCATTTGCCTCGGCAAAAATCATAACTGTTGTTTTTTTCATTTGTGTGTAAATGCACTTGCAATATATTCGTTATTATTTTAAAATCTTGCTTATCTTGAACACGGCATCTTTTGAATAAAATGATTGAAGGATAAATCCGTTGAGTAAAACGGCAAATGTGCTTAAAAAATGAACTTACAGAAGTTTATCCGGTACCAGTGAAAATGAATGTCATATATTGTCTCGAAAAGTGCATTACTTCTCGGGTGGAAAATGAAGCACCTCTTCTGCTATTGTCGAAATGGCAAACACAACATTGTCACAGGGCTTAAGATAATTTTGTAGCAGATTTTAAATAAGAGCATACGCAAAACATTTACATTAAAGCGCATCTTATTCCAATTTGAGCTGGCGTTTGTTTACATAATACGATATTTTCTTTATCTTTTTACAGAAGTTAGTGTGCTTATTGCAAGTGCATACAAATAACATTGTTCTATCTTTCTATTTTACTGCCTTTCTCTCTCTCTCCTTCTCCTCTCTCTCTCTCTTTATTCTTTCTATTTCTCTCTGCGTTTCGCTCTTCGAGCAATGAAAATGGATTTAATGCCATATTCACCTGCTTTTGCTTTTCTACATTAGCTCCAAATGAAAATGCTATGCTGACAATGATGTGATCCAATTATGACATAATCGAATTGGGCCCTCTCGATTCGATTGCAATTTAATGCTATATTTTATGGATTTGCCAAACAACAAACGATAGTGCCCGCCCGAGAGAAAAGAAAGATGTGAATAGTTCTCGTAATCTATACTATATGCATAAAAATCGTGTTATTATGTGTATCGATTTAGTGATTTGAATCTTGAATGACCCAATTTCATTGGTGTGTATTTGTTTTGTTTCATTTCTTTCTCTGTTTCACTCTTTGTGCCTTTGTAAAATAAACGGAATATATTTCGGTAGTATATGGGCATTTTAAATAGCAAATAAGCAACAACAATGGGAATATAACAAGCTATTTATTTGGCGCTCTGTTGTTATTTAGTTAACGGAAGCAATTGTTATACACCTGAACACCATTGCCTGTCATATGTGTGTGTGTGTGCGCATACGCATATTGCCACCAATCAAACTGGAAATGGTTTCAATGAGTGCTCCAGCACTATTTATTTGAAACCTCTCACAACACATAGATCGCATAAAATGAAATAAAATTATTGTGTCTCGGTTTTACAAAAAAAAAAAATTGAAGCACTTTACAATTCATATTCCTGATTTATTGACGGTCAAATTCAACTCAGCCACATACAAAAATATTGTGCAACTATTTCATTGAGAGTATATGATGTGAAATTATTTTAATTACATTTTTTTTTCATTCTTTCAGCGGTCGAGTAGTAAACCTCATAAATACGCACATGGTTTATGCTCAACAAAAAATAAAAATCGCATTCAAACCAATCTGAAATCGATATATTCATTTTTTAATTGAGCCATTTTTTGTTGGATGTTTTCGCTTTGTGAAAACGACAAATTGAAATTGTTTTTTTTTTATTAAGTAGTTGCAAATGCAATTTTGAACTTTTAATTATTATCGTTTTTCGTATGTCATTGATTTTGCCACTTTTGCTGTATTTGACAATAAACATTTATTATTTACACATCAACAGAGCCATTTTTTATTATATCAAATAGTAATTGTCAAGAATGATTGTCGTTGTAGATGTATGTTTTTGGAATTAAGTGTCTAATTTTTGTGGATATGTGACGTTGATAATCAATTTTTCATTTCATGACACACTCGCTTTACCACACATAATATTGATGCTATTTATTTTGTGAGATTGTAATCGCATTAATTGGCTTCCGTTCGCCATAATCTTGGCATTCCAGCTGACCATGTGAAAACAAATACATCGATTGATCGACCCTACAATTCGATGTGAATCGAACAAAAAAAACGGTACGAAGTAGAAAAAAGTACAAATAAAGAGAATTCTTCGAACGATGTGTGTATGTCGATTAATTTGGCAGCTCATATATGGAACGATATATTGTGTTCGATGCGGTCTCATAATTCATGCACTTGATGACATGACACAAACAATGCGATGTTGAATGGAAAGCAACAGATTGGATTTTTTTTCAAGAATGTTTTTTTTTTGCCTCAAAAATCAACATGTTAATAAAACCGTAGTGGTAGCCGTACGATTTCAATGTATGTATATTTTGGATTTGCGCTTTTTTGCATTCGTGAGCACCGATTTCAAACAAACGAATACACTTCATTTTGTTCCGTATTAAATTGTGTGCATTTAGTTTTTGGTTCCAGTAGACTGAACGCTGAATTATGCCAAAATTCTAATGGGCATAATAATATAGACGTTATTCACTTGGCACATGGTGAATAGCAAGCTTACGTATGATATGGCCGAAAGATGAAGATAAAATTGAAGCACAACGCCGTTGTTTGAAGAAGAGAAAAAAAAACACAAGCTTACGTAGAAGACGAAGTTGAAAACATCAAAGCTCTAACCTCATATGTGTGAGAGAAACATGCAAGAGACATATTTTTTTTGCTGTTTAATGTTATAAAATGAACATAGATGATGTAATGTACGCGGCTATGCACATTCACAATGAAAACCGTGTTCGATATGAAAGAAAAGAGCAAAAAAAAAAAAACCGCGCACACACACACACACGTTCATCGTGAAACAAGAATGATTCGGAACAAAGGAATATTAAACTACTTGTTGAATTTATGTCAATCAGAAACTATTGGCTTAAGCACCAGAAATGCGCACACGAAAGCAGCAAGAAAACAACGCAAACACATCATTTACTAACTAATTGGCGGCAAATCTATACATTGCTCAGTAAAAGTGACGAAAATGTGAAGTTTGTATTTAATTTTTCCACTTGCCATGTGTGTCATCATAATAGGTTGCCGATTTAAAAAAAAAAACGAAACTATAACTTTGTTGCAAAACATTTTTTGCATAAAATTTGCGTTTATCAAAAAAAAAATCGAATTTTGTGCGATTTTGCATTAGAATTCAAAATATGATGAGGCTACGATGTAGTCATGATGATGACAAGAGATTTGTTTTGTTTTTACATTGAAGCTGATTCTTATTAGCATAAATTAAAAGCGAAACAGTCATATTTGTTTTCGAAGAATTCCACTCAATAATTTGAAAGAAATGAACCGGAACTTGGATTTTTGATTCATTTGTAGATGTGTATCAATTGCTACCTAATTGATTCCCATTGTACCCTTTGCGTGCAAAAAAGATTCAATTAGCCGGATCTAGTGGCTAAAAACTCAATTGTTAGTGTGCGTCATTGTAAACTGACTGTCATTTCACATTTTAAAAAAGTTTCTTAGAAAACCAAATCCTTCAAGTTTAGATTTTTTTTTTAAACGCAGTTTCGATGGACAAGATTCGTTTCGGTGTTTGAATTTCACGATGTCATAAAATAAAATGGTATTAAATGAGGTAATCGCCGTCAATTTTAAAAGTAATTTATATGTCGCGGTTACGCATTCATCTTTCGAATTCCTGAAATTCTTCCGGCAAAGTATCTAATTCCACAATTAATTGGCGATTAATTGAATGAACCACGAGAAAAAGAGGAAAAAAAGAATATGGATATGAGCACGCACAATGCAATGCGGAAAACAAAATGTGTGGTCACTGAAGTAATTGAAGTGTTAATTACCCAATAATTCTCATTTTAAAAGTAATTCTCTTTTTTCCACCTTGAATTTTCGAAGAGTTTGGCTTTTGTGAAATTTCTCACACTCAAAACGTTTGCTGTTTTGATGGGAATTTGCTCAAGATAGTAGTGACGATGATGATGGCGACCGACAGTATATATCTTATGCAATGAATGAGATCATTTATAAAATTTCACAACCAAAAGTTAATATATCGCTATTATCACTTGGCATTGAAATGTTTTCATACAATCGTATATGATTCCCATATTCTAAAAATGGACATTTTTTTTTCTCGTTCACCGCTTATCATTTGGTTTGTCCCCCCAGTGCTCATTTGATTTAGCTGTGCAAAATACTTTTCTATATTTATACATTGTTATAATTGTAAACAATGAATAGGTTCAGGGTCAACAAAATGGTCCATTTAAAAATAACTGCCCAGTCTTGTGTGCGGTAATAGACATAGGTGCAGCGCGAAGACGATAATTGAAAATTGGTGAATTCGAAATGGCACTTAATTGTTTATGAAATTACTTAATTAGCAACGTGAATAATGATTAATTAACAGAGGCTATACAGTCAACAACAATATGAATTTTATAGTTTTGTTGTTCGGTGCTTCGTTCGGATCATGAGAATTTACCGCCGAGTTCAAATCAGATGCAAATCGTGTGCGCGCGCGGGCGCGCAACCAAAACATGTGTGCGATGTCATTCAAAAGTGCGATTTGTTGCTGTTGTTATAAATTGTTGACGCTTTTATACAACAAACATCAGAAAGAAGAGAGAGCGAAAAAAAAATGACGCGATTCACAATGCTGTAACATTGATTTTAAAGTAGCATGGAAAATTTATTGCTAAAGTTCATAGGCGTTGCATGCATCGTCGATTTTAAAATTGAAATTTTTGCGCGCTCGCGATTATAAACGCGAACGATAATTAAATGAGAGCTCATTTCAAAAGACTGACACTTTTTTTTCTTTTTCAAAGTGTTATTTATTTAGTTTTTGAGCATTTTGCATTTGCATTTTAAAATAACAAGAACAACAACAAAATGGTAAATAAAAACAATGTAGAAATGTGTATATTTATGTGTTTATATCATTGCGACGTATCTAGTTGTTGTTTTGTGAACGTGATTAAACCGCGGTCATTCAGTATTATGTGCCGGAAATTCATAAGCGCTAGGATAATTTCAATGATTGTCTTTGGCATTAGGATTTATTTATCTAGTAACAAAAATACCATACAGTAATTCTTGGTGCGTTTTTTGTTTATCTCAAAACGAATTTGGTGCCATTTAGTATAAGGCATTTGATTGGTCGAAAAAATGGGCAAAAATGGTTTTGTGTGTATACAATATATGAGTGAGTACTTACGTCGTTGTCGATTGTCCAATGTCGTAGATGGACGATAGTTGCTTCCGCCATTGACGTCACCGCTTCCACTGCTTGGCTTATCTACATTTGAATAGATCATTTCGTCGCACACGAAAAGAATAGAAGTACAAAAGCCACCATAATCACAATAGTAAATTAATAATTAATTTTAGAAAAAAAAAGAAGGAACAAATGACATTTAAAAATTTAATGAGCGAAAATAATAAATACTCAGGATATTTGGATTTGAATGGGTTTTTTCTTCTTCGAAATGCGGATGGATATGCATAAATTTAATGGTCGCTTGAAAATGGAATTGAATGACTAACACGTTTGAGGAAAAGCACACAAAAACAATTAGTGACCATCGACAGAGTCCCAAGCCTATTATTTGTAATTAGATTTGCTCATTGACTTTGGCGAAGAGAGAAAGAGAAAAAAAAGCATCACAATTAAAGTCAATATGATATACATATCGGCTTAACATCTGATTGAATTTCTTTCACGTTTTCTTGCCAGCATCATGGCAAGCATATTTTGTTTTAATTCAAAATCGAAAATCCAATTGCACACACATATTACTTGGGACCCTTTGCCAATTCTACGAAAATGAATGTTGGATGGATGAATTTGAACGGAATGGACAGGATTTGATGGATTACATTTGAATGCTGCTGAGGATCAGTGCAGAAAAAAAAATAATAATGGCGGAAAAGAAAATGTATGATAATCCAAATGTATATGTAATTACTGATGCACAGATATGCTGGTAAGTCAAAATGACATGATGAATTTGATTTGCTGCTCGAAGATTATGTGTGATCGATTGAGATGGAATTCTTGCATTTTTCTTTCCATCATCATTCAACTATGTTCTAATTTAATATGACCGCGTACTAAGAAGACTCCGCACTCTTTTAAGCAAATGGAATGCTTTCGACGATAGAATTTTTAATTCAATTAATCTCTTTTTTTTTGCTGTTGTTCTGATATTGACTCAACACAGAGGACTAAGTTCAATGAATCCGATTATAAAGCATATCATTGTTTGGAATAACTGAACTTTAACTCTATTGACAAGTCTATACCATATCGTTATAATGAATTTTAAAAAAAACACGTTACCATCGTCTATATTGGCAACGGATGATATTATAGTATTTTGGGTGCTCATCAACGGCACACAAAACACACAGATCGGGTTATTTTGAAGCGCAGTGAACCGATAATTTGAACTAGAAGTGTGAAGTTAATTGGTTTAAAACAGCTGATGGTATTATATAAGCCAAACTTATTTGGATCAGGGTATTCATCTCGAAAAGTTTGTATTAAAATTAATTTTTTTTTCATCGCAAATAATGTGTCTAGCCGTCAAAATTGGCAATTGACTTATCATTGATATTCATCAAACATGAGTTAAGTTTTGTCGAATATGATTTTGAAGGGATTTTAATATATTCGCGGCCGATATATAGATACATATAGCCGAATATCGAAACTAAACCTTTTTTAATCTATAACGACATTATACTTTGAAAACTTGATGCAAATACCAAATTTCAATGATAAAATGTGACAACTTAGTTTTCAAACCGTTTTTGTGTTTGTCGATAGTTGAAAAGATACGAAGATTCGAATCGTCGCCTGGAATGAAAATGATGATTTTGCAAAATTGCCGTTACGTTATAATATTATCTACATGACTGCATAACATGTGAACTATGGGCGATCAGCTACTTGATGATGGTTGTTTTTGGATGGTTATCAGCTCAAATTCATCATATACTCACGTTTTGTATTCGTATTGTAATCGTCAGGATTGAAATAGGTTCGTATATATGGAACGGTGGATGGTGCACGCGTTCCATTATATCCAATATCTTTACTTCCATAATATTTACCTTCTGGATATGCTCCAGAATTATCATACTCCGGATATCGTCCACCATTTTTACGTCTATAAACATCATCAGCATTGCTCCAACCGTTACCTAGAGATGATTGAATGTGAAAAAATGGAAATAATCGAAAGAATGGATCGCATTTCTTATTCAACAACCGTTACCCATGTATGTAGTTGGTGTATTTGGAATGGTGGTACCTCCATTTGTATTTCCTCCGTATGAACTGGGACTGTCGCTTCCACCATAAGTGCTGCTGCTTCCTCCACCATAAGTGGTCATCATCGATGGCGTTGTTCCATAGTAATCAACAGTTGGTGTATAGCTCATCGTTGGTACATTTTGTCCATATCCTCCACCGCTGCTACCACTATCGCTTGGAATGTAACTACTTGGATAATTGCTTGTTTCGTATATCATTGGATATGTGTAAACGGGATAAATTTCATGATAATAGTTGTATTTGTCTTGATAATTTGGTGAATATGGATAAGTGAAATCATCTGGTTTGTTGCTACTCATATAAATTGGAGGGTATGTTGGCGGTTTCACTTCATTTGTTGATACGTCCATCGTGTTTGTGCTCCCATATGTTGTTGACGTCGATGGAAAGCGATCCATTGTAGTTGTTATCATGGTTGGTGGAATGCCAGGCCCTTTAGTGCTATCAATCGAACTTGGATACATGTTTGTTGTCGGTATTGTACCACCGCTCGTACCCGTATTACTGCTACTACCACTGCTGCTGCTGCTCGAAAATATCGATGGATGGCTTGATGTGTGTTGATTATTGGACATTGTTGTATCAGGTTTGTCTGGCATCGATGGATTTGTGCTCATCGAATTTGTGCTCATTGGATTTATTGACGATGAGGTGACATCGTTCATGGTCGATGTGTCTGATGTAGTTTGAATTGTTGGTATGCGATCATCATTAGATATCATTGTGTTTGTATTTGTTGTACTTGTTGCGGTCATCGTAATCACTGGAATTGCTGGACGATCACTTGGCATTTCGGTTTGAATGGTTATCAACATAGGCATTTCTAGAATGAAGAAAAAACAAACGAAAAAAAAGAAACAACAACAAAAAAATAGATAAGTACAAGTATGTTATCATGAAATTTATCGCGACCCATTTAAACGATTGAAAAAAAAACCAACAACAACAACTTGCCTTCTTCATTCGGTGGCATTTCGTTGTTGTCCTGAATGCGGCAACTTTCTTTGCGCTGATACAAATTGAAATCGGGATCATAGATTGTACCGCGAGGTTTTCGGCCACTACTGGCATGCTCGAAAATACGTTCGCTCGATAGTTGACATGTACCATTTCCACCGCCAATTGAACTAATGCCCAATGCAAATGATTGACATCGCGAACCCTCAATCATGCATAACTCTTTGCACACCCGAATCGAATTCGTTTCGCTCGTCCGAAATACCCGGCTCGGCAATATCATCGCTTCCTTGTATATTCGTGTAAAGCATTCGGCTGTACAAAATTCAAAGAAAAAAAAATACGATTCATTAAATTGAAGAAAAAACTCGGAATGGGAATAAAGTGATCAATTTTATTTGTTGTGTCATCAAAATGGGTGAGGCGTTGTGCAATTGTCTCTCAATTGCAATTATATTGATTTTCTTTTCAAGCCTTCATGAAATTGCATTACATGATGAAATCTCTATGTCTCTCTATCTTCAAACAGCATCAAATGACAGCAACAAAAACTAAAATAAAAAAAAATCGCGCGCGTACTTTGTATGATAATCGTTCATTCTGTGATATTGAGTGTGATTTTTATTTTAGTGGGCTCGAAATGCGTCACGAAACGCAAATTGATTCTGTTATCATCCATACAGTACAAAATATGAGCATCGCTCAGCGAATATACACATGTGCACACCACACACACACATACCAATTAATCACTTGAGATTTCATGAAATGTCAAAATTATTTATTCCGTTTCTCGCGGTTCCAGACAACAAAAAAAAACACTTTTTCCATTTGAAAGTGGACAAAACAAGCCATCCAATCGACAAACCACAAATTTAAATAAAAAATGATAGAAATATATCAACAAGCAAATTATTGACCCATGCGATTTGCATCACAATAACAACGATGGCCTCTTGGTGTGCGTGCAATCGAGATTGCTCGTTTTTTTCTCTTCTTTTCAGTTGCCGTGCTCTGGTGTAACATGAAAAAAAATATATCTCTCTCTTGCCATCTTGGGCCACGCATACTTGTGCATACATATGTTAAAAGTGTTTACAAATCAAATGAGCGCGGTCGTTTGTGTCGCCGAACGGGAGCAAGAGAGCCTAATCACCACCCATAACAATTCAAGACAAGAACACATCCAGAAACAAAAAAATAACACACGACCAATTCAATTCTGATATTGGTTAACTCCATTTCAATCGTACACAAATGTTTTCTCTTTCTCCTATTTTCTATTCCAGAAACATCATTCAGAATTGAATACGCGCGCAGCGAGAGAAGAAACAACAATATTGTGTATGTCGTCTAAGTAGACAATTTTAATATACAAGTATACGACCATTTTCTTAACTTATTGGACTATATTTATTCTGGTTTTAAATATAGCGTTTAAATGCTATTATCGGTGCATTTTTTCTCGCCGGAAATTTCAATACAAAAATATATTTCAAGTCAAAGACAGCAATGAATAGAAATCAAAAAGAAAAAGAGAAGAAATAATAAAACCAACAAAAAACAATAACAACAACAATGTCGAGAAATGAAATGAAGCGTGGAAATAAACGAGAAATTGACGGAAAAAGGGACTGAAACATTTAAATACACACACACAGAAAAAAAGAAATAACAACAACATGTTCAGGCCTTACTTACTTTATCAGAAGAAAATGTGACAGTTCGCAAATTGCGTCAACGCGTGATATGCGAGCTAAAGAGAGAAGGATCGTCTCTATATATTAATGCATTATTGTTGTTGTCACTAGCGTAAATTCTGAAACGAAATATTGTTTTTGTACAAAAACACACAATTTCATAATTCATTCAAACTTCACCAGTTGACATGAACGCTCGGTAAGTTAACGGAATGCTCTCTGTCTGTCTGACTATCTTTCGGTTCTTTGCGCGAATTTAAAACTTCTTTCTGAGATTCTAAACAGAGTGTTTGTGTGTGCAAATGACATAGCAAAAAAAAAACAAATTAAATATTATTTACAGTTTGTGTTCGTGCAATCAGTGCAGAGAGACCATAGCAGTAGATTAGAAATGAACAAATGCATTTTGATGATGATGATTTTTTTCATAATTTTATTTCTCTGTATCTCGTGCACATAGGCAATTCATAAAAGTACCAATTCAATGGCTATTGCTGTTTGTGGCTTTGTGCTATGGTCAACTTGAGAACAGTGAAGCCGTGATTGTGGTTCCCGGAAATAGTAGCCCAGCCGCATTTCAGTCGCTGAAGCAACCGCAATTTATTACAAATCGAACGTGTAATGCACATCGTCTCTATGCATTGGATCCGAATGCACATTACGATCATTTTGCCAAAGAACGATGCGGTCGATATGTTAGCCATTTGATAGTTCGACGCAGTGTTATTCGTTATATACCGTCGAATTTTTTCATTCATAAAAATACGTTCGAATGTTTAATCACATTGCGAATGGAAAATGTCTCATTGAAAGCAATTTATCCGCATAATTTTGAGAATATTACAAAATTAGAAGTGCTTCAATTGGCCTACAATCAAATTGAACACGTTCCGGCCGGAATATTTCGTCATTTACCAAATTTGAATACCGTTGATCTATCGCACAATGCAATCGAAACAATTGACACGAATGCATTTCGTGACTGCATCAACTTACAACATTTGCAATTGAACAACAATCGTTTAACTGTACTTGATGCCGAATGGATGCGCGATTTGGTTAACATAAAATACGTTGATTTCAGCGATAATTTAATCGAAAGTGATTTTGATGGTGACATCTTTCATGGTGCCAGTGGTGTGAAATTATTCTTGCGCAGCAATCGAATTAAACGAATATTGAGCTTTGGCAGCAAATCAGAACGTGGCGGAATATTTCGTTTAATTGATTTGGCCGGCAATACACTACGGCCACCATATCCAATCATACCGTTTTTTAATCATAATCTGAGTGTCATTTATTAAGTATCATTCATTTCAATCATATTAGAATCACAAACAAAACGAACAAAAAACAGTTGAACTAAAAACAAACTGTATACACACATTTTCACTTTTTTGTTGTATTGTAAACATTAAGTAACAAAAATTATTTCTATAAGTAATAAATGGGATCTTCTAAATGACAAAAATACTGCTCTAGATTTTCGAATCATAAGAATTTCATCATATTCGATTTTATTCAAGCTAAATTTATTAACTCTGTTTATTTATTTAAATCAATTCTTTTGCCAGTTGATGAAATAAAACCACGATACATTTTTCCAATAAAATTATTAAACACTTGGAATGTGATTTTTTGTAATTTAATAATAAATGATACTTATGCAGAAACAACTCTATTTCTTTTAATTTTCTCAACACCCGGATTTTAGATCTTAATTTCAAATTGAGATCTTTTAAGATCTATGCTTACCATCGTTTTGATTATCTATGGTGACTGCACTGATATATGGCAATTTGGCACTGATCAAACCAATACTCAATAAAATCAAACTGAGCATTTTATTCCTTCGGTTGTATTTTTTTCTATTATTATTTATTTCTTCGAATGAATCAATCAAATTGATTTGAGATGTTGTAAATGAATTTATGTTTGTTTGGCTTCTCAAGAGCCTTCTCCCGTTCACAGTAACGTTCTTAATCGCGATCAATACACTAATCACTTTATTTGATTTATTTAACACTAATCACTTTATTTACTTTATCGGTTTCACGAAGTCTTTGAAAGGGTTTCATTTCATCTTCATTCGGAGAAACAAGCGCACACTTTTATTCGATAGATCAAGTTTCTAATTCCTTTAGCTACTCATCGATATTGCGGATTTATGTGGACTTGAATTCATGATTTTCAACTGTGATGAAACGATGGTTTACCAATATTATCCAGACGAAAACTAATTCTGTGGTACATTTTACATTCTTTTGTGAGTCGAACTCCTTGGCTTCTTCGTCGTTCTGCACGCCGCTGAAATGAGAGAAAGACAGAAATGGAGAAATTTAATTCTTTCACCAAGTTTGTTTTGCGTGGATATAATTCGATTTCAAGATTCTCTTGTCGTTTGTCTCTATACTATGATATGTGAATATTTGTGTTCTTTTTTCTTTAATTTTCGTTTTTTTTTTTTCTCGGTTGACTTTCTTTTATTTTTCATGGATAATTGTTTTTATATAACCAGATTATCGTAGCAAATCCGTTATGTGTTCATTCGATGATCTCTTTATGTTTTTTTTTCTTCTTTATATTTTGCATGCGAATTCGTAGAACGAACAAAAACCAAATTCTTCGTCTGATTTTTTGGTGCGTGAACTTTTTTCGCGTTCTACTTTTTTCTTTGTGGTATTAACACCGAATTGTGGATCAAGAAAAAAAGACACACAACGCCACAAAGCAAAAGAAGTAGAAAAACGTTTTGTTTTTTACTAGATTTCAAATAGAGCAAATGAAGGAGCATACTTGTAGCATAAGTTGAAATCACAACGTTCATGTTTGTTGATTTCGATCAAAACCGATTAAAAACATAATCGTAGGTAAGATTTTTGCACTCACGAATTAGCATATAAAATAGCAGACTCATTTAACGATTTCTCTGCACAATATTATACATCTATACCTCTTTCACTTGATAGGAAGATCTTTGCCGAATGTTTTTTTTCCCTTGGAATGTGTCACAAATGTTGACATTAATTCTATTCGATCGCTTTCTCGTCTTCATTCCACGATGATGACGTTTGAGATTTGTTCTGAACCATTTAGACATTTCGATTGACCGAATAAATTATAGAAGATTGTGATAGGCAAAAAAGTACCATTCAAAATGGGACGGACAGTTCTTGAACAAAAAAAATCGTGTGCAAAAAACGTGTGAATTTAGGTCAAATGGGAAATTGATTAATGATCATTATAGAATTCGCAAAACGAATGACACGCATTACAATAAAATACTCAACCGAAAGAGAATCGGCATCGAGCAGATCAACTTGAATTCACACCGCCAAAATGTGATGCGGTCTGCATGTTTTTTTATGTGTGGATGTCTGCGATGGATGATCACTGTGAATGTTGTCGTTTAATTTAAATTTTTATTGTTATTAAATGTTCAGTGAGTCGCGCATCAAAAAGCGGCACACACACACACATCGCTTAGATTAGAATCTTTAAAATCACCATATTTGCTACAAAAAAGGGCAACAACAATAACTGCTCACATTTACGAGCCACTGAATGGAAACCATCCAAATATATACATGTGTATTGAGATGCAGTGATATTTGATGAGAGATGACCATGAAAATTTTTGCCTCAATTGAGCGATAAAACAATGGCCAGAATGAAAATTAAAAATTCTGTTTTACTTTTTGTTGTTGTTTAATGTGTATTGCGAACGGAACACCGTAGGCGATAAACTATGATTTAATCAATGTAATGTACGATTTTTGTGCGATTTCGATAGAGACAAAAAAAAAGAGAAGAAACAAAACGTTTTCATGAATGTGTGCTTGTTTATTTATTTTTAATGCATTGTTGTTGTTTTTAACACATTTTTTCAGAATATTTATTCGGTATTTTGCAATCGAATCGATAGCAATCTAGTCACATTCGATGTATCCGATGCATGAAAGTGCTATTTGTGATTGGAAAGTGATTTTTTTTTCTCTTTCGCATGAATCACAAACAGCTGATGACAATAATATCAATACTTTCGCCCAAGAATCAGTTTAAATAAAAGCAATGCCAATGATGACTGCACAGGACACACAATAAAAAAAAATAATTAAAATGTATACGCAGAACTTTCGGAAATTGTGAAATAACTATTATTTTGTTTAGTTTTTGTTTGTCAGTGGCACCATTTCAATTGTTTCAATCTACTGGATTCTATTTTATATGAGAGGCGAAACCATACATATAAATATGACCAACAACAGTGATGACGACGGCACCGTTTTGTTATTATTTTCACAATTATTTCGGAGGTCAATTAATTTTAATGCACGCACATTTACCCAAAATTACACCTTCCGATGATGACATGCAATTGGTCACTCAATTTTATTCGCTCTGTTCTCTTCGTTCTCTGTTTTTATTTTTATTTTTATATTTGATTTCTTCCTTTCTCTGTGACCCAATTCCGCTTGTGAGCGATCACAAGAGCAACACTTTGGTGATGACGAAAATGATTTCGAACAATACAAAATTATGGATCTAGCACTGTTTCACACGAGCGAATCCAAGAATTGGTTATTTATTATCACATCAACGGCTGTCGCTATAAACGCTTAACCGCAAAAGTGCAACTGCTTTGTACTAATTTGGTGAAATCAAACATTAGTTGAGTACATTACCGAAAATTTACGATGCATTGTACTTCAACATCTCTATTTTTAGTTCGTCAGGCTTTTTCTTCTTCTTCGCAAATCGCGACTAACCAAAAACAATGGAGATTTTATATGAAAATGGATCATTAAGAGAGTGCATCTTTATCTTTGTTTGGTCATAAAAAGAAAGTCACATTTCTACAATGGAAGTGCATAAATTTTTGTGTCATCAAAGTGTGCCGCAATAGAAATGTTTCGATTTGGAAAAATGTCGATTGGACGTGTTTTCCAATGCAAACACGTTTAATTGTGTGCGAATTTTAAAAATAAATATTATCAATTCACCTGACGGAAATTGTGTCTTTATTTCTCCCTTTTTTATTGGCATCAAATGAACAGTTTTGTCTAAATAAATTGTGATATAATTCAAAATCTTTTCAATACAAAAAAAATCACACATACACAATGGACAGTTATTGTTTCAACAAGTTTTTTAAACACTAGCTAGGTACACACTGTCGAGGTAACACCAATTCGATGAACATCACTATCATCGATTAGTTTGAAAACAACAACAACAAAAAAAGATATCGATAACATCTGGCTATAATGCTTAACACGCTCACTCTCTCAAATGTATACAATTAAGCATCGAGTAGATTTTCACTGATCAGATTAAAATCGCATTGCATTCAATTAGTTGATATTGATTAATTCTGTAGTCATATTGTGGTTGGTTTTTTTGTTGTTATTATTGTTTCTATTGTTATTGCTTGCATTCCATTCAAGTGAGTAAAAGTTTTACAAAATTGTTCATCGATGGGATCGAGAGTGAGAAGAGTGTACACTGATAACAACAAAAGCACGAATTGTATTCATTCGCTGTAGTTGCTGATATATTTTTTTTATATTGAACACACGAAAATAGAATAAAAATCACAGATAGAATGAATTGAATGTTTGTTACGTATATACTATATCAGCGATGCGATCGAATCGCATAAAAATACTACGGAAAAAAGAACAAAAGCGCGTGCGAACTCGATCGACAAATAAAAACTACTGAACAACATCCAATTGATTGTTTTCAATCTTGCAAAAAAAAACAAAATTGTACTAGACACACAAAAATACAGAATCGAATGCGCGGAGGCAAACGACAACGGTGGCAGTGTGACGGCAGAGGCACAGGCAACTGTTTAACGCTGTTTGTTATTGGTGCTGTCTCATCGACAGTGGCCCCAAATGAAATGAAAATAAAAAAAGAGCTACACACCAACAATAACATCAACAAGCAAAAGGCAAACTCAGAATACTACACAAACTACACGGATTAAACAACATTAACATTAGCAGAGCACTACTAATTTTGTTCGGTATTTTGTTGTCGCTCTGTGATTATTATTATATATTATATATCAAACAATCATCTAAAAAGTACGCGAACCACAACAACAACGACGATGACGATGACGATGACGATGACAACAACAATGCTTTGGCGAAGGCAAAGTGCTCGCACGATGAACGTAGTGTGCACATAAAATATACATTTATTGTTGTATGTAAATTAGAATGGGTGTTATGTCCGTGCTTGAGAGCGCGTACCACGGATATTCTTGTGCGGGCAACACTCTCATATGTAGACACTAGACTGCCTCAATTTACACACAAAAAACAGCAGCAGCAACAACAACAACAACATGTTCAACATTGATAGAGAGGTAGAGATCAGTGTCGGTGTATTTGAATGATGCTCATCGCTCAGTGTCGAATCCGGCCACAGATGGAATCGTTTGAATTTATGTATAGTCTAAGCCATTTGACACTCAAATAGATCTTTTTGACCAGACCGATGATGTTTTGCTTGCGAACAATAGCAACGTCGTCGATAGCAACGACCAACTGCATATAACATTGAGCTGTATGAATCAGCAATTCCTTCATCCACATCGTTCTGGTGTGAGTGAACGCAGAATAAAAATTAAGAGCGTCGCCATTGGCATAATGAAAGATAGAAACATAGAAAGACATATTCATTGTGTGATGTTTATTAACATGACCAAGGCGCACATCGCACACACACATACGTATGCGACAATTTTTACTATGCCTCAAGTTTAAAAACGAAATGCGTTGTCCATTAATGCCACTTGCCACACACTTCAAAGCATAAATTCTAAAGACTATGGGTGAAAAAATTACTAACGATACACAGAGTCAGCAGTTTTTAATGAAGCCTTGGATCACATTTCTCAAAACATGGCCTATCACAATACATTGCAGAATATACAACGAAATGCTGTCGCATCGGTTTTGTCATGCACACTAAAAACAGATGCCATCTCGTTTTTTATTGAACAAAGATAGAACAGATAATAACTTAATTGCTTATTTTCCATTTTATTACGTTTCTTTTTGCAATGATACCAGAAAATAGTATACGGCGTGGTGTGTGCTTCGATGAATACATTAAACAAATGTATGTGTGTGTGTGTGCTTTGCACTTTCGCTTCCAGACTGCATTGTGCAATCGCATTTAAATCTCGCGACAATGTCAATTAATTAGCGTAAATCAATTTCACTCTCCAAAAATTGACGGCAATTGTTTTGTTCGTCCAAATGAAATTGTTTGGCCTCGCCCATCTCACTTGCTCTCGGTTCAACTAAACGTTTATTCAATTGTTCACCAAAAAAGAAATATTTTGTGTTTATTGTAAATATACCGTAACATAAGTACACTTACGTAATTCTCGAAACATGGAATGAAAATAAAATTTCATTTTACTCAATAAACAAATGACGCCCCCAACAACATACCCAAAGGAAAATGAACTTTCCACCAATTTCATTTCCGCAAACTCATTTCTATGGTGTTTTTCGTCGCTTATTTTGCTGTTGACAATACATGAATATAAAATTGATTCAAACATATTCAGGTATAATTGGCCGTCACACTATGAATAGTTTCTTTAATTTCGTTTTACTTTCGGTGTAACGTACAATTTTTTTACAACTTTCATCAATTAGATACCATGTTCATTCAATTTTATTTTCAGCTTAAAATGCAAATAGTTTTCGAAGTGAGCATCACATTTCCGGCGTTTTAAACTATGATGATTAAAATGATCTGAACGATTAAGTGCAGATGAAAATCTTCTTCGATTATTCTAAAAAAGAAATGGTATGCTAAAAGTTAAACGAAAAAAAAAACTGAAAATAAAATCGAAATTTAGACGAAATCTTACACAAGAACCATAATTCAAATCATAATGTCGTTGAGAGAAAAAAAGATTAGTGTTTCGCTCGTTGAATTGAGCTTAATAATTGTGTTCAACTATCCATAGAACACCGCTTTAACATAATGCTGAAGATAGAGAGAAAACCCTTGAAGTCACAAACTGAATTGATTCAAACTGTGTGGAAAATTAACGAATTGCACAACCCACAATTTCGGCCAAAGAAAGATTTTGAAGAACTTTTTTTTCTTTATCCCCTTCTGTTTGTTACTCTCTTTCTTTCTTTCTCTCTCTTTTAGTCATCCCAATAAATTCTTATATACAACGAAATAGATGATAGCTCTCATGTTTACTGTAAAAAACATACACAAAACTTTGAGAAATCAAACTTACTTGATCTGGGAATAAAAAGAAACATTTCTTTGGCATAAAGAAATGTCGTAGGTACGTTGGTTGAGTTGAGTTCAAAATAAAGTATAACAAGTAAAAAAAAAACTCATATTTTTGATTGAATTTCTTGTTCCAATCATGACGGCGTACTTGTGCTACCTCATCGTTGATACGCCGTATGATGTGAAAACAGTTACACCGTACTGCTTAAATTAAATCAAAGGTATGCAAAGTCAATGACACTTTTATGCGGCCGCTAATACGCCATTATAACTATTTTGTACAATGATTTTTTTACTTTTTCGTTTCGTTAAATCCGTAATGTATATACACGACCAATTGGGAGAACAAAGATCGTGCAATATTTGAAGCAAAACTCAACGATCCATAATGTGATTGCGGTGGTTTGCGGCTTCTGTAACTCATCAAATTAACGAACAAAAATCACTCACACGCAAGCACAGCATACACATGTCGATTTTTCTGTTTTATCATTGGTTTTATGTTTGGCTTGAATTTGAACTGTAAAATTTTGCTAGCCGTACATAATATGGTGTAGGTGTGTATACGCATTACATCTTAAATCAGGTAATAACGTTCTATTGACTACCGTGTCAATAAAATTGCTCACCAAATAAATTGAAAAAGGTGTAAAAGGATGATGATAACATCATCAAGAGTTGCAAACACCAGGAAGTTTTAACCAAAAAATACAACCAATGCGGTATTGGTCTGAGAATTTTTGTTGCGATTTCCATCTTCAAATCTAAATTGGTATCGACTCCAATTTGCTATAAAATCACTTCAAAAGGATAAACAAAGAAGATTCGAGTATTGTTCCGCCTATTTGAATAAATTAAACGCGAATTTCAAATAAAACGACGTTTTTTCTTAATGACAAAGCACCAACTCAAAAATTTCAATGCAATGTCTCTGTTTTGAAATTGGTGCTAAAATGATGGCAAATTTTCACATGTTTCTCTTTGTTGTTCTGTGTTCGGCCAGTATTTAATTTCGTTTTTTCGGTTGGAAAATGTGTTTCGTCTTTTGTGTTGTGTCATTAGTTGAAAAATACATCGTCATCTTCTCAAGACTAATAAAAACTCATTGTTTTTCAAGAGCAAAAAACGGCCGTCTAAAAAATGTACATTTAAAATGTTTAATTAGTTTATCGACGGCGGCGCGACTAGAAGGAGAAGGCGGTGTCGGAAATTCGTCACTTAAGCATAATTATTGTTTATCTTTCGACGATGGATCAAGTCTTTATTCCGCATGTAGGGAAGTCAGTCGGTCAAAGCATGAAAAAAACTACAATGAAAAAAATAGCACACAAAGAGTGTGCACAGATATACTGCATAGCAGACAACGTTTCTGATTTAGCGCTAACAAGCAACGAGCTACAAAGCCAACCAAATTGTACGAAACCAAAATAATATTTAATCATTATGTTTTTGAGTCCAATGTCAATGTAAAACCACCGCTTAATTTTTATATGTAACTTTTACAAGCTATTTTTAATGATGTTCGCACCTCTATGTCGCATATTTGATGAATGTGAATATGCTTGAACATTTCAATAATCATTTATTGTATCCAATTTTGTATTGATGCGATATTTGCTTTTTTTGTTGTTTTTTTAATTCATTTTTGGCTAAATTTTATCATTGCAATTTACACGTCGCAACTATTAATTAAAATTTAATTTGATTCGACGGCCATCCATCGATAATTTGATTGAATACCGAATCGAAATGTTAATTGAATTGATAGTGTGTTAATTGATAATTAAATTATGCTGCTCTTGCGATAGCTTTGAATTGACATTTTATTATTTGGTGCAACCAAGTTCAACGGCGAAAAAAACGCATTTTTTTTAGTTTTTCCATTTTTTTGTGATATTTTCGTTCGTTTTTATAAATTATTTTAACTTCTACGACACTTTTTTTTGTATGAATTTTAAATGAAATTTTCGGAGGCTTATTCTTATATGGCTTTTGGTGCTTCTTCGTCTTTCTCCACAGATTTTTGTGTGGTTTCCTTCCAATTTCAGGACAAACATCTTTCACTTTCGATCTCTAAGTTAACGTCTTTATTCTACATCTTTTTCTTCAGGTTTTTGAGTGGTTTTCATTTGTTCTTCCAATTTCTTAGCACGAGCTTCTCTTAGTTTTTTTTGTTTCACAAGCCATGGGTCAACCCTTTTTGAGAAAAAAAAATGAAAATCGAATTGTTTATTAATTGACATTTCAATGTTTCATTAAATAAAAAAATCTTCATTTTAAAAGCTAATCGACCAAATAAATCAGATCCGCAAATTTTCTTTTGATAAAAAACAACATAGTCCCAATAAAATTGGCCAAAACGAACACATTGTCTTGAGATTTATCACGAACATTTTCGATAGTTGGAAATATAGAATATAGAAGATATTTTAATGGGTGTTAATCAGTCTGTGATGTGTTTTATCAAAAATTTAAACTGGATGCTGTGTAAAAAAAATGTTTTGCAAAGATTTCGCAAATATATTACCAAGGTTTTGCTGTCGCTGACCAAGCCAAAGCACGAGCAATAGCTGGCGGTATTGTTGGGATGTGGTCTCCAACCTATATTATTTAAACAATTCATTTAAACGTTCGATAAAAACATGAAATATTCTCTATTTTGTCTATATACATACAGGTCTATAGCCATTTTCATCGGCCGTGTAGGTAATAGAATAGGTTTTTCCCTCATCGTCTTTGTATGAGTATGATCCTTTCACACTTTCGCCCATTTGTGTTTCTTCTTCTTCGCCATCATCATTTTTTATGGACATTTTTTTCAATTCACCTTGTTGCTCGACAACTGTACCGTCTTCTGATTCGTAGCTGAAATAATTATAAACAACACATTCATTTTAATTGAAAATGACTTTGATTTGTGATCATCATATTAAATCGAAATTGTTCTTACTTGTATCTATATTTGCCATCCTCTGCAAGTTCTGATTCGAGTTTAACAATTCGAATATCAGCATATCTACTTTTAGGACGATCCCCTGGAATTGGCACAACACCAGGTATTTTTACTTTTCGTGTTTGTGGTGAGGAACTTTCCTCAGGTTTCTCCTCTCCTTCAGCCTCTACAGTTGATGCATTGTTACGCCCTTCATTTTTCTCACCAGATTCATTCTTTTCGAGTGGTTTCTCTGTCGTTGTTTTTTCAGGTGCACTTTCGACTGGTGTAACTGTTGTCACTTCATTTTCTTTTTTGGCTTCTTCACTTGGTTTTTTCTCATCTTCGGCAAGTGATTTTATCGCGACTTTGTCAGCTGGTTTTTCAGGTGAACTTTCGACTGGTGTAACTGTTGTCACTTCTGTTCCGTTTTTGGCTGATTCTTCGATTGGTTTTTTCGCATCTTCGGCAAGTGATTTCACAGCGACTTTATCAGTTGGTTTTTCAGGTGCACTTTCAACTGGTGTAACTGTTGTCACTTCTGTTTCGTTTTTGGCTGATTCTTC
>NW_022197544.1:1042915-1043577 GCF_009176525.2 Contarinia nasturtii
TGGTGTAACTGTTGTCACTTCTGTTTCGTTTTTGGCTGATTCTTCACTTGGTTTTTTCGCATCTTCGACAAGTGATTTTACTGCGACTTTGTCAGTTGGCTCAGGTGAACTTTCGACTGGTGTAACTGTTGTCACTTCTGTTTCGTTTTTGGCTGATTCTTCGATTGGTTTTTTCGCATCTTCGGCAAGTGATTTCACAGCAACTTTATCAGTTGGTTTTTCAGGTGCACTTTCGATTGGTGTAACTGTTGTCACTTCTGTTTCGTTTTTGGCTGATTCTTCGCTTGGCTTTTTCTCATCTTCGGCAAGTGATTTTACTGCGACTTTGTCAATTGGTTTTTCAGGTGAACTTTCGACTGGTGTTCCTGTTGTCACTTCAATTTCCTTTTTGGCTTCATCACTTGGTTTTTTCTCCTCTCCTTCAGCCTCCACAGTTGATGCATTGTTACGCCCTTCATTTTCCTCACCAGATTTATTCTTTTCGAGTGGTTTCACTGTCGTTGTTTCTTCAGGTGCACTTTTGACTGGTGTACCGGTTGTCACTTCATTTTCTTTTTTGGCTTCTTCACTTGGTTTTTTCTCATCTTCGGCAAGTGATTTTATCGCGACTTTGTCAGCTGGATCTTCAGGTGCACTTTCGATTGGTGTAACTGTTGTCACTT
>NW_022197544.1:1043587-1102814 GCF_009176525.2 Contarinia nasturtii
ATTGGTGTAACTGTTGTCACTTCTGTTTCGTTTTTGGCTGATTCTTCACTTGGTTTTTTCGCATCTTCGGCAAGTGATTTTACTGCAACTTTGTCAGTTGGTTTTTCAGGTGAACTTTCGACTGGTGTTCCTGTTGTCATTTCAGTTTCCTTTTTCGCTGATTCTTCACTTGATTTTTCTGCATCTTCGATGATCGATTTGACTGCCACATGAAGTAACCGCGAAGATTTTTCGTTCACCTTTTCCGTTGGATTTTCCGTTGTTTTTTCAGCAGGTTTTTCAGTTGTTGTCGTTGTAGTTGTAGTTGTTGTTGTCGTAGTTTTTACTTGTTCTTTTGGTATTTCTCCATATGGAGCATCTAACGAAAAGCGTGCTTTTCCCCGTGAACGAATTGGTTTTTTGGTAGAAGTTGGTTGTGATTCTTCCGATTTTTTCTCGTCTTTTGGATCTGATTTCTTTTCATCAGTTAAAGGCGTTGTCTTAACTTCAGCTACTTTAGATTCAGATGGTTTTTCTTCATTTTCTGATGATTTTTCTTTGTTATTCTAAAATTTAAAATTATTGCATTTAATTAAACAAAAGGCATCTAAATTAAAAGAAATGGTTAAAACTCCATAAACAAATCAAGTTCGATCAATTCAAAATTCCACTCTTAGTTACTCAAAATACACTCATGGAATTGATACATTAGTGATCAATGAACATCAATTTTAAAAATAAAATCACTTGAAATTAAAACGAAAAACGTATAGATTTGCAAACTTGTGTATTTACATTTTCAGTTTTAGTTTCTACAGGTGATTCATCCACTTTGGCTGTGCTTTCTTCAGTCTTTGCTTCGGTAGTAGATTTAGTTTTTACTGCATCGATTTTATTAGGTACGACTTTTATTTCCAATTTGACGGGTTTTATTTCAACCGGAATTTGATCTACTTCAACTTTATTTGTACTGACTGTTAAATTAACTAAATCATCTTTATTTCCACGCATTGGTGATGCATGAATGCTTGCCAAAAGGCAGGCCAATACAAAAAGTCCGAATTTCATTCTATTGCGCGCACCACTTATCACTCGCACACAATTTGAGTAAAAAGAACGAAATAAATCAAAATCACAGCAAACAAAATTGTAGCGGGGCGTTCGATTCCGAATTCAAACCAAAACTGTTATGCAATTCGAGGCTGAGGATCGCTTTTATATACCCAAAAATGATGTACGCAATATAATCGGTCAAAGCAAAAATCAAACTCACACATTCGTAAATGATATAGCGTATCAATGGAAAGAACATCTTCAATATAAAAAAGGTGTTATGAATTGCCCAAAAATGTTGAAATCAAAACGAACGCAAATATTGGAGAAAGAGAGATGGAAAAAAGATCAAAAATATACCAACACACAAATAAAATCTGATAACACGAACTTGAATATGATGAGAAATAAATAACGAAAATAATAAAATAAAACGAACAAATGCGCGAAATCAATACGTCTTCATTTTAGCCATACTCGCATGACTCAAAACCCGTTCGAATTACATATGTGAAGAATCTCCATTGAAGAATTTACTGTAGTCTCTTAGGGCCAGGGTTTGTGGTTAAGCGATATTGAACTATTCCAAAACTACACAAATTAATTCAATTTTTTTAAATATTCAGATGGAACTACAAGTTCCTTATATTCGCCGAATAACCGAGATTTTCCTCTCTAAATCCAGTAAAATGATAATAAATTGATTTCGTTGATGGATAGTAATTCTAACATTTGTTTCTTTGAATTTAAGCCGATGATATTTGGTCATCAAACAATTTAAGAAAAACAAAGATATTCGTGTATTGATTGATTTGAACAAATGATACACAATACGATAACATCATCAGTTTTTTTAAAAAATCTTCATCACTTCAATGGTTGCCACTTGATTTTGTGAAATAAATGGCTTTCGTCTGAACACATCACAGTGCTGAAATAAAACCAAAACCCATTGATTACTCATCCATTCAATTCTTTTAAATTGACTTATGACTTATTAGCTTATGACACAAACAGTCATCAGTTTGTATTGTTAATTCGATTAGTATACGATTTGATTAGCCATGAAATGTGACCATTATTATACAGCCTATTTAAGATAATGCGACACATTGGTGTGATCATAATCTCTGCTGATTTGAGAGGAAAAAAAACAGTCTTTTATCATTTTTTGAAAAGTTTTCGGTCCAGAAGTTTCCTCGTTGATAATCTGACAAAAATCCAAATGAATTATTGTCTCTCTTTTCAAAATTATTATCTCTAGTCGTCGTTCTACTCACACGTTGGTGCATTGTTAATTAATAATAATTTGAGAAGCAAAACAGAAAGTCGTCGCGCCAAAATTTGATGTCATTGTTATGAATTGTCATTTTTACGTTTTCGATGCATGCAAATAAATGATTTCAAACGAAAATATTAATGTTTCGATGATTTATGCATGAATGCACACACGAAATTGAATTGACACAAGCTTTAGAATGACAACAAAAAAGTGGTCGTCTTCGTCATTTTCGTTTTTTTTTTTTGTTTGTCCGTTAGATTTCATGGTCAATAACCTTAGGAAAACATAAACCATTCAAATGTGGGATTATGTCAAATGATTGTCGCATAAAAAGCTGCAAAAAAAAAACTCAATGCATTTTTCATGTTGTCACGTCATCTCACTTTCAGAATGAAAACGACGTTCGTTTATCATCAGATGGGAAAAATGACTTACCATACAGACACATACACATTTTGTTTATTCTAAATTCTGATTCGTGCTCATTCTTCATTCAGAGTGTTTATTTTTATTTTTATTTTTAACGATTAGAATTTCGTGAAATTCTTTGCTTGAGTTGAATAATACGTTAATTCTATAACTATGATATTATGTTGAATTCTAATACCGGTTTAAGTGATGTCATAGTGATTACAGATGTGACGGCGACGACGCCAATGATGATCAAACAGATAACCATTCATATTAAGAAAAATATTTTCGCGTGTATGATAGAAATTCTATCCGATTTCTAATTAGCATTCCACGTGCTCATGATTCTTATCCATCGGATGGTAGTTTATAAAATAGAAGGATATTATACGATCTAATCGGAGACACATGCATAAAACGTATATCCCACAATGATTTCATCGAAACTAGAATCAAAATTGACCATGGAAAGAAAATTGCGTGAATGCAAAGCACCGACGCTTTCGGTGAAAAATTTTGAACTTTGGAAATTTTGAACAGATTGGGTATTTCTATTAACTTAATGTATGCGTTATTCGCCGAATGAAAATTCAAATTGGGTTTTTTTTTGGTTTTTGGAAATACCCCTAGCATAATAAACTAGTTTAAACATCAACAGTCAAGCATAAAAAACTGGGTTTCTCATTCGAATTAAATACATAAAATGATGAAATTTCATGTTTGATTTTATCATAAAAATCCAGTCACACGGTCCTTACTAACCAGTGTTTCCTAATTGAATTTTAAATCGTCTCTTCTAACGCAAAAATTTTTTTGTGGTTTTTTTTTCATAATTTCGGTAGCTAAAATAATCCAAGATTTGTTGGAACAATGTTTCCTATGTCGATATCTTATTATTAGCAAAAAGACTTATTTCTCTTATTTTTACTATTGGGTTCGATGGGATTTAAAAAAAATGATATAATATTCTGAAGTGGTCCAAATCATGCATCATTTCGTGCGCATCGTTAACGATATGTGTTCAGATCTGGTCAGTGCACAATGTGCTTACTTTTTTGATCATTCATATTAGTACGCGTTATATGATGTGCATGAAATGATGTTCAATCATAATCAATATTACATATATGATAGTAATCTTGTAAAAATGTTTTTAATTGACACTTCAAGGTCTCACTAAATTAAAAAATTAATGAATCGAGATAAATCAGATCCGCATATTTTCTTCTGATAACAAACAGCATAAACCCAATAAAATTGATTAAAACGAACACGTTTAGCATGTTTTTCAGATCTACATTGGGGTCAATTGGTGTCACGTTAACTCGATAAGTGTATTTGTGCTGCTATCGATATTTTAAGCAATCATTTTTTCAACCCAAAACTAATGACAGAGTTGAATATTGACGTCAAATTTGATAAATATTTCCACATTAGACTTAAGACAGCTAAATAAAACTTAAATCTGTTTAAGTTATAATATAGCGAGATTTTTTGCGACTTCATCATAAAAAAGACATCTCCATTTCATGTTCATTTTTTGTTAACAAGCAACAAGCGCCCAACAAATTTCCTTTTGTTTTATTTCTCTAAACATTTTTTTTGGTTGAATTGTTTCGAATATTTTCGATACTTGAGAAAATAGAAAATATATTTTAATGGGTGTTAATCGATTTGGGATGTATTTTATCGAACTGAATACTGCGTAAATAATTATATTGCGCGACTCAATGCGAATATAAATGCGCGGCATAAAATTCGCATAAATCCTAATTTAATTGACGACTTTATACACATTCCACAGTAAATGATTTTGCAGTTTAAACATCAACCAATGGATACGTACATATAGATTCACTATATTTAGCACGAACGAAACTGGTTCCGTTGCTTCGCTTTATTTTCGGTTCTGTTTTGTATATTTTATCCAAAAACATGCAAAGGATTATTGATATGATCACCGAAAGATATAATTATGATGAGTCGCAATGATGTAACTTAAATCAAATACGAACAGATTACACAATGGTTTTGCTGAATAAGCTGGATAAAATGCGATTGATGTAAACAAAAATTAATATCATATTTTTAATTCGAGTTTTTCTACGAAGATACATTACATCGAATAAATGCTTTTGAATAGAAAATCCGTCAGAACAAAATTGTATCGCGAAAAAATTCATGTTCAGAATATGAAACGAAAAGAGTGCGCATATGATTTGGAAACATGTTTCATTATTATTAAATTGGTGTGTTCATATTCGCAATATGCTGAGACAGGTATAGTCAATTTTTATTGCATGTTCCACCTTATATGCTTATAATTTTTATTAATGTCGCTATACAGCCTATTGTGCAACAGTATTTGATGAAAAATAAATTCGGCAACATCATGTTGCAGATGAATGAACTTTTGAAGTGTGTGCACCATAAAAAAATACGAAAAGAAAAAAAAAGAATGTGTGAATGAACTGAATCAATAAAAAACCAGTTATTTTCGGAAGATCTATTGCAATAACGAACAAGCATAACTTCTTTCCAGATTTTTCCACATTCTACAATTCACCAAAAATTCTTTTTTTTTTTTTTCAACGATTTATATGTGAAGCAAAAGTGTTGATTCACTGCTGCTGATAAATAAAAAAAACTGTTTTTTTTTTCGCTGACCAAAACTCAAATCATTGCAAATTAGAAGATATGAAAGAAGTCAAAATTCATACAATATTTTAACCGTTCTCCATTACGATTTCGATGGTATTTTTAATACTTAATGGAGACGGTATTCAACAAAACAACTAAAAAAAGAGAGTACGAAACTAAAGTGAACGAATGCTAATTTTTACATAAACACATTTTTTTATAAAACAAACTCATGGCAAATAAATCTAATTTGCTAAATTGAAATCGTCTTTTAAAAACTATTTCAAATGTGCCAATACAAGTATTTTAGTCATCACAGAAAAATCACATCAAAATCAGAATCAGAAATCAGAGAAAACAGAAAATCACATCAAAATGAGCTGAGAAATTCAACGAAAATACATTTTTGTTTGTGTGCAAATGTAAATTGGGAACATTTATTGCGATATCATAAAAGTGTTCAAAGCAAAACGAATAATTACATATAATAATAATTATCGATGTCATTTGTGGATAAATAGATGCAGTGTTGCTATTATATATTGGTTATAGTGTGGTCTAACGGTTATTTTGTTGTTGTTTCGTAGTTTGGTTTGAAAAAATTAAGATTAAAAAAAGGCATTATGTTGATTGTTTCGATGACTTCGGGGGCGGGGGGTGCAAAACAAAATGTTCCTTCCCTCTTATCTCACGGTTTGTTTCGATTGTGCGCTTGTTTTACTGGTTATTATTTGATGGTGGTAACGATAGTAAATAATCTACGGCTTTTTGAATTTCTGGTGGTATTGGTGGTGGCGTTGGTAAGTGCGAACCCTAAACATTATTTTAAAATAAACAGAAGAACATTCAGTTTCCATAATTTCCGAATTTCATTAAATTATTACTTTATTATGTTCAAAACGAAAAGGTCGTCTGCGATTCCGGTGTGACTCATAAATATCCAATTTATTACCTCACCTGATTCGCAATTTTTTTTAATTTCGACAATAATACATCATTATATGTATAACATTTAGAACTGGTTTTGATTTCTGAAGCCGTTTAGACTATTAACTTCTTTTCTTCAACTAAACACATTAAAATTTATATGCGACAACAAGTGAACAATAATTCGAAGAAAATAAAATGAATGCTTTGTTCGACAAAAAAAAAAGAGAGAATAGGAACGTCGCAAATAATGCAAAATTTATCACATATGGTAAATATCCATAATTTAAATCAAAATAAAACGGCCTTTTGACTTTCGTTTCACTTTTCATTCACACATCAAATTTCGCAGCATTTGTTAAAGTTTAAAACGGAAAAAAAGAAAAAAATCGGTCGCATTGAAAATTCATATTTACCTGTGGCTGGAATCCACCAACATCGTCAGCAGCTAAAAATGAAACGCAAAAAGGTGTTGATAAACATTCTAACAGATTAAATGGTTGTTGTTTTCATTACTAACCATAAGTTAGCGTAATAACTTGACCCTCTGGACTGGTGTATGAATATGAACCTTGAGCAATAACGGCATCATTGCTGTCTGGACTGGAAGCTTTTTTCAATGTACCTACCTCTTCAGCCTTAATTCCGTTGCCAGTCTCATACCTACAAAATGATGCGGACAACTGATCAATAATAAAGCAGAAATATTTACGGATTTTTTTATGGACTCGATTACTTTTGTTCGAATTCATACTGATTTAAACAATTTCGCTTTCTATGGATATTTCAATGCAGAAAATATAATATAGTTCAACCATCTCCGTTGAGCAAAAGCGACGTATCGACATACAGACAATAAAATTCGAAATTCATAAAATATTTGGTTTGGTTAGCATACACACAGGCGTATAACTCTAATTAATTTATCGGTATGTGTCTGTATAAACCATAAAACTGTTGCACACGCACGCACTTAACCGAAAAGTTTCTTGGAGTTTTTGGGTTTTCTATGCTCTCATTTACCTATATTGATACGATCCATCAGGTTCAATGTTTGACTCTTGCGATAAAATTGGTATGGGCTCCGTGGTTTGGGCACCGCCTTGTGGTGCACTGAATACATACCCAATACAAAGAATCAGTAAAACAGATGTTTCCTTCATTGAATTTGGTTTGAAGAAAAAAAAAATAAACGAAAAAAAAACACACAAATCAAAATTATTGGTAATGCTAAACAACTTTTAAAACCTCTATAAGGCTTAAACATGATCAATTAAACAACGTCCAGAACTGAGCATCGATTTTACTGGGAAAAAAAATATTTGATTGCTCTTTGTAGTATAAATATTTTTCTCTCACCACAAATATGGTATTGGCATTTGCAACAGTAATATTGTGTGTCGCTCTGTACGGAGCGCCATATAATTATGAATTATGTCGTTTTATGCAATTTGCAAATATTTTTGCACCGTGTGCTCATCTCATTTACTTAGTCCATTTATCACATTAAGCACACATGCAAGCTTAAATTTGCATCTGCATATGACACGCTGTGTCAGTATTATTGCCAATTCCAAAACATATTTAAAAATGGAAATGTCACCATGCTGGTTTTATGCAATTATTAATGTTATTATTTGGCAGTTGAAGGTGCGAATTAAATGTATTTACACCTACAAATTTCCATATTGAAATGGCAAAATGTGCAACAAAGTAATACAACTAAGGTTAAATACATTTTTAAATAAATAAATCACAGCAAAGAGTGCATGTGATTGTTTGACGATGCTGTTAGCCAATTTCAATAGATAAAAGGATGATTTGAAATCGATTTTCTTTGTTTTGTGTGGATTAAACTTACGCATTTCATTTTAAGATTCAGTTCGATGAGCTAGGTATATAACGAAATCGTCACAGCTGTCACACAACAATTTTGAGATCACTTTGTTCCCCGTTTCAATTTGGTTCGCACTTAAAAATTGTTCTGTAAATTGAGAATAATACGTGATTATACACTTTCTTTATCTTAAATTATGATTTTTTTTTATCTATATGTATGAAATGTTTGCGTCTGCAATTTGTGTTTATAAGTGAAAAGCGTCTGCGAAAACGAATTAATCTCACACATAAAAATGCAATATTTGTGGGGTAACAAATACTTCTTATAATGTGTCTGTATCGTTCTGCATATCGGCACTTTCAAATAAATCCCATGCCGTATGATACGTATGTGTATATCGAAATTGGAAATGGAAAGAAGAAAATCGATAAAATGTCTTGTGTGTGCATTGTAATGTGGTATATTGGTATATATATATTTTTTTTGTTCTCGTTCGGTCGGTCGGCCAATTATATTTCTATTTTTATCACACAAAATTTGGATAACACGGAGCATCAACAAATATCGATTGATGAGAGTTAAAGCGTTTTTGGAAAGGTATTTTTGGTTGATTCTATAACTATTAAAAAGGATTTGGATAAAACGACGGTATGGCATACACGCTTAAACATGCACACTTCTATAGGACAGATACAGTGAAATCGAAACATGAATTGTTCGCTTATCAAAAATTCCGTGTTCCTTTCTTTGCCGGAATCGTAAATATGATTTTCGAATCGATATACTTTAAATTTAGTTCGATCATCACTGTTAAAAGTTTCACTCTTTTTGTGACAAATCAATCGAGTTGAACGCGACAGAATTAAACACAAATTATTTTAAATTCTTCAATGAAATGAAATCAAACGACTACAATAATGTGACAGGAATCAACAAAAAAAAATTTATAATTTTTTTTTACACTGAATATGGTGTGTTGATGCTGGTCGAGACACAAAATGCCACTAAGTGTGTGTGTCACAATTATTCACCAGGTGTTGGAATGTATCACGAAAATGCTAACTGATTTAAATTTGTTCTGGCTATTTATACTGTGGATTTTGGTATGAACGGCGAGCGTGCATTTTTCGGGAGTCATTTGAATTGGAATTCTGTGTGTTTGAATGTCGATTGTATTGTTTTCCGTCTCCTTCTCCCCATCGTTGGTCTATTTGGATCGAATAGTGTGTCGGTTGGATATTTGTTTTTCTTTTCTGTGTTGTTGGGGACGTACATAGAAGCACATTTACTTACAATTTAATTTTTTCCCTCTCCGATACAAATTGCGATTTACAAACACACAAAATGCCCAAACTATAATAGCAAAACTAAAAAGACGTTAATAATGAAGATGATTAAAAACAGAGGGGCACGCGCGCGCAATGGCAACAGCATCAACAGCTGCAATGATGGCGGCGCTAACGCTCACAAAAAAAAACAACTACCAAAGATTGACTATCAACATTTTATGCGGTAATATAAATATTATCGATGACGATAATACACATATTGCGAACAAAAAAAAAATTGAACGCAAAAAAAGATTTATAATAAATTTACACAATTCCATGGTGCGTTACAAACAATATACATATACCAACATCGATGCAATGCATCTCTGCAGTGCAATTAGACTTGTTTTTTTTTTATTTACAATGACCAGTACATTCTCATTCAAATGGATAACTGCGAGTTTGCCGGCGCATCCGTGCGCGCACTAACGTAAGCCCAGCATTTTAATAACACTCGATAAATGTAACTAATGGCAATGTTTATTGATTACTTTTGCCATATTTGCACATGCAAAAATGTTTTGCACACAGGTTGCAGAGTGATATTTTCATTGCGCATTTTTTTCAATCTCAATTCAATTTTCAATTAATGTTCAGCGCAAAGCATAGATTTCATTTCTTTTACGTGTATATATAGGATAGAATTGTCGACAAATTTCTATAAAATTCATTCATATTTCACATATATCGCAAGAAAAACCGACACAACAATCGGATAAAGCGCTTATCACATTTTCAAGCATTTCATTCGAATTGTAGCATTTTTTTTATTCGTATTTTTGCTCTCTTTTTTTGATAAAAATCGAAATGGATGTAAATTAAATCGCACGATTACAATCCAATAATAATAAAATATAAAAAGGTTATAGATTCGAATTGTTTATGAGTAGCAAACCTTTTCGGCCGGTCGGGTGCGCACTCGCTCACGCTCATTTCGAGTGCAACGAGTTCTTTCCCCATTTCAAAGTGTAACCTTTAAAATTCATCTGTTCGCTTGTTTGACTTTTTATAATAATTTTTTTTGTTGCGTTTTTACCTCTTTTTGTGTCTATTCTTTGAACAATTCAATCGATGCTGTGTGTACTCTCTCGCTTATCGAATGATTTAGTATGTGTTATGCCAGGCTATTGCTGCATTATTATTGTCGTGCTACTTATGTTATGCACGCTGCCGTGCACTTTATTACATTGTTTGTACCTTAGCTGGAACCGAGAGGAGAACACAAGAAGAAAAAAAAAGTCGAAGAAATATTGCAACAAAAACAAAGCATTCGATTTTTCGATCATTGTTCAGAAGCGCACGAATCGAAAATGAATACAATGTGTAGGATTAATCGCTTATGATACCGCGCCGTTCCATTTACAATTCATTGTATCTTAATACCCATATCGATTTCTTGCATAAAACTATGTTTTCGTCGCGGTGCAGTCAATTGCACATTCTGGAGCCAAATCGAATGAAGCAGAAAGTAGTTGACATTTCAAATAATTTTCTGTATATGATCATACTTATTATTAGTGTGTTTTTTTGTTCTGCACTAGCTAGCCTCTCTAGCGTCTATATTTCATTGAAGCCATGAAATTGTTTGACTCGATCTCTTTATTTATTGTGTGTTGAATTGTTATTGTTGTTATCGCATTTACCAGGGACTATATTCTGCTATAGCTCAGTTTTGTTGCTGTTGCGTCGCCGCTGTAAATTGACACTACGTTGAAACATTGAATTTTTGCATTCAGAGTGCAACAAAACAAGAACTCAATTTTCGAGACTAGAATCTCGTAAACAAGATTTCATAAACGCATCTTTTTTTTCTGTCATCAATAATTATTTCGATGGGAAAGTAGCTCGTTCGAAGCTTCAAGAAGCTCAATTTTTTTAGCATTTAATTTTAGTTTTGTGTTGAAACTTTGGAAAAAGAACAACTTTTCAATTAGAATTTGTTCGATGCATTCGAAAAAAATCCTTTTATATGGACGTGCACGAAACGGATCTTTTTATACAGGATGTCAATCACATTTATATTTCGGGAAAATTATTTCTTCTTTCTTGTTTGAATTTTACAGATGTACAGCAGCGAAAAGTTTTTAAAGTTGTGCAATTTCGCATTTGATCGGAATCTCAAGTTTCAAATGAAATAACATTGCGCTGAATAAAAATGTTCTTGTAAAACGCAATAAAGCGTTTCATTGACATTTTTCTGTTCGATTTGTATGCGTCGTAAGTGCCATAATTGATTTCTCTTTCTCTCTATCTCTCTCTCGTGTGTAACAAACTACTTTGTGGAAGATGAAGACGCATTGCAAGTGGCCAAGAGATCGATAGAGAAACGAGGACCAACTAATTTGAACTGTGTCGGTTGCAAATCGCGTGTTGCGAATTTAGCATCAATATTCTTCACAGCTATTGAATTTCAGTATTCGATTTCGACACAGCAGAGGCGAGAAGAAGAGAATTTAATTTGAATATCTATATATTGAATATATCTATATATTTTGTTGTTATTATTATTATTAGTAACACAAAAATGGCTTCACTTGCCTGTGTCAATAAATTGAATGCAATTTTCGAGTGGTTGGTGTAAAAGAGAAAGAATGACAGAGAAATAGAACAAACACCGTACGCGTTGCAATTGAGCAAAGAGAAAATGTGAAGGCCAATTTAAATTAAAAGTGTGACTATCTCATCACCTTGCTGGGCATCAACTAAATTGCGTTTCATCAATTGTGTGTATATGTGTGTGTGTGTGTTCATCATACTGGTAGAGCCATACATGGTACACGAAGAACGATATGAAAATGGAGAATGAAAAATATACATACACGCACAGAATTTATCGATTGGCCAAATTAATGTCTTTTTCTATAAGTTTTGTGTGTGCCGTTTTTTTTTTGTGTGTCTTCATATTCCAACGGTTGTGATGTTGACGGTTATATACCAAAATGGTAAAGTATATTAGTTTTGCAGTAAAATGAGTGAAAAGTGATGATGAACACTCATAAAACTTCGTCGCCACTAGAATATAGCAGACACATTTAATCGATCTATAAATTTAATACTCAATGTGCCTCCTCCCTCTCTGTATACATGCAAACAACTAAAACTTATGGATGAATCCGAGTATTGAACATTTAAAATATGCCGAGATTGATGTGCGCCTTTCTCTCTCTCTACCTCTAGACAATCCTTTCTCAGCATTTTCGTCTCATTTTCTCCATAACTTGTGTGTTGATTCTTTTTTACTTACCATCAAAATGTTGTATGTTTACTCTCCAAGTGATTTTCGGTTTGCAACAGGCTTGCCAATAAATATTGAACCAAATAGACAGAAACAAGCGACATAGTTACATCAACCTCACAAGCACTCCATCGTCAAATATTTATCTTTTCTTAATAAGATTTCGATCTGGTTGTAGGTTTTTTTTCTCTCGTGGCAATAGAGCGCATTTATTTGCACGTTCGCGCTCGCTGTTTGCATCTTTCGATAAGTTAATTGAATAAGTAGTTTTGCGCATTTAACGGTTATGCATTATTTATTTGACGTGATTACTCTTTTATTTTGTGTGTTTTTTTCGTCGTCTCAAAGAGCACTCACATTAATAATAAAAAAACGAATCATTAAGCTGTTGCACAAATGAACGGAATGGAGCTTGAAGATACGAACAAAAGTACTTCTAGTGGTCGAATTGACCGGCAAAACGATACATGGTTGAATCTCGATTTTCAATAAAGCGTTGTGTCTATACTCTCGTTTATGTGTCCGATGATTTGTAATTTTTATCGATGCTTCAACAATGTATGTTTGTGATATGTTTTTTTTCTTCTCATATTCATATATGCATTTGATGTGTGTGTCTCATGATCAACTATACGATGAGGTAGAACGGTGCAATACCAGCAACAACATTTTCATCCATTTCATGACATTATCAAAATCACGCGAAAATGAAATTAATTTAATCAAATTACCTTGTTATTTCGAAATTGTGTCGAAAAATTATATAGCAATATGTATATGTGTATGATGCCTACAATGAAATGAATCCGGTCCATGACCGACCAATCATGATTGGTTGTTCGACAACGACGACGACGACGACGACGACGACGACTGCCAATTATATTCATCTGTATTATGTTGGATGGTATTTTCAAATGCAATTCTCATTTCATCTACACAATTTATGAAAATATAAATGCAAATTGATCTACTAAATTAAATGTCAACGGAGTATTGAGTGTCAAAACGTTACATTCTAGGAAAGCAAATTCAATACAACAATTGCTGCACCAGCAAAATAAAGTTATAGAAGAATAGAGCCGTATTACCTTTTAATATGTGCCGTGCTGAAAAGCTTATAAATGTACTGCGTATCAGAAAACACAATCAAAACTACGTCTTTGGCTTCTTGTTGGTTGCATTTTTGTTCGCATATATTTTCATATCATAAATTGTTTCTGTTTTTTTTGTTTCATAATTTTTAAAAAATAAATATTTTCAATTAATTATTATTAAATGTATGTTATCAGTTTGTTGATCCTAAGTTTAGTTTCATTGGTAATGTGTATAATATACTTGACATTTATATGAATTGAATGGAAATCAATGATTTCACAATTAATATATATATTTATTTAAATAAACCAAAATCTTGATCCTCTGTTTGTTTTTTTGTTATAATCTGATAAAGTTCTGAATTTGTATGCATGTTTTTAGATCTTTTTGAGTAATTATTTTTTTATTTTTTTTTTCATTGGGATTGTTTTTTTTTTTCCATTGGAATGCTAAACAGATTTTTACTATATTAACAGGACAAAAAACGCATGCGTCTTGGATTTAACTTACATAATATTTTATACAAATTAATGACATATGATGCGCAATGGCTTAATGATGATAGAGATTAACACACATATTATTCACATGATCAACATGAACATGAAAACCAGAATTACCATAATTGAGATTTTGCGAGATTTTGAACATCAATTTATGATTTTGAATAGCGTTTTGAATGAACGCAAAAAAAAAAATTGAAACTGAACGAAAAAAAAAATTTCTCAATTGTTTGAGTATTTTGTGAATTCACCATTAATCGTAACAGTAAAAATTATACCCATATATGATTATTGATTTTGGTTTAATCCATATCTTTTGAGTTCGACCGCAACTTGGTCAAATTTTTCACGATACATCACTCTTTGTGCGAATCGCATATCCTGCATTCTATGTGAACTGTATATTTGAATGGGTGAGAATAAAAGTGGGAGTACAGATGTTTAGTTTGAAATGAGTAACCAGAAAAATGTGGTTGTTCTCTCAAAAATACAATTTGAAATCAATGTTGTATTTTGATTAAAACCTAGGGGGCAGATACGTGGAATAGGATTAGACTTTTAGTGTAATTTCAAAGTATTTTCCCATTTTGATTCGGATGGACACCGTTAATATTCAATGATTTTCATTTGTTTGCTGTTTCTTTTCTATCTTCTCATGTATGCGATTTTATTGATGCGTGATTGAAAATTATTTGTAAGATCGGCCGCAAAATAAGTCATCGATATGAATGACCTACTTATTGTTTCTCTGTTATTCTTATTAATAGTGTTGTTTTTTTTTATTACACACGCACGCTTTCTTACTCTCCTCGCATCTATGTGATTTTCTTGTCTTCTTTTCCCTCGACGGTCAATTCTTCGAACCGATTTGTTCTATATACAATTTTGATGCTCTCTATATAAATTGAATTACATTTTATTCCATATTTATTGACACTAAATATGCAGTAGTAATACGAACATGAAATGCTACAATTCTTCGATAAATGGAACATTTATATTGGATTTGAATATAATCGCTTGCATCAGTTGCTTTTTTTATCGATTCCTTTATTTCTTCATCTCTTTATTTTCTCTTATTATCCGTGCTATTCGTCTTATTTTTCAGATTTTCTCTTCATTCGTTTGTTCGTTCGATTGCTCATGTAATCCGCTCAAATCAATATGAATGCATTTGGCTGCAAGCATACGGCTCACTTTTTCGTTCGAAGGAAAAAATGTATACAGAAATACCTCGCGACACTGGAATTGTGTGTTGTGGCAATTTTTCGACTATCTTGAAGAAAAGAAGGTTTTCACTTGCTCCATATGTTCGTAGTTTGTTTCGAACACATTCCACTATTAGGAGGTTTTACCGTGCTTCAATTTGTATTCTTTTTGTTTTATCCTCTCTTTCTCTTTCAAGCACATGTTTATTTCATACATTTCTTTGTCTCCTCTTGCTTTTCTTCTCATTCTATGGAAATGTTGTTCTTATCGCGCGTTTATTCACGTCCCATGATATTTTCGAGTTCGTGATATTTTTTCGCACGAAATCTCTTTGTTGTCCAGAAATATACGCAGGCGTTAGAGGAGATAAAATATTTGTTCGTTTCGTATTTTTTTTTTTTTGACACGATATAATATTACTTATGGTTAGTCTTGACGAATATTTTTTTTATCGGATCAGATTTTTATACGACAATTTTTTTTTTGTTTGTTTCGGTGTATTGTGGAGCGTTTTGTTGTTGTTGTTGGAGGGAATGTTCACAGATTATCGCCAGTTGTGTGTCATTTATGGCTGTTATGTAGCCAGTATAAATGGTAATGTCATGTGCCTTTGAATCGATAAAATCGATTAGAAATTCGGAATTTGTTGTTGGGTTACCGTCTATTTATTTATTTTATTTCTCATTAAAATAGGTAACGATAATGTAAACGAAAAACTCCAGTATCATATCTTGGGATCATATCAAACTAGGCAATTTATATGTTCAGAAAAGCTAAACGGGTGGATTGAAGTGGTTGAAAGGATAAGGGTTTAAGATATTTATTTGAATATTTGAATTCGTCCATGGCACAGAAAGTCAAGAATGGACGTCAAATTACGTGCATAAATGAACAATGTTGTAACAAGCTCTTTGGTGTTGAGATATTTTGAAAGAGAGAGAAAAAAGCACCCGTGTACATATACGATATCAAATTCGTCTTTTTTTAAAAAAAAAAGGTAGTTTCATCATAACTCCATGAAGCTCATCGAGTTATTGAGCAATTCGCAAGTGTTTCTTTTTTAATCAAGAGATGAGTCAAGAAATTCTTACCGATTCATATCTGGTCGAAGTTGTTTTTGATGTCTCTATACGGTTGGCACGCTTTTGCGTATAACCACGTATGTATGTGTTGCGTGGGCTGTAATTCGCACATCTTTATGATTATCGCGTCGGATTCCATTTTTCTCGCGTTCCCTTTAACGCTTCGTGTGTCTCTTCATTCACTTCCAATATTCGATGCATTTGTATTTATTTCAAATTTTTGCAAATATTTGCTACTTACTTTAGTACCGATCACATATTTGCAATTGAAAATAAGATTTTTGTATTGATTTTGTAATTTAATATTTTTCCATGGACATCAAATACAATAAATTACAAACTATAGCTCTGTTCAAACAGAGATTGTTGTTTCTTTTTTTTCTGGATTTTTAAAGAAGAATATTACATATAATTAGGTATATATATTTTTTTTATTTACAGTTAATCTGAGCTACACACATATTGAAGAACGGCGAACACGATCCATATACGAATTAATATAGATATATATGTAGATAGATGTATCGAGAGCAAGAATTTGATTGGATTGTATTCATATGATTGATCTTGAAGTCAATACAGCCTCTCTTTCACTCGCTCTGCTCACACTGAGCGCTCTGGTAATGCAACATTTAACCTAATTTTTATTTATGCATTGAAGACTTGTTCATTATTTTTGTGCACATGCACTGGAATTGTACATTACATTTTACCCCTCTCCGTACAATCACTTTTTCATACGAATAATGTGTACTATTTTCACGCGCAATACGATAAACGTGTCTCTCAATAAATTCATACATAGATAGATTTCTAGTTTCAAAATGTACATGCAATATTATTATTTTTTTTATTATTATTATTCTCTTATATTCGATTGACTACTGAATTTTCACACATACACATTGTCTTTGTTGTTGATTTTCAAATCGATTTGCAATTTGTAATAAGTGGGCGTCAATGCACATTTGTTTCTATATTTTTTTTCGGTTTTTTGACATTTTCCATAAAACACATGTTTTTTTATTCATTCTATCAATTATTCATTCAATGATATTTTTTTTTTTTGGATTTTTGTTTTCTCCGAAGATTCATATAATAACTAGTGTATTTTGATGTATATTACTATTTGCTTAAAATTGATCTTAATACGCTAAACACGGATGAATTGATTTCAATGTAACGATAATATCATACACATCAAAATGAATGCGTATGGTCATGGACGAGTGCTTTTATTACTGATATTGAACGAAAATCGAAAAAACAACAAGATTTTTATTAGAATTTTTGAAGAGAGAAACAGCAAAGAATCAGTTTTTGCTGAAAATCAATAAGTGATTGAAATTCAAATTATGCACATAATCTTCGGGAACTTTAAATTCGAACACATTCAATTGTGCGACTAATCAACAAAAAAATATATAAGAATGCATTACTTTTTGTCGTCAGTTAAATATCAACTTTAGTCAGTGTTCTGTGTTTACAACACATGTTTTGAGCAAAGAAATAGCTGAATATAATACGAACTGAAGAAATAGCTGAACAAAATATGTATAACTGATAACAGTTGCATTTAATTAGTGTTCAATGTTCGAAAATTGTCAAATGGAGTCTTTTAGGTTAGTTGAAAATGAAAGTCAACCATACTGAAGTTGAATTTGGAGGAGGGGGCTGGGGTGCATGCGTTAGTTTCGCTGTGACAAAAGTTAAAGGAGTAATTTGAAACTTTGTTTAGTGTGTGGTTATGTGGGCGGGTATTTTCAATTGCCGTACACCAGATGAACGTTTGTAATTCGAACCACTGGTCAGAAATTAGTAATTTAATTTCAAATTACGTATCCAAGCTATATTATTCAGCCGATTCTATTCTATAAATTTGAGCAAAAATAACGTGTTTTTTCTTCAATAAAACCATCTGAATTTACACATTAAATAAAAAAAAGAAATGACATCTAATTAAAAAGATTCGGTATAGTTTCGAAAAACTAACGGTTAACTCAGAGTGAAATAGACATTGGTTTGATATTTTTTCAAAGATTATTTTAAATATGCTTTTAAGCAAGAAAAAAAGAAGTTAGTTCTATTATGAACGGGAAAAAAATGACAATGTAATATTTCATGAAATTCTGATGACATTTTCTTGTAAAAGAAAAAGTAGTTTGCACACAGTAGCTTTCAGCAAACACTTGAATGTTGCATTGTAAATGGCACCCATACGCACACACAATCACTCTGCATACGATGAGTTGAGCGTTGACTCTCCTTAAATGTGATTACATTTGGTGTAGTAGTAGTCGCGACAGAAGGGCATCCGAAATTGAATGAAAATATAAAGAATAGAAAAATGTCGAGAAAAAAACGTGCTCAAGCAAGCATTCCTAGTACATTGTCATGACAGTTTTCTTATTAATATGCAAATTAAGTCTTCTAGCATAAATTTCATTATTATTATTATGAAGCCTTTACTTGGGGTGTATGTATCCGGATAATTATGTTGTATGAGTCATATAAGTATGACACCATGAATGCGCGAGCTACCGCTTTTGTCATCTGTTACCTTCACAATCTGGTGCACTATACGGAACCAAAATCAACGAAAGGTAGTCAATGACGCTTCTTTTATTATTAGATTAATGTTCAAATTCTCTGAACGAACTAAAAGTGGGCGAATGAAAAAGAAATTTAACCCATTGGCGGCAATGTTGTCATATAGCAACTGTGAAACAAAAAAAAATAAGTACTCTCGAAATGTACGAAGAACTTTTACCATCGCTCTTTTTCATTTCGACAATGAGCTAATTTATTCTCTTGAAAAAAAAAATATATGCATTTTTTGCATAACATTTAAGTCACTCAATAAGAATCATTTGAACGTTGCAGAAAAATTTGGAGTGAGTGTAGCGTGCATTTAATGAGTTCAGAAGCGCATTCCATGAAATCATTTATGTCACGAAATAAAATGGATATGCACAGGAGAAGAAGAAAAAACAAAAAATTGCTTTTGTCTACACTAAAACTATTTACTCATCATCTTTCTTGTTGCTTATCATATACAATATAATCTATATAATTAGTCCTTTCCATTTTCCAGATGCTTATTCACAATTAAAATAGACTTTATTAAACGTTTTTCTCAAATTTGTGGATCGACATTTGCACACGATGTCCACAATTTATATACAAAGTGTTTGTTGTTTTTGTTGCTGCTGTTGCGGTGATCGCTTTTAATTTAGCAATTATCATATCATGTGTAGTATTTTGTGCATTGATTTTGCATTGTACGCCTTTTTTTGTAATTGTAATATCAAATTACATACCTTATGATAAAGTTTTTGTTGTTCTTTGTGTGTATGTGGGAGAGAGATTTGTATTGTATATATGAGCTTAAACATTAAACTGTGATTTCCTTCATTTCTATCGTTTCATACATGAACGTCCCCTAACAATAATAAGGGGCGCGGGCAATGGTTCATTGGATAATAAGCGGTTTATTTTGTCATAAAATTTCTTCAAAAATAAATAAATTCAAGTCAAACGAAGAACGTTCAACAATTCCTTAACATTTACGATAAATTTAAATATTTGGAGGTATTGATTTGGTTTTTGTTTGGTTTAGGAGTTCAGTTGAATGTGAAATTCATTGAAGTATGTTACAGGCATAATATTAAAAAAAATCATTTGTAAATAGACACCGTTTGTATCGAGTGTTTTAAACAAAAATACAATCAAGCAAATATGAAACATATAATACGATTTGATGAATAACTAAAACAAACACATTCAATAAAAAAAAAACAATAATTTTTTTTTGGATGTATGATTTGAAAACTAAGCTCCTGTTTTCATGGTAAGTTTGTTCATGACTAGGTTGTAATGGGCATTGAGTTGTTAGGCTTAGAAATTCGAGCAAGTGACGAATCGAAATCGAGCCTAAACCGATGATTATTATATTAATGACGACTCGGTGTTGTTGCGATGATCTTCCATTGTTGACTCTCTTATCTCGCTTGTACTGAAATTGGACAACTATATACAGTTTCGTCGGAAGCTGGCGTTGCTGTTATTGTTGACATTACAGATGTTGGTGCTGTTGTTATAGCTGTTATTGTAGAATTTTCGTTCAGTTTTCTGTACACACATATGAAACACACATACATTAAACATCAACAACCACAATGGATTTGTTTTTAATGATGATCTAAAAATCTAAATGTCAGTTATTCCCATCATTGTTTGGCGGTCGTATTGAATTCATATGAATTTCGGATGATGCAGTTGAGTGTAAATATGGTGGTATTCGGTCGCTTATCTTACAATTAATATGTTGAAACGAACAGCAATTCTTCATTTGTTAGTTTTGGATTTTGCATTAGAGATAAATAGAGTGTGTTTGTATGTGTATTTGTGCGTTATCAAGAAAATTGATTTTCATTCCCAAAAATACATAGTGTTTTTTCCAATTCAGTTCCAGAAAGAAATCATTCAAATGGATTTTTGATTATTTTTTTTAATTGTATGCCATAGAGATAATTTGTTAGGGAGTCAAGCATTTCGAGATAGAGTATGGTTTTTTTTTTAAAGTTCGTTGACATTCGCATACATAGAGAGAAGGATGAGAGAAAAAAAATCAGAAAGAGAGGAAAGAAATGATAGAATATTAAACACTTAGATTAAACTTTTGATTTGTTGTTGTTGTTGTTGTTTTTTTTGTGTCAATGAAGACGAGGGGGTGGGTGATGATGATGTGTGGCAACGGAGAAAATTGAAACTGAACGGACGATTCACATAAATTAAAACTAATAAAATTTGGAGTTTTTGGTGGTTTTATATATACACAATGGTCACACTTACAGACATAAAATATTGAAATGAAATTGATGGGATGGGTTGAACATCGGCTGAAAACAACGTTCGCAATTTTTTTTTGTTTTTTTACAACAATAACAAGTTCATTCTTATTTTCAAATTAGTTTTCAGTACATTTATCGTTTGTGCGAACGTTGATTCGACCCAAGTGTTTGGCATCTACATAAAATATATAAACGTTCATTTTGTGACTACAAAATTATCTACATGGGATGTATACAGAGTTCCTTCATACTTTTTTTTTAAATTTTAATTAAATTTTAAATGAACCAAAAAGTTCTTGTTGATCGATTATTTTTTTCATCTTTTTTTAATATCAATTTCCAATGGTTTATGATCGCTCGAAATTTTGATGAAATTAACTAACGAGTAAAGGTCTCCAAGTGTACGTTTCGTTTGCATGTTTTGACTATTTTCCTCGATAGTTTATGTCAAAAAATATTTTTGACGATTTCCAAATATTTGATGCAAAAATTAGTTGTATTGCAAAACTAACATCATATAGAAAAAAACCTCGCAATACACATTTCAAAGGTGTTCCAGTTGACAAACAATCTAGCATAGTACTTTTGAATTTGAAATTGAATTTTCCCTCAGCATACTAAAGCTCTAGAAAATTGTGCTCAGCAGCTGAAACTTTGCCAGTGATATTTTTTTCGACATAAGGGAAATGGTCCAAACACCTTTGGATACCTTTACTAGTAAATCTAATGAACGAGATTCATTGAGAACAAATTAAAGGTATTCATTTGATTTATAAAAAAGAAAATTAATTCAAGTATAAGACTTGTACGGGTGGACGAGCACAATAATTTTCTAAACATAAATCTATTTTTGGTTTTTCTTTTACTTGATACTTATCCGCTAAGGATACAGTATATAATAATTTTGAACGAAATACAAAAACAAAATAAGAATATATATTAATTAATCGACTGTGGTGTACAATTCCAAATTCTAAATGTGTAAATCAAAGTGACACAAGTTGGGTTGCGCGGAATATGTATGTGAAAAGGAAATAGAATAGATATGTATGAGTTAAAATAGTTATTTATCAAGTGAGATAGATAAAATAGAGATTGAATATAAATGTTTAGTGATTTTTTATGATTGAATCATACCTTTAGTGTCCGTTGGAATGCATAGCGGAATTCGCGGTTGAAATACGCATAAATCACGGGATTTAATGCTGAATTGAAGTAGCCGATCCAGAAGACGATCGTGACAACAGAACGCGGTGTTTGGCACGCTTCGCCACATAAAGATGAGATGTTATACCTATTGCGCAATTTAAAAATCATACCAAGCGAAAGGCCAAATGGAATGAAGAAGAATGAAAAGAAAATAAATGGTGAGTTTGGCAATGAGCCGACAAAAAAACTACTTTGTTTGATTCGTATGTGTTTGTGTGTGTGTGTTTTTTTCGGCTAAAAAGATGCGCTTTCTTTGTGGTGGCCTCATTTTTCATGCTAATTCCAATCGTTGCAAGCAAACCAGGATGTAATAGCAAAAACCGTCATTCAATTGTCAAATCAACCGATGTTCGATTGTAAAATGTTTCGATTTACATATTTCGAAAGCAACATGAAAAAAATTGGTCGAGATATGCATCGCCAGAGGAAGAGTTCGACACATTTTACGAAACTACACAAAGTGTTTGAACTCACAGACGTCATTGCATATATACATTACAAAGCCGACAAATAAAGTAAATGCAAAATGAAATCGACAAAAGAAAATGAGCGGCAGCTCTCTCATCGAATAAAAAGAACGAAATATGAAACACGCGCACAACACGATCAAAGGAAAACGATAAGGCAATGAGAACAAAACAAACTCGATAAAAATATACATACCATAGGAAAAATGGTAACCAACACGCTAAAAATGCACTCATTATTATTCCCAATGTACGAGCAGCTTTTTTCTCACGTCGCATTTTTGTGATGGCGCATGGTTCAACCTGGTGAATGCTCTGCCGTTGCACGGCTATACCGTTGATTTGTAAATGCTTTTCCAGAAGCAAAGCAGCCACTTTTGATCTAAATACAAATTTAACAAATTGTTCCATATATTCGATTTGCGTGAAAATATAACCAACAACTACAATAAACACTAGAACTAACAACGTTTTCCTCGCTAAATTCAAAAGAAATATTCATTTTTTCGAAAAATTTCGATGAATGTGACAGTATATACAATATTTCGAATGCGTTAGGATTCTGGAAATCTGGAAAAAGGTAGGTATTTTATTTGGTTTTGTGTTTATGAGGAAATCAAGAGTTAGAAAAGTTTTGTACAATTTTGATTGGAACCATTCTTTCAAATGAACGATCGAAATCGAACGAAAAATATACACAAAAATTGCTCAGCTATAGATGATTGCCTGTAGGTGACGGTTAAATTTGTGTTTTTAACTTTAAACTTAAAAAAATTCACTTTAAACAAATAAAAAATTGAAATCGTTGAAATTAAAATATGACAAATGAATTTGGTCCCGAGCGTTTTCTGAATTTTTCGATTTCACCATACGGTGCATGAAATTGTGTGGAGTTGCCGACGAATAAATAGTCAAAATAAATGGCAGAGAGGAGTTGTTGTGGTTTTGGCGGTAAAATCAAACAACGCTTTTGTAAACCAGCTGATGTCTTGAAATCTGGCGCGCACGAATGTCATTTGCTATTTTTCGAGTATAGAATATATAATTAATTTTCATGTTCACTTAATACTCATAGTTTAACCGAGATGCATCCACACAAAATGACGGAAAGTTCATCGTTAAAAATTGAGGAAGAATAGTAGATAGAAGAAGATATGACAGCAAAAATGTTCCGCTATTTTATCAGTTTTAGATTATGGTATTTTGTATTTGTGCGCATTTCGTCTTCTTTTTTCTTCTTCTTCATTTTTCTCCTTTTAAATTAGCTTTTCCATGCTGCAACGTGACACATTTTGTTTACAGCTGAGCACGAACGAACATGCTTAAAATAATAAAATGTATGTCAATATGTGATTGCAAATGTGTCCATGATGTGTTCCACCAAACTGTGAAATTCAATGCCAAACGATACATTCGATTCTCGTTTTGTTCAAAACGATGAAATAAAAATGAATAAATACTCATGTTCACTTTTCGCTTTGAGGGAGAGCAAATGCAATAGAAAATGGGAAATAAATGAGAATGAAAGAACGATAAAAGAGAGAGGGAGAAGTGAGTGTGGAAAAAAGTTTGAAGGTCACGGAAAATACGTAACAAAAATGTTTCAACAACACATGCATCCTTTGTGAGTGGTTTTCATTTGGCAAAAAAAGCAATAACAAATAAATCGAAGGGATTCTGCTTTATCAGATGTTCAAGTCAATGTCAGATCTTGTCTTCATTCATCGTATGGCTTGGATGTTACAAGGGAAACTGAACAAGATTTGAAGAAGGAGAGATACCCAAAGCGAAATAAAGAGTAAAAGAAATTGATCTCAAAATGAAATCGACTATAAATATTTGGCGCGCGCTTTTCTTCAATACACAGTCTGTGTATTGTGTGCGACATTTTAAGTGAAAAAAGTAATTCGAATATCTTGCGAATGTGTTTCGCTAAATTTGTGAATTTGTCGTGAATTTCGAATGCAAAACTATAGAGTACACCTGATTTTGGCATACAATTCAAACATTCGATAATGCAATTGCAAATAAATTATCTCACCGAAAATATACACTCAATAGAATTGCAATGTATTATAATGATTTTGTACACACACACATGCTAATTTCGTTCGCATCTTTTGCTCCTTCAAGTACGTTGGATAAGCAATATTTTTACTATACAATTATCTGTGTTGAAAATCACATTGTGTGGAAGCTGCACTACATTTTGTCCTCGATGAATTGAATACAGACACACACACGAAAGAGATCGGTGAAAATACATGTTATTGAATATTTTTTGCATCTGTTGCTATAGCAAGAAATTTAGATAAATATAAATATTCGTGTCAATTGAAATCAATTAGTTGGTTTTTTTTTGTCTTGCTTTTTCTTTGGATAGTGCCATCTGGTATGGCCATTTATTGAAGGGAAAAATGAGAACTAATTTGTTACGTGCCACTTGTTGAATGCATTTTTAATACAAAAAACTCTTGTACATTTCTTGGAAAAACACCATCAAGTGCGTACCACTCTCCAGCACATTTTGGTCCGATAATTTGGTTATAGAAAGCTTTTTGTTGCTCGGAGCGCTTTTTCTGCAACGATATTAAACGGATATCGCTCCAAATGATTTTGGAACATTTGAAAATACTTTGGTATTATTTATTAACACAAATATCTCGTGTAGTCAGAAAGAAAATCAATTTAACTAGTTCTACTGATATGATTAACTTCATCTTTAATGATTCGTAGCTCAAGCAACGTTAACAATGGAATTCAAAATTTGATTGTTTCTGATTCAACGAGATGAAAAATAATCTGTATATTTAATAAAATGTCATTACTGGTGAATGTTGTAAATATGTATGTTTTTAAATACGTTCCAATTTAATTATATGTGCATTATTTGATATCAAAATTGAAACAAGGTCCACCAAAATCTCTTGTATCAACATTGAACTGAATTTTGAATGGGAAAATTGGTGCATCAACTTGAGTGCATTTAATTTTTTGTGTTTATATATTCTCATGTCCACTATGTTAAATGTTCATCTGATTTTAAGCAGATTTGAATAATTTGCGTAATAATGTTTGTGATACATTGTACAATATTCATTTTCAATGGCGTTGTGTATGTTCGTTAAATTTGATTACAATTGATTCAAGTTGGCAGATCTTAGGTCAAAAATAAACAGTATATTGTTTATATGTTCGGAAAGCCGAAACATATGGTCGCTAGAATAAGTTGTGTGCTAAAAAACAAATGCAAATGTAGTTAGGTGCTTGATAATTAATCAAATAAAATTGAATTATTCAACATGGCAATGTGACAACGATGCCGTTATATTTCGATATGCGATTTTTGCTTAAGAGCTTGAACTTTTGTTAATAGATATGTGGTTCCATATAGATGTGTTGATGTACTTAGTAAATTTTGTGAAACACACTCGCAGCAAGGTTGACATGATTCGAATAATAATGACAATCAGCCACTAACTCAGTGCGTCGTGTGTGTGTGTGTGTGTTTTCGCGTCAAAAGGCATTTGCATAAATTCAAATGAACCGATGTATTTGGATGCTTGAACATCAATAAACACATGCACACATAAAACGCACAAACTTCCCTTTTTTGTGTGCACTCTTGAATCTCAAACAGTATATACTTCAAACTGTTGTTTCATGTCTACCCAAAATAACACACCAAAATGTTAAACCAAACAACATACGAAATGACATTGTGATCTCCCTCTCGCTCTCTCTCTCACTGTTAACGTGTAAATATAAATTTTCCATCGAACCAACTCCGCCACTCTTCTGCTCTCGCATCGCCAAATGTAATTATAAATTTGAATCAAAGTATCGCCGCGCGAACTACAATCACCAATGTTTACATCCAACAAATTTTACGGATGAGTTGTAATCATGTTCAATTGAGATAGGTTCAGCAACAAAATTATATTATGTACACTTGTGCTTGTGTGTACGCTATACATCTAAAGGTCAAACGTTTGATAAAGTGGATTTTGCTCTTGCTCACATTGTTTGAATAAAACGTGCAAACAATTTGTATATTGTCACTTAAAATTAAATTATTATGGTGTTTAAAAAAATGATTTCAAATAATGTTTCTTCGCCATTACCCACCTGTAGAGTAAACGTTCTTGTCGATCGGCTTCTTTGTAAATTTTATAGTACATTAAAATCATCACAATTCCTGTAAAAGTAAACAAAAAAAATCGTGAATTTTCAACAATAATTCGATTCTACGTCGGTTTTCCAAAAGCCGATTCAAAAAGAATAAATACTGACCTGGAATCCAAAAACTAACCGACGAACTTATTATGGAATAAAATTTGTTAACTTTGAATTCGCATATATGTGGATATTTTCGTAGATATAAATACTGCGCTTCGGTTGTGTACCAGCCAAGAAAAATGGGCACAAATGATAGCAGAGCTGGAAATAGCCACACAATCACAAGCATACAAACTACCTGCCAAATCGAAAATAAAAAATAAAAAACGAGAACAAAGACCAAATTGAAATGCGGTTTAAATAGTTTGCCCATTGATTTATCGAATCGATAAAAAAGAAGGCAGGCACAAAGAGAGAAAATTGTACAAAAAAAAAGAGGAAAGAAAAATCGCGTGTAATTTTCGCTTATTTGTCGTACTTACTCTAGTATAGGTCATGATGAGGGGATAGTCTAATGGCTGAACTATCGCGTAGTAGCGATCCACACTGATGCAGCACAAATGTAGAATGCTGGTGGTCGAAAAGTACACATCGAAACTGTTCCATAGATCGCATACAAATGAACCGAATAGCCATCTGCCAGAAAATTCCACCGATGCATTGAATGACATGGCACACAATGCAACCAACATATCAGCCATCGCAAGCGAAACCACAAAGTAGTTGGTTATCACTCTGCAGTCATCGTTGTCATCATCGTAGTTGCCGTTGTCCCATTTGTTTATACCGCGTACAACAACAACAAAAATTTGATTTGAATCCGAGTTTGAGAAGTGGCACAAGGAGAAATTCAATGAGAAATACAAAAAAAGAATACAACAACGAAAAAAAAAACAATAGTGGAAATCAGTGGATGTGTTCGAGAGAAACAAAAATCAATAATCAGTCTGGATAATGGCAATCGACTTTACACTGACCCTGTCTCTGTGTGAGTTTCTAGCAATTTTAAAATCGTTTAAATCGAATTAATCGAGCAGATAATTGATTCAATTGAAATGAATAAACTCAAAATTGATATAAAATAAATTTATATTTTGTTTTGTTTCAGTGTGATATCAGCTTGAAGTGCGCACATATGCGCCTCATTATAAATATTAACATACACACAATTGCTCATTACATGCAATTGCTGATTTGTAAATTTATGCATATTGGGCTTATGTCAAGCTTAACCAAAATTAAATAAAACACTTTTTTGATTCCGCACTTAAACTTATCAGTTGTTTCAATCATCGTATTACAAGCTGACCATGTTCATCGGTCATTATTTTCAATTCTAAAAAAATAATTTCAAAATTTTCAATATCACAGAGACAGAATCTGCAAACTCGAATGGCAAATAATGTCAATTGTCATACCTTAATTTTCTATGTTGCATTACCGATACGATGACCAGCATGTTACCAAATATGGCAGCTAATATAATGAAACACATCGCAAAACACTTAATAATTATTATAACATTGATTATGGTGTTCCAATCGACAACAGTGTCGTCACCATCATCAGGTACGGTGGTGGACTCATTAAAATCGTTTATATTGTAAAAACTATGCATTGATGATTGTTTCACTAAATTTTCATAACGTAACATGGGATTTGTATCATCGTCGTAATTATATTTGATCGTGGCCACATTTGATTGTCGATTTTCATTCAATTCCATTATATCGTCGGTGGTGATATTCTGTGGTCGTGCGCTTATTCTTATTCTGTTTGTATCTCCTTTTTTGTCAATTGTACGTCGTCGTCTCTTGTCTTCCGTTAGTTTCTTTTTCGAGTAGATTTTTACTAGCTCCTTTTTTTCACGATTTTATCTCTTTTTCTTATATTTTTTCAATAGTTTTCTCCTTTCATGTGTGTATTGTTACTGCTGGTTTCCGTCTATTCTTTGCTCCGGATTTTTGTTTTTTCAATTAGTATGATGGAAGTTCTCGACTATTATATTATGTCTTTACTTTATTTTATCTTGATCTCCTTATCTAACGGTGCTGTTATTGTTGCTCCACCGATGCTACGTTGTGAAAATGGCTCTTTCTTTCCTGTTGAATAATTCTACAATGGAGTAAAATTTGTGCTTTTTATAGACGTTCAGTGACTACGTCAATAAAATTAATCGTTTGATAGTGTCCGTATTTACAGAATTCGGTTGTTGTTGTTGCTACTTTTGTTGTTGCTATTGTTGTTGTTGTGACCTAAGCTATATTTTACGATTGGATTTCCTTGTTGGCGAATGTTGTTCAAACGCCAAGCTAATATATGTTCGTCGTGGTAATCTATCAAATTGATCTAAACGATACAAGTTTTTTTTTATTCCATTGGTTTTTGTTTCACTGCTGAAGAACACAAAAATACCGATCGTTTTTCTTCTTTCTTTTATTGATTGTGAATGCCTTGCATTTGAGAAGTCGAAAACTTTTACAACGGCTTATCGAAGGAAAACTTTCAGAAATACGGGTATCCTATGTCACTCTTGTTTCTCCGCTGTACGTGTGATTCAGTGCTTTTTTTCTACTGTTCCTGCTCTTCTTGTCCTTCGTTTGTTAATAGTTTCAGTGATTTCAGTCGTGGCTTTTGACTTGGCACAAAGTGATTTTACATCACTTACCAAATCATTGGTTCTCAAGAGCAATTTTTTATTATTATATGTTTTGTATGTTTTCTCGCTCCCTGTTTTTTTTTTTCGTTCGTGTTTCCTTCTTCACTGCTTCTTTTCGCCTTTGTCGCCTTTGTTTAGATTTTCAATCAATTTTGAATATAATACTATGAATTATATTACTTTTGTAGTTGTTGCTCTTCGATGGTGGCAAATGTTATGCTCGCTTGTTGTTGCATCTGATGTTCATAAAATAAATGTGATGTTTTCGAATATGTATGTGTGTGTATGTGTGTTAAATTTTACCAATCAGACGTTTAAATGGTGTCAATATCAAATGGAAACGATTCGATTCGATTCGATTGTTGTTTATGATTGTGAATGGTTGTATTGTTATTTTTGGTATCGTTTCAGTGTTTCAGTGTGTTTTTTTTCTCACGTCGTTTTGTCGAATCAATTTTATGATATCGCTTGTTGTTATGTTCGTCATCGAAGCACCATTCGATGTGATTATTGCTTTTGTGCTGGTGAACTTCGTTAATACAATGATTACGACAACGATGATTGTGGCGATAATGATGATTCAAGTGAATTGAAATTGGAGTTAGCTGTTGTTTTGACTCGAAATTTAGTATCGTTTGGTCTTTTTCGTTTGTTCGGTGCTTTGTTCTGAGATTACTGATTAAGATTGGCCGTGATGCGCTCACTGTCTCATCGCTACCATTTCTCATATTGATTGTTGTCGAAAGATATCATTTGCATGCATTTGACTCTTCATTTGGGAATTCTCTTTTATTTTAAGAACGTTTTCCAATTATGTCGATGATAAAGCACGACAATTTATATATGAAGCCGTCATTATTCACAATCCCAAATTGAATGAGAAGAATACCTGCAAAATAACATAAAACACAATTTAATTATGATTGAATTGAATGGTGAATGACGAATGAATGAAAAAAAGAGAGTATTATGTTTTGATCGCCGTCTTAAATTTAAATAATTTTCAGCAATCTACAAAAACAATCGGGATGTATGGGAATGAAAAGTAACCAAATTATGAAGTGAATTATTTTCATTCACCGTTTCTCTCTTCTAAATCATATAAGCACAGTTGTCCTAAGGATAAAATCGCCTCAAACGAAATCGTTGAGTCGCTATTTCTTTTAGCCGTGTAGAAAATGAAAATACAACTTTTTGATGCAAGACATTTATTGATGTCGAACGAAAATTAAATTATGATCGCAAATGAAATGATAATATTTTGTCAGCTGTAATTTTATCATTCGCTTCACAAATTCATATAAAATGTGTGTATAGGTGTGTAAGACAAAAATGGTCTTGTGTAACATAATTTTTCCGAAGAAAATAGAGGTGTACCTGGAATGTGTGTTTTTATTTCATACATAAAATATAAATAAAAAAAACTGCGTGCGCGTCAGTCAGTGTGTGATTTTCATACGTTTGCATCGATTGCAAAATAAGAGATAATTTGAAGAGCCTATATATTCGCATTGTGGCCATGGGAAGCAGATGTGCTCTTAAAATCGATTGAAGTCGACGTCTAGTTGAGAATAAAAATGGCTTGACATATTTTTGGCTTGTACAAATGTCGGAAGGCAAGAGGCATATGGAGTCATTTTCATTTTCAGCTCTGCACATATCTTGTATGATGTGTACTTTATTTTCGATAAAGAATAAACTCGAATAATTGAATAAACTTGAAATAAATATACGCGCTTTTATGTGACGCATTTTGTGTGGCATGTATGTAATGTGTGGTGCGGCATAAGAGGCGCCCGCATTAATGTAAGCCCGGACGATCTTATATTTTTTGGTTGATGTAAATAATGCTTTTTATGCTTTTTTATAGTCGATCCGCGTAACCGTTTATGCAGTTGAATTCGTCGTATTGAATTAATTCAAATGGAAACAGATGAATTTAACGAGTATAATTGACATAATAGACGTGTTGATGCATACATTCTTGTGGAAATTTCATATGTGTACGCAGCAAACGAGTGGATTTTTTTTGTGTTACTTATAAGCATTACATATTTTTAAGAGGGTTACTCGCATTTGTCGGATTTCGATGTGCATAATGGTGTTTGTGAACGACTTTTAATCAAGTACATTTAGGTATATGTGCTTTTTTTGATTATTCCTCTTTTTTTTGTTTTGTTTTATTCACATATTACATTTCATAATAATATTGCCTACAAACGGATTTTCTTTCTTGAAACCTATAGACTTTTCTCTTCAGTACGATAAATGAAAGAGAAGAATATAAATAAAACATTGCCAACTTTTGAGCTCGATTTTCGAATACAATAATTTACGTGTGAAGCAAATGTAGAGAGGGATGGTATTTGCTAAACCCTTGAATTTGACTATAAATTACAAGCCAACTTGATCTCTGTGAATTCGTCGAGATAATTTATTGGCTGTAACGAAGAATTTTTTTTTCTCCGAAAATTAAGAGCATTTTATGGATTAACAACTTGAGATGTCAGTATCGTTAGAACTACAACAGCAAGTAGTGTTCACAAATATGGATAGGTTGATTCTTTCAACCATAACCGAATACATTTATCAGAATTCACGATACACAAACCATGAAACCGTTGCCATGAATCACATGTCTAAGGTTTTCAAACAAGCACCAATGATTTACACGATTTTTTTTTTGCTACGTTTTATTTTTCTTATTGTTGTCAAACGATTTTGGTTTTGGTCTCTGGTCCACATGTAGAATTCTGTAAAATGGGTCATAATTTTATAAACAAGTCCATTTTGACGGAAGAAATTGTATAGGTATTATTCATTAGTTCTATTGTTCAAATAAAAATCATTTCATTTTCTTTTTTCGAAAATCTTTTATCCCAAGATAGGAAATCTTAGCGATGACACCAAAAACTAGCTCGTTCAACAAATGAGATATAATATAAAACGCAATATTGTTAGATATCCCCATGTGTCCAAATGGTATCTATTTTTTTTTCGACGAATAAATTGTATATGACCAAACAGAGTTCACCTTTTTGAGGTTTATTTGCAATGATGCGAGTTCTTCGTGTGCTCGGAAAATGCACGAAACTTCGCTTTGTTTTTTTTTTTAAATAAAAGTTTTGTAAATTTTTCCACATCACTCAATGAATAAATAATTCGGATTTTCTTTACAAACGAATGTTAAATTTATGGTCGTTTTCTTTCTGTTTCAAGCAGTCTAATAAATTATGTCCGCAGATAAGCATTTCAACTGGATATCGAATCGAAGAATGAAGTTAGAGTAAAGAATTGGGATTAAAAAACGCCGACACTAGGCTAGTTTAATGATGCAGAACCTTTCAGTTTAATGATTCGGGTATACTTTGAAAACCGGTTGTGTCATTTGTTTTCGTTATGTTTAGTAGACAGAATCAGGTGAAGGCTCGTGAGACTGATATGGCTAATCTCCACTTTCACTCTTCGCTTTTTTAGATGAATAATTTCAAACACACATTTTATAAGAGTCTGCGTTTGTGCGTGAATATGTAATTGTTGTTGGTTAAATTACTTGAATTTCCAGTGGGAACTGTTTGGAAAAATTAATGGATGCGGCATGAAACGTTGTGACTTGAAAAAAAAAATTCCACCACAAAAAAAAATTGGTTTTATTATCCATCAGTTTCACATGAATTAAACAATTCAAAATGACACGACATTTTATTTACATGACCTTTGATATGCACATTTTTATTTCGTTTTGGCATTTTCCATAGATTTCACATTGAAGAGAATGAAAGAGAGACGTTTATGTGTCAAACATCTATGAATAAAATGTATGACTTTTATTTGATACATCAAATGAACAACGAAGTGGAAATGCTTCGCTAAACTGGATCATAAGCACTCGCATTCGTATACATAACGGCTCTTCTGGCACTCGCAAATTAGAATATTAAGTGAGTTGATGCCAAATGTATATATTTTTTGTGTGTCGGAAGATATTGTAGAAATGCGCATCGTTTTTGCAGTTGAAGAACAAACACACACACAAACGCACGTTTCATATTTTTGTGGCATTCTCTATAAAGATTCATACATGAATTTTGCAAATTTGTCAAATGATGCACCCTCATGCGAAATAACCATGTTCGTCGAACCACGAAACTCAGCATGATAGCTAAAACAACATACGATGAAACAGGAAATTTCACATTTTGTATGAGAGCACCTTTTTACTGTGCGCTTTTAACGATGAATTCGAGCGAATTCACTGGGACAAATGACTGAGCAATTCATAAAAAAGCGTCGAGAGAGAGAGAGAGAGAGAGAGAGAGAAACGGAGGAGAAGAAGGAAGAGGAAAAAGCTAATGTGAAAAGCCACAAAGACTACATAGTATTCAGAAATGGATAATTTTCAACATTTTAGCTTATGAAAAATTCATCCTTTTGTTTCACTTTATTACTCTCCATATACAAAAGAATGGACAAATGTAATCTAAAAACATCGTGCTCTTAATTTTATCATTGTTCTATAAATTCAAAACAATAGCAGCAATTTGAAATTGAAATTTGGACGGCTTTCATGAAGATAGAAATTCGGTGAAAATAAAACCACAGTGAGCTGTGTATTAGCACGCCTACATTCGAAACAAATTATGAACAAAATATTTTCTCCGATCCCAAACTGCGCCCAACTTTTTTCCCCAAAGAAATGGGTGATAATGTTGAAATGTTGATCTCAGTGTTAGGTACGATCCAATCTCAGGGAAGCGAGACTACGTTAATCATAATAAAAAAGTCATTTCCACCTTCTTATTCTGTAAACAATACACATTATGCCAAAGAAATGAATAGTTTGAGTATTCAAGTGTAAAAAAAATGTTTTTCGCCAATACAAACGTTGGGAATTTTCCAAATTACAATTTTCAATTTATTTTCAATATATCCTAGATGAAAAAATAACAAATAATATGTTGTTCATACGCATAAGCGTTCACTTATACATAATCACAATCACTGGTATGGAACGATGTACATTTCCGTTTGGTATACATATCTCCAGCGGCTGATAGTTTCAACAAAACAGCAAATCTGTAGAATATACTAAATTATGCACGCACAATTCATACATTTTTGACCCGTCATTCTCCATGTGAGGCTATGAATTGATTTTTCTATATACCCAACATTACATCGAGTATGTTCTTTTTTTTTGTATGTGTGTGTCAACTTTAGCATAAAGTGCCTGTACAATATGTATGTTCGCACCCAAATATGCTCCAAGATATTTTGATGGAAACAAATAATGCATAAATTACAGTTTAGATCGAAAATAGAAGTGAATCAGAACCCTCAATTTTTATGTGTTTAGGCGTATTACGCGTTGTCATATACAGGATATATCAGTGGAAAACATAATAGAAATTGACGTCTGCTCACCCGAGACCAGAGCATGAATATGTCACTCACGAAGAGCGCGCTTGCTAGGAGCCGCTCCTAGCTATGAATGTGTTAGTGTGACGAACGTTGTATGTATTAGTGTGTGCTGTATACCAATACGAACCCAGCAGCGACTTCTGACAAGTACACCACGCTCTCTGAGGCGCTGCGCTCGCTAAGCAGGCGCGTTCTTCACAAGTGCGATTTCATACTCTGCCCGAGACAAAAACCGAATACCGAACGGAAGTCTATTTGGAGCTGAACAAGAACGAGCGGTGAACAACGAGACCCATTTACTCTATATTTATGAAAATAAATTCAATTGCATCGACAATAAAAACGAACACGCACCTAGAATAAATATTCTATAGTACTTTGGATGAAATTCATTTTCAACGAAAATTAATATACACGAATTCCAATTTAAGCAAAAACTATAATTTATTAGGAGTCATCGATTTCTCGCTCACAGCAATTAATTATTTATCTTTAATGAACCAGACGAACAAATTCGTTCGTTTCAGCGGCAGCCAAGCTGAAAAAAGTCAAAAGAGATAAGTTGAACTTTAGATTTGTTTTTACAACAATTTGCAACTTGCCAATGAGTTGTAATGTTAAAACCAAAGAAAATACCGTCGAAATTCCGAACACGACAATATATCATTCACAATTTCAATAATTCGGCGTTTCATGAGTAAACACATGTTTATGCGGTTCTTCTTCTATTTTTTCTTTGTCGGATAAGACACGGCTCACTTCTTATTATTATTCTTTATCTTTCGATATCTATTCGTATCGTAGTATGTCTACCTAATGAAAAATTCATTAGACTGAGAGACAAATAACTTCGGCTTTGGCTTCAATTGATTCAATCCATAAAAGACGATGAGAAAACCAAATGATCATCAATCGAAAATGCGAAAATCTCATTCCAATATGTTACGAATGGCTGTGTGTATGTGTTTTGTCTCTTCCCGTTCACCTATTTTCATGGCGTTTTCTTTTATTTTTGCCCTTTCCCTTCTCGTTTTTTCTCATTTCATTCTTTTGCACACTTTGTGCCGATATTTTGTTCCGGCAAAAATGTGCGCAAAAGATTGTAAGAGCAAAAGACAATTTGAAAATCCAATAAAATGGCGACCAAAACAAAATAAATCGGCTACAACAAAAAATGGCATTAAATGAGATAACGATGTGAAAAATGAGAAAGAGAATGCGATCGATGCTGTATTGAGCGCGCATTTTGTCGATGGACAACAAAGTGACATACGATGGGAATCGACTCAATGAAAATGTGATTGTGTGTGTGTGTGTGACTGTATGACTTTTCGGCAATGTTTCATTTGGTTCAGCACTTGAAAAAACAAACAGCGCCTTGCTTGTCATTTATATTCGTGTATCGTATATATGGCACAAATCACTCTACTCTCTGTCATCGGCTCTGGTTTGCATTTGATCTAAGGCTATAGAAGAAATACCGATATCGAAATGCTTGTGGATTAACTGTGACATTTTGCACGCGCACTCTAATACGTTAATACACATTTAATCCGAGAGCTGTTGCCGTTCATGTTTGAAGTAATCTATTACATTGGTATACGGCATAAACCGCATTTACGTTCACCGTTTCATGTGAATTTGGTTATTTGCGCATTCGATTGTGAAAAGGAGTTCTTCTCATCATCTTTTTTTCTTCTTCTTGCGGTCTCTCCTCATTACGGCGAAAAAGATTTTTCGCATTCTTCTTTTCGTTGTCATTTGTAGTGCATTTTGGGGGCAGCATTCCTTTTTGAGCTATTCGTTTTTAACGTGATTTTGTCTGGAAACGAAAAGCCTAACGATCCACTTGAAAGAAAAATGTTCTTGGATTACATAAGACAAAAAGCCAAACAAAAAGGTTGAAACAAAAGAGATTGAATCTCTATCGGAGATGAAATTAAGCGCAGTTGTTTCTTCAATAGAAAAACAAAAATGGTCAACCGATGGAGAGAGAGAGAGAGAGAAAGGTGTTATATACATTGTTTGATAAAAGCAAAAAATCAAAGTGATAGTGTGTAAAAACAACAATGGAAAATTGAAATGAATATCGAAAACAAATTGAAATAAAAGTTTCACAAATATTCAGAGTAGATAAAGTATAAAATATTTTTCAATTTCACTGTTCATAAAAACATTTGTGAGTGTGTATTCGATGAAAGCTTCGTGATTTGATTGTTTCCATCATTCAGCTATCACATCCTCACCCATACCATTTGTCCACAAATAATCAATAATTTTGGTCGAGAGAACAATAGTGAGAAGGAGGGGGAGATAAAACCACATCAACGAACTAAAAATATTTCCCAATGTGTGTAGCATGCATGTGCCTTTTCAATATTTGACCATTGGATGAGATGAAAATAAAAAAAAGAATGCTTTAAATCACTGAGAGGTAAAATTCCCAAATAAATAGATATTTTTCGATGTGTGTACATTTCCATTTGTTTATGTATGTGCATGTGGCCATAAAGCATGTATATGAAAAAACAAGGAAAAATTGTGTTTCAAACACACATACAAACACGCGCGCAATGCGAATGTTATGACATGCGATGTCGAATAGTAAAAAAAAAAAAAAGGATACACTTTATGTACATTGAACATTGAGATTGAAATTGATCCAAGACAGCAACAGAAGCAGCTGTACGGTATATATATGTACATTCGATGCCATCATTTTATGAATGATGATTGAAGAAAACAAAGAAAGCAATGCAAATAAAATGAGAACAAAAAAAGGTGAACGCTCGTCATCAAAAACCGAAATAGATAACGTACGAGAACAAAACGTAGATACAAATCGTATGCAACTGGATAAATTTATTCGGTGATATCGATAGCGAACATGAGATCCATTTAGCTATTATTTCAAAAGCACCTTTTAATTTACTCTCACTCAATTCGTAAGCTATACCCTGATACAGAGAGAGAGAGAGAGAGAGAGAGAGAGAGAACGAGTGCGAATTTACGAAAAATAAATGTGCATCCGTTTTGTTTTTATCAATACATTACAATTCACTTTGGATGAAATAATACCTTGAATTGTACGAGTGTGAATTAGTGTGAGTGTTGTAAGTGTACTCTCGCATTTTTATACTTTCTGTCTCTTCACTCATTTCTCAAGAGCGCACATGCACATTTAAGCCATCACATTCTTATTCAATGACGTGCGTTATCGTCAATCGAATATTACTCGAAATGATTTTTTTGTTCTGAAAAAGCTCTTTTCTTTTTCTGTATCTCTCATATCTCTTCGTTTATATTTGCTTTTACTTTCGTTCTCGCACAATATTTTTTTATTGCCCATCTCTTTTTGCTCAGCATCTCCCTCTCTACGTAATTTTATGTGATAATGAAAACCAAATGTATAGAGAAAGCGATAAACATCGATATCAATATCGGTCCATTTTGCTCAAATTCAGTATTTTCTTTTCACTGTATATATTGTTCAATGCTGAAACGATTGTCAATTTAAATCTACGTGATGCGAACGATTCATCCAGCCAAAACTTAAACAGTTCGATAGAAGTGAGAGAGCGGGAGAGAGCAAAAAAAACTGTGACAGTGAGGAGAAAAAAAATAGAAATCGCATTTACACAGTGTGACACAGAATGTGACATAACTAAACGAATCAAATCATCTCATATACAGTTTGCTCCGTAATGAAATTATTAGTTTAAAGCTGTTATCTACTAAATGAATTTAAGGACCGTCAATGATCCTCTCAATATCTTTCACACTCGCTCGCATACATTCGTTCGATTGAATATCGAAAAGAAAATGACCGAACAACCACAACTACCACTACACTCTAAGTAGCAACGACGTCCAACAAAAACCGTTTAAACAAACTTATATAACGCTAATGGCAATTTGGTGTATGTCTGTATGTGTGTGATCGTCATCAGTCAGTATTGATAATTTAATAATATTAAAAAGTTTGTGTTGCTAACGCAACAGCTCATCATCGGCATCTCTCTTGCCTGGAAAATATCGTAAAGCTTCGTACCATGGTTTTGAAGAAAAATTATAAGGATACGATAAGTGTTCAGTTTTGCAAATACTTTTGTTCAATATTATTAATCTACAAGTTTGTACACAGTACACACAGTTTTTGCATGTTAAACACGCATACATATTATTCTGAAGAACTTTGAATGAAAAACGGTAAAATCTATATAGTATTCCCTTTTGCTATCAGCAGATTCACATACGCGCTCCTATTTCAGAATCTGTTGACATTTTGTGTGACTTCCCTCTGACAGATGTGCCACTTTCAATGCGTTTGAAATATACATTGAAATGCAAATGAACTTAATCTCAACGTGTATATTGGCGTTTTAAATATATGCCAGACATACACACTGTGTTAACGCACAACAGGTAGACCAATGATATAGGGCATACGCATTCAGTACACCTGAATTAGTAGGGGAGAGGTCCGTAGGTTGGAACGGGTTTTGATTTTTAGCCAAAAAAATTATTCAAAGAAAATATTACGGAGAGTCATATATCGTTGAAAAGGTAATGTTCTTGGCTACATTTTTGCCGAAGAAATTAATTGAATTACTTCAAGAACAAAAAAGTTATGACCAATTTTCCGACCACATGATTTTTTTCCAAAAAAAATTTGGTCCGTAGGTTGAAACACACATTGCAATTGAGAAAAAGGTGCAATAAATGGAATAAAAACAGCTAGCTATCAAGTGTTTATTGTTCATTTATTTATCAGAAAGGCCTCAAATATGAAAAAAAGAATAAAAAAATCGAAATTTCATTAATTTTCGTCAGAGAGATCGGCATCCGAATCATAATTTTGGCACGTGAAATAGCTTCGACTCATGTTAACGCACTTTAAATGAAATGGCCGCTGGCACTTGTTGCATTCGATTGAGTTGTTTTTGGTTAATTTGGCTGGCAGGTTTTTCATGCAGATCATGCAGGAATCCACATCTTCATCCGACGACGATGACGATTCCTTCTTTGAGGCGGCTGCTCGTGTAGGCTGTGTTCGCTTTTTGGCTGGCTCTTTTCGAGATGAAATTTTTCGCTTCTGTGTGCTTTCTTTCTTTTTCTTTTTCGCATCTTCACGCTTTTACCGATTTTTCTTGACTTTTGCGATATTTTCTATTGATGTGAGAACTGTGCTCTTCATACGCTTACGACTGCGATTGGATTTTTTCTGTGGCATAGCTGGCTGAACGGGTCTAATTTCGGACAAAAATTCCATGGACCTATGTGTGTTGAACATAGTAGTATGAGCTTCTAGAATGTTCCATTTGATTTATTTAAATTAAATATGCACTTCCCTCTAAAAGACGTGGCATTATATAGTGTTTCAACCTACGGATCTTCGAGTGTTTCAACGTACGTACATTGTCACCATTTTTACCTGACACAAAAATTCTTGTGGATGCAAAGATATGTTCAAAATTCCTTCGGCATATTAAAATGGACCAAAAACTGTGGTGCAAATGTCATATTCATATTTTTCTAGCACTAAAGAAAATTGACATTTTTCACTTGAGGAAAATTCTCGAAATAAGTTTTTTTCAACAAATTTTTTGGTATGATCTAACTTAAACATAAGGAATGGGAGTTAGTAAGTCTGTCTACCATGAAAAGTTAGCTGCTAAAAATACAGCAACTTGAAAGTATAAACCACAGTGCTACCGGTTGCCATATTTTAAAATATGTGACTGTTTCAACCTACGGACCTCTCCCCTACATATAATGATGTCAATTCAATCACACTATGCCATTTAATTCAATTGCATTGAAACGGCACATTCGATATCGAATCGATATGCATACCTATCTGGGATTGCATATGCTTGTATCGTTGTGCTAGTTGTCAATCATCATTAGAATTGAGACCACAAAACGTATAATACAAATAAGATATATTTCCCAGAGTTCAATGGAAAATTCAGCACCCATTCATGAAGATGAAAGCGATAGGAAGATTGGATATTTACTCTGATTTCTATTCATTTAATGTAATGATGCCTCTTCAATCCATTGCACGTTTCAAACAAAGCAAGAACAAAGGCGAACAGAGGAAACATAGAGAAAGAAGAGAAAAAAGAAAGCACTGTGTGATGTGACTATATGAGAAAACGAGCAACGGCTAACGAGAATGAGATGAGATAACGATATGTATGTTGAATTGAAGATTTCACTCATGATTAGATTCAATTTTGATTATATATTTCAGACAGATTTATGTCGAATCATTTAATTAAAGCACTTAAATGTGAGCTTTTTGAAAGTGTTCAAATTGAAATGTGTCACATTTAGTTTTACGTTGAAACATTGAAAATAATAACGACAACATGACCACAAAGTAACCGCATCAATGAAATTAAGATGAAAGAAAATTTGTCGACGATTTAACGTCGATAGATTAAAAACTAATTAATTCGTTGGCTTTTTTCCCCTATCAATTCGATTTTCATCACATTCGACAATTGTGAAATGAGGGCAATTAAAAGAAAATGCTCGACGATCATAAAGTCGGAAAATTACAATTATCTTTTTTTTTAATTTCTCTATGTCTCTCTCAAACTTCTCTCGTTATTTTATGAAAATCATTTGTATAATGAATGCAATGTTAAAATGCAAATGGTTTGGAAATCACAATATTTTGCCAGGAAAAATGATGTGCGCTGCTCATAGATCGGTGCGAAAAATGATTTGAGATTTAATGAAATGGTGTATTGCCGACGGGCGAATATCTTGAAATAGGAAAACCGAATTTCGACTGTTTCGAAAATTAAATGTTCGATTGTCAGTATAACAAGCATGAAGAGAAAGTGAAACATTCTCAACAAAATAATATCGAAACCAAATCGAATGTGGAAAAAGTCTCAAGATAAAGACATTTCATTGCTGACATAATTGTGTACACGCGCTAATGCGATCAATTCATTTTTAAGCACATCTTATAAGTCCGATAGCAACCGAATAAATAGTCGACGCCATATATTTTCAGCTAACATTCCACAATCTCATTTCATAGACATATAAATATAATAAACATTTGAAATAGTCTTAAACTTCCTCGTGGAAACATTCGAATTTATTTTTGTGGCAATGCAATTTAGTTTATTTATTGAAGATATTATTTCGCAATAACCATGCATTGTGCTATATCTTAGATTTAAAGTCAAAGCGGCTGTTATTTCTTGCGAATTGTAATTTTGAATCATCAAAAATGTCAAAGACAATTATTTACAATAAATATGACCGTTCATTCAATTGCAAAATAATACTTAAACAATTGCTCAACATATGTTCTCTTGTTTTTCTATTATTTTTATGATGCAATTTTTTTTAAGAAATGTTTTCTTCGTATTTTTTTACCCAAAAAAAAAATAATAACCCACAAATATATTACATTTCAACATGGACTAAGTTCATTCTCCGTATGAGTGGTTGGAATTGCGGAAATAATGACTGAGGCAGAATTGTATGATTTTGCGAATAAAATGAAGAAATTATGTAGAAGAAAGCGATAGTGTTTTTCCGCTCTCGTATTTTGGCGTTGTTGTTGTGTATGTGAACGACTTGAAGCTAGCGTTGAACGTTGATAATTGACGACGTTTTTTACTTGGATTTGCAATACAAAGCAGTTTTATTTATAACTTAAGCATTTCAGAAAGCGCACAAACACATATAATGAAGACTGTGTGCTTTGCGAATGTGTTAAATTTGATGAATGTAGAATGTTAGGGAGAACAAAGTAAAAAAAGATTACGCACACGGTTCCTATTTAGACATAAAAAAATCAAATAATCACACACAATGTTAAATAGAAAAGAGTGAAAATGCAAAGCAAATAAACAAAAAAGATACAAAGGAGCTAAAGTATGTGCCGTGGGCTTTTGCTATCAAAAGTTTATATTGTTCCCTTTTTTAGTCGTTATGTTTGTACAACGCTTAAAGTTATATCTTTTTATCTAAGGTTATTTACGTATGCTTTTTTTATGCTTTTACGATTTGCTTTTGACCACAACCAGTTTTTTTTTCCACAATTTTCTATCCATTTCAATAAGGTTTCTACCATTCTATTTTTCGTTTTGGAATTTTTCCTCTTTCTTCATTCATTATGGCACCTTGGCACAATTTTTGCGTTTCTCTCCCCCTCTTTCTTTCTCTACCCTTTATTTCAATTTTGCACGCAGTACAAATCATTTAAACAATCTGAGTGAATATTTGAAGACAGAGAAGAAAAAAATATCTGACAGATACTGTGATTAAAAAGAAGCGGCATTTCAGGTAAACAGGAAGCACAGAACCGCACAAGTTCACTCATAATAATGGTGAAGTTGTGGTACCCACTCACACAGAACCCCATTTTTACTCTTTTTTTGTTATTGGACACAGCTGTGCCGTATTTATATAGCTTTTCCTGTACCGGATTACTTTTTTTTGTCTGTTGCTTTTTTCCCTTATAATGTGATATCATTATTATTATATTTAATGATACCTCGAAAAAATGTTAAAAGTGACCAGAATAGGATTCATATAAAGTTGGTGATTAGTTGCCTTTAATACCGCTGAAAATGAATGCATTAAACAAGCTGTGAAATCGAAATTTAAATTAAATCAAGAATATCTTATTAGATTTAACTTGATTTTAGCAACCAAAAATAAAAAAAAACATTATTTTTTCGCTGATTGTAGACTTTGTAATACTTGAAGAAGTGAAATTCAATTGAATAAAAACCAACGTTGCGAAGTTTGAAAGAATACGTCCCGTCAATGCAATGGCGGAAAAAAAGCTTGAATACAATAAAAACGTGATTAGATATTGAGCTCGAGCTGGAATGTGAATGAATACTGAATAGGCATCTTATCAATACATTATCATTTGGAACATACACACACACAAACACAATGCAAATAAAAACGAGGGTAAATTTCAGCGGAAGTAATAAACTTCAGATTCGCTGAAATTAATACCAAACAAATATTGCATGGAAGAAATTAAAAGAAACTCTTCGCATTTGAAATGAAACCACGCGATATTTTACATATACGCATTGCTTCTAATTTCGAATCAGCATTAAATGATGTTAATTTGTTTATTTTATTGTTGCTTGCTTTCTTCAATCTATTTTATTTCTTTTCTGTTCTACGGTTTCATGTGAATTATATGAAGTGATTAAGCATTGTTGGTGTAGACATTGGTAAAAATTCCGCTCACATTATCATCATTTTTTTTTCTTCAATTCTGTGTGTACCTGGATTTTGTATATCCAATGACAAAAAAAAACTGTTGCAAATGGTATCAAATTGCGCATAGAGAACGGGGGGAACGAGAGAGTATTATAATTCAATACATAATCACCGGAGGAAAATGATTTGGTTTTGCTTGCCCCACAATTTACAACTGGCAACTTGTAATTGTGTTAACAACAATTTATTTTTGCTTGCACCATGCGCTGCTCTGTAATCGAATAGGAACATCGCAACCACAGTTCAAAGTTGTTATGTAGCGCAAGTTACCTGATTTATCGCCATCATTGACTTTAAATTGAGTCAGCAAATTTCTTTCATTCATTCATTTCTTTTGTATGTGAAAGCGTGCATTGGGACGTGCTGCTTCCTGGATACATGATGTCCTCGCCGAGGCAAAAAACATCAATTTATAACATGTTTACAGTTTCAAATTGTTTGGTAGCAATTTATTAACAAGAATACATTAAGAGTGATAACAACTGGCGAAAACCATAATACGTTGTTTGTGTGTTTATGTGTGCGTGTGCCAAATTCGTCGACATTGCTGTAAATGAAAGAAATCCGATACAGAAGCAACCGTCATGGGAAAAAGACTAGCGCACCAAAATGAAAAGAAGAGGGAACCGAATATAAACCTGTGAATGAAATTTATCTTATTTTCAAAAGAGTGACATTTATGATGAAAGACATTCATGATGTGAACTGTGTCCATTGAATGACACAACTAAATTGACTCATTAAAATGAAAGTGGCGAAAAAAAATGAAGCACTTCATTTCGTTTCTCTTCTTTTTATTTGGTAAAGAGCGCGCCAAACGATTGCATTTTGTAGCACAACACACTTCATATTTACCGTGCTACTATGGCACATAAAAATGACAAGAAAAGAAAAACACGAACCGGATATAAAAGCAACACTTCAAGCTTGTCGCAATCAAAAAATGACATTTCCGCATTCACTTTATCATCATCTTATACTCACTCGGTATATGTGTCTCTTTGACAAAGTATTTAAGACGAGCTACTCAATTAAAAAGTTATAACTCTCTCTCTCTCTCTCGATCTCCCTCTCGCTCCGTTACACATACTCTGGGCCCAATCTGATATTTTGACCGTTGAGTTTGGCGTCGCCGTTTGAATGGCGTACACAACAGATTTGAATTGCGTACACAGAGTTGTGAATGTATAAAAAATAAAATCAATATTGTAGCTCACTTTTCATTTGATCACTTCTCGAGTACATAAAAAGTAACATTTCTACAATGTTTATACGTGTCTTTGCTGAAACTGGCGAACGGACCAGACACAGAAATTCCAAGTGTGATTATCGTAAAACCAAATCGAAATTGAATCTGTTTAAAGTTGGGTGTGTCATACCCATGAAGTTGAAATCATCAGAACTTTCATCATTTTAAAAGAAGCTTTCCTCAGCGCTTGCCATTTTTAAGGCAACAGGATAATCATCATCAATTGATTGCATATATTGGATTGGATCCAAAACTTTTATACTGCGTTGAAAATAAAATATCAACAAGATTATTTTGCATATAAATAATTGTAAGCGTGTGTAATGAAAAAAAAAATCACAATCAGTGTAAAATTATAAAGTGAAAAGAAAAGACGGGGTAACAATTTCAATACTATATTATATTCAAAAATGACAGAAAGAGAGACATCTATACAATGTCATTTCTTATGTATTATGAAGCCCAATTGATTTTTCATACTTTATTGATAAGAATACTCTATTTCTCAGATGGGGGCTTCTCGCATATACGGGAAAAATAATAGCATCCATCATTTATTAATATAGATTTATTTTGGGCAAGGCAATTGAAAAAAGAAGATATTTTTCGAAAACTGCTTCCCTTCCCTGCCCTGTGGACGCCCCTAAAAAAAGCTCTCTTTCTTGGGTTTAAAATAACTTTTTCGATTGAATCATCGGTACTTTGACAAATAAAAAGTTTTACTGTTTTTTTAACATAGATGTAAAAATGTTTACATAGAAATTATCAAATGAATGACAAATCAGTTGTTTTTGATATTGAATTAAAGATGCGTTCGTGTAAGATTTTCTAGTTTATTTCTGCGAAATGTTGAGGTAGTCGAAATTCTCAAAATATATTTTGAATGGTAGTTGCGATTGCGATTGCGATTGCAATAGATGAAATTCACATATTGCTCACAGCCCAATTAAAATTCGTTATTTGCATACAGTTAGACAATCTTATAATGGTAAAACATAAAACGTATTTTTTTCGACTTCTACCCATCTTTCTTTTTACTTCTACGAAGAACGAGGAATATTCATTAAACAAATTTCGTTCGCATATCATTCATTTAATCTTTAAAAGAAAATACGTCAAGATGTTAGAAGTTCCAAATCTGATCAAAATTTTCAAACAAAAAATAGAAAAATTCCGTGCTTTGGATAAATAAAATGGAGAATGGTTACTGTTACGGTGTATGGCAAATGGAAAAAATCAACAATAAGCAATCCCATAAAGTATATTTACTAAACGGAATGGAAAAGAAACGGATAAGAAAGAAAAAAGTGAAACGAAAAGAAATAAAAAACAATCACAAAGCAAATAGCGCGAAATCAAATAAAATCCGTGTCGAAAGTAAATAAAAGGGAATGTAGAGCAAAATAGATGGATAGCTAGTTTGTTTGAGTTTATTGTTACGAATGAAGAAATTTCGAGTAAAGACACATAGAAATAAAGGAAGAGAGAGAGAGAGAGAGAGAGACAAGCCCAGTAGAAAATAGATTTAATGCATTTCAATCGAGTGTGAGGGGATAATCTTGGAAGGTAGATAGAGCGAGAGACCCGTGGAGTAATGTAAGAGTTTCTTGACGTGGCCAATAATGCATTACAAAAGCTAATGCCCAATAGACCGAATGATGTTTGGTTGGTGTTACTTACGTACATGGAACATACACCGTATTATGTTCAATACATCAAATGACTTTAATGCGGTACGCCTCTGGTCAAAGAAAGCGTTCAAACTCGATTTCGACGTAAGAAATGAACACGTTTTCACGTGCATGTGTATCGTTGGGATTTTGGTTCGTTAATTTCAGTTATGCGAAAAGGTGGGTGGTATAATTCATTTAGAATTATAACTGTGTATAGATTGTTTTCTTTGCGAATTGGAAAGTTCAACAATAAACAAAAAGACAAAAAAAAAAGATGAGCATTTATTGTGGTTTCTTCTTTTTTTTTTGCCGTTATGGATATAAGCTTTTTTCTTCATTTTCTTCATTTTGATTCCCTTTCATTTATCATGTGTGTAGTACATGCACGCACAAGTATTTCAATATTCTCTCAAGAGATTTAATCGACACTCTTCATATATACGCTCACATAGACACACACACATGTCAGAAGACAATTCCGATGCTTCTTGGCTCAGACAGACTCTCGAAGTGCGAAATGCCTACCGCTTTTTTTTGTCTACGTTTACCATCGTAAAATGTGAACGATGAAGAGGTGATGTGCTCCAATGCTCTGAATCGAAATGTGCTAATCTATTTGAATAGAAAAAAATCCCTTTTCAAATCCAATTCATCCAATATATTGCTACTCATATGATTTTCACATCTTCCATTTCTGTTTTTTTCTTTTCTCGTCGCTCGTATCTTTAGTATCATTGAAGCATGCTTGAGCTTTGAGTCTTGATCATGGGGTCAATCACGAAATTCTAGTGCATCTAGTTTTTGATAAGATTTCACTAGAAAACTAGAAAATTCTAGTGCGTGAAGTTGGCTCTCAGTAGTTTTTCATATAAATTATATGGCCTTTGGTGTGAAGTTGGCTTCGTTTGTGACGTCATTCTTCGCACTAGATTTACTAGTTTTTCTAGTATTCACTAGCGTGATTCGCCCCATGGTCTTGATTCGCATAAACGCAACTGTGAATTTTTCTCGATATCAAGGCGAATGTCTATTTTGGCGACGAATGGAGCACTCAACAAGCAATACATGCACACAACCATTTGTAATAGCCACTATAGACACAAAAAATATGTGAAAAACACAGAAAACAAAATAATTGTCTAGCGCCAACACAGATACAGAGAAGAAAGGAAGACACCAGAAGTTCAAGTGTTGAAGCAAATTATTGTACAGGCGATTATTATACAGCTCAGGGAGCCAAACATTCAATAGAAAAAATGGAAAATGGTTAGGATAGAAGACATTCAATTGAAAGCTAACACACAGAGAGCAAGTAGAAGGCCGACGAGATGGACAACAACGGCAGAAAGAAAACGAACGAATTTATCAAACAATAGAACCTTAAGCGAGAAAAATTGAAAGACTGAACCGAACATCAATGGAGAGAGGCATCATCACAAAGGCAATGACAATGAACAATAAACAAGAATGTAGCACTGACAACAGCAGCAAACCATAATGGAGATAATAGAAACCGAAAATGGGTAAAAATGATTCGATGCTATTTAGCAGTTTATTTCTCTGATTCCCAAGCGTATCGTTCCATATCTCTCAATGTAAAAATTGAAAACTGCGTGTACGAACACACTTACCCAATCATTTCCTCCCAATGATTTCATTTCCATTTTCCATGATTAATAAACTGTATATACAATAACTGAAAGCATCAACAATGTCTTGCTACTGACTTGAAACCATTTTTTTTTGTTTTCTTCACACAATTGTCAGCACAAGCAATTACATTGGTTGTTTAACGGAGCAAATAGAAAACAAAACCGCTAATTTGACAATACGTAAATTTTATTCATTTGAATAATTCGAAGAGTACTTGCGACCGAAGACCGTCTTCAAATTAATTGAATGTGTTCTTATTTTTTTGCGAGGAAGACATTTTTTTGCTTGTGAATATTCGGACATATTATCGAAACTGATTTGACAAAAAAGTTTTGAATATTTCTGTATGACTAAAAAAAAATCGTTGAAAATTCATATTGAATGCAACCGAGTGCAACAACATCAATTTTGAATTTGCATTTAACACAAATAAACGGGCAAAGTCTTTAGAATTAATGACGATGTTTTGTAATACCCGCATTACCCTTGCCATTAAATTGAGTTAAAACCTCATTTAAGTTTTGTCATTTAACACAAGCTTATATAGCCAACATGCATTTTCTATCAACGGATTTGTATTTGCATTTGATGATTACTGAAATGATGCAGAAACTGTGGCGCGTACTTAACCGTTAAAATAGTTCGCATGTTGAACTGAAATTACAAGTGGAAACATGAGTAGAAAAAAAATGGTTTGAATCCTGCCTCGTATTAAAAACATCCATTTTGAAAAAAAATTCAACCGATCCCATCATTTCACATGAAATTAGAGAGAATATTTACCGAAAGCAATTTCATTATTGAACGTACATGGTTTTATCGAGTGGATGCTTTATGCAGGTGAACATATTAATTCGAATGGGGCAACACACGCAAATTGAAAATAGCATTTTATGCAATATTCGAGGGAAAGTGGTTTTTATTAGTACGAACAAAATCAAATTTAATTACAATTGTAAACATTTGAAGAAAAAAAAAGTTTTTGCCGAATTTTGGCAAAATAAATAATCCTGTCGTTTGTGCCAATCTTCGGTTGATGTTCAAATATCTGGTAAACTTATTATTTTGCTCGTTGAACGCTTAATAGATGTATGCAGAAACAGATCTGACTTTTATGGCACTTAATGGACAATTTAGTTTGCTTATTTCGACGGTTGATATTATAATCGGTTTTGGTTTTTTGTGTCTCTGTCTCTCGTTCTCAATCACTCACTTGCTCTCTACTTCTTGAAAAGCAATTTGTATGTACACATTCCATGCTCAAGTGCTTCTAGTTGTTTGTCTATTTCAATCTCATTTATTTTTGCTGGAAATTAAACATTTGGTATGTGTTCGTTCGTTAGTGCATGGTGGTTTCGTCTTGGGTTTCGTTTGTGTGTTTTGGTTTTAGCAGTAATTTTCATTTTGCCATTGGTTCTATCCAGTACTCGACATTTTTGATGTGCGCAATTATAAATGGATATTCATAACATTTTCTACCACAAATTCCATGCTTGTTGATTTTCTTATGCACTCAGTGAACAACGTTGAATACACAACGTGTACACACACAAACACACACACACACACACACACACACCACAGTTTAACTATTCGTAACGTACTGTCACTTCCGTAGGTGTTTGCAAATAAAGTGAGGGATTTAGTCGCTGTCACTTCTTCATGTTCTTCATTCAAATTTCGTAAATTAGATTTATTGAATTAAAAGACGTAACGTGTGCTGTTTGGTGCAACAACATTCTCAAAAATTAAACGCCAAAATCTAAACCAGAGAATATAGAAAGACTGAAATGCCTTTAACAGACAACACTTTAATATAAAACTTATGATTCTTGGCGTCACACATTGGCTGTCGTTTTGCGTAGGTAAACCATTTTCTCGTGATGAATGAAGAAATAGGACATATTTACGTGAATTAAACCATGTTTTTCTTTTTTTCATACGAAATTCAGGCGAGACATTTTATAAAATAGTAAAAGATACTCGCACACCTATTCACCAATTAGCATAATAACACATTGCGATTTCGTGAATAGAATTTGAATAATGATTTCAACTTTTTCAATGTGAAAATTATGCGGTTCCTTATGTGCTCGTATGAAATTATATATGTACAAGTGGTTTTTGTTTTTTATCGTTTTATGCATTTGCCTTCATTTCATGCAATTGATATTGACAATAATAATTTTAATATGCGCAAACGAATGAGATGGATGAAACGTACTCAATTTCATCATCATTATCATCGTCACATGATTCGATGTACACATTTCGGGTGATATAATCAATAGCACACCATGCACAACACGTCAAACCCAAGACGGAGCTATTTGCGATTAAATCAATCATTAAATTTTAATTATGACGCATTTTCAAACGTTTGATGTATTCTCAAATTGAATGCATTTTGAGAGTAAATTATGATTTTAATCTCAAATATTTGCGAACATTTTCAAGACTCTATTATAATATGCTTCTAATGAGTCTAAAACACAACCATTTCACTATATATACTGATATAAATATTATACAATCACATTATCTGACTGTAGATGTGTGTTGTGCAAACAAAAATGAGTTATGCTACTATATTCGACCCACACAACAATTTTAAGTGGCCAAAAGAAACGGTAAAACAATTGAATCAATTGTTGCCATGGAAGATGTTTCAGGATTATTTGTGTGCTCATGGCAGCCACTAATTAAAACCAAAAATGATATATAAATCACATTGGAATATGCTAACCTAACCAAGATAATCTCTATATAGTTTTCGGTGCGTTTGCTATGATTTATACAGAGAATAGAGCTTTTCTACCGAAATTCAGCGAAGTTCACCCATTTCCATGAAATATAATGCGGAAAAACGATTTTTGCTGCGTGAATTGTTGATGAGCCCAATTAAGTGTTAGATAAATGACAAGTTCATCAATAACGATGATGTTCTTTTTTTTGTTGTTCAATATAATCATTTGAAATATTGAAAACACTGACAAATTATTTATAGAATGCAAATCGAAAGGACTGATGAAGTACACTTTCTATTTACCTAGGGGCTTTCATCATTCGTTCATACAAATTTATACACAATATTCACGTCCTATTCATCATATATACGATTAAAATTTCTCGCCTATACCAGTGAATAAGATGTATTTCAAACTTCAGTGTACACACACACAGTATTGCTACACAGAATCGAAGAAGATCCGCACAAAAGAGAACAAAAAAACATGCCATAGACGAAATATATACGAAATATACACGAAATATACACCAAATATATGCAGTTATGCACATTTATTTGCGCGTATCACAGATGATTTTGCAATATAGTTCACTATTTAGAGTATAAATCGTATACATTTGAAGATAAAAGCCCCTAGCTATTTACAGTCACAATTTGAACCTCATTCTCAGTATTCTATTTCCCGAAAAAATTGAAAAAAAAAAATCCTTTTGTTTTTTTTACCAAGATTCTTTCCCCCAAGGAATTTTATAGGATTGGAATCAAAAGCCCCTTATTTTCCTGAGATAGCGGTTTATATACTACACAGAATCGATTGTTGCCGAATTTTGGGTATACCCTCTCTCTATCTAAAATTTTGACATTAATATCTAAACTCTTTGGCATACCCAAGTATCCCGGTACTTGTAGCTGGAAGATGCACAAAAACGTCTGCAACCATTTTAAAGTGGTTTTGAAAAAATAAAAAGTGGCAAATGCTTTTCAGTGTACCACGCTCATAATTATTTCAAAACTTTGTACATATATCTTTTATATAATTCGATTAAACGATAATTTGATGTTTGCTATATTATATGTGTGCGTCAAAATTTCAATTCGTAATAATAATGATAATAGATTCTTGTTGAATTGTAGTCACCTTCCAACCGATATTTCTCTCTCATTGTGTGTGTGTCAGTTTTTTTCATCTATATTATGGTTGTGTTGATGTCATACCGTTCACACATTTGAATCTCTGTACACAATCCGTGTTCAAGAGCACAATGGGAAAATATGCATTATTAATAATTGCGATAACGGTGTGTTGTACAAATTGAAATTAGGATTTTGAATCGGATTTTGGTTTTGACTTGAGAATCTTACTTTTAGGATTATATGTGTGTCAATAATTTATTCAAATGAAACATTTATACGTCATCCAAAAATGGCATCATTTCAATCGACACGTTACATGATTTTCAATATGCATTTCAAAATATTTCAAGTGTTTCGAAGATGCCAACGCGAACTCTATTCCATGAAAATTATTGGCATTCCCTTTTCCTACTAATATAAATGAAACGATGGTTAACAAGTCAGCTACTGTGGGTGCGTTTTATAATAAACGATTCAAGTGTGGATAACAGTTCGGTTGAGCACACCCATAGAATTTCTCATTATCCACTCGAACTGAAAAAGCAACGCATTATTTGATTCTACAATGTACCAAATCACAATTTCTAGGAATAATTGTATGATGTTATTGTTTTTTTTATTTAAATGTTTCGAATATATCGTTATAATATTAACCGCATGCTACAGTGTTCAGTTGCATTTTCTCCAATTATGTTGTCAACATTTTCAGCATTGAAAAAGCACTGAATGAACAGCTGCAAATGCTTATCTGATCGTATTCTTGCACTTCAGCAAGTGACAGAGGAAAGGTCTAGAGCGAGCAAAAGATAACAACAACCGGTTAATTTCAAATGTAATATGATAAAACAATGCAAAGATTTCATACGGAAATATACAAATACATAATGTATTTCTAAAACTTGAAATACCTATACCCAATCTCAATCATAAGCATCAAGCTTTCACATCACTTAATACATAGACGATTTATTCATTTAAAATATCATTCGATAAAATAATGAACAATCTACGCAACATGAAAATCCTTTGCAATTTGTATACCATTTCTTTCTGATATCCCACTCATGTGGGATGCACCATTTGCAGTCGCCTATTTTTGGGTAACTTCATTTATCAAACGGAAAATATCAAGAGAAGATGATGAAAAATGGCTTGTCAATTCACAAAGGAATTCGGTGACCCTTTTTTCTACACTTTCCACAAGCGATGTTTTTGACTTTAAGAGTAATGTATATCGTCATAACACTATTTGTCGATGTTTCTGAAAATTAATATTGAAGGTGAAGTGCCACTTTAAATTTGCCATAAAGCTCAATAAAATGCTAGTCATTTATTTAAAAGAGAACAAAAAAATCACGGTACATATTCCAGAAGAGCTTACTACAAATTGCTTTGACTTTCCATTACATTCTTTACCGAACACAAATGATTCTTCTCTTTTCTGTCTACATCTGCTAAATAAATGCCCAGCTGTTTAAATAAGCTATCTTTGTTCCAATAACTTGTCAACGTCATCTTCATCGGTTCTTATTTTGCTTTCGGTATAAAAAAGTGGTCTTCATCCGTAGAAAGTTTGCGGCTTTCGTTGAAGAGTGCATGCATTTGCTTGTGTCAATTGATAATATTTTTCTTTTGTGTTAATCCATTGATAGTTGAATTGAAAGAGAATGAACAGACAAAAAAAGGGAAGAGCTTTGAACATATTTACTATCACCAATGTGCATATGAGATGTGAACATTGAATTTGACTTGACCCAGATTCACTTCATAATCTATTTCAAATAACTTGCAGCTGATAGTCTTTTGTGTACAAGTGTATGCGAAAAGTTAACAGACGCCCACATATTTTATGTAACCCATAACCCATATGCATATCGAGTGCATTTTAATTCATTTAATTCTGAATGAATTAGTTTTATCTCTCTTTCTTATGCTTTCTTTTTCTCTCTCGACCCTCTCAATCTTTCTCATTTCTATTTTTAATTGTGAGTCAGTTTTGTTCGTATCAATGAATACATATAGTGGATTATAAAAGCATTCTTTTCATGTATACTGCACTCAAATTTCATGAAATTTTACTTATAATTTTGTTTATTGAGAAGTCATTCATTCACTTTACTAAGAACAATCCCATTGAAATATAGGAAACTTTGGTAGTAAAAACATAAATGAATGGGTGAGAATTATGGTAACCAGAAATTTTGTTGCAAATAAAACCGACAACATAGTAAATCATAAAATGTTCAACGGGATGTATAAGTGACATTTTTTACATATTATATGTTGTGTTTTTTTAAAAGTTGAAATAAAGCAATTAACGAGGTCATGAATAATGTCCAGGATAATGTACGTCGATGAAAAAGTCATTATTAGATATTATTGGCTTAACCAATAAGTAGGGAAAATGGAGGCAGACTGATATACTTTTTTTTTGATTGAGACTATTTGGGGCAAAATGGAAAAATATTGGAAAACTTTGAATACCGTTTGAAAAGCCCAACTTTCTGCATCTGGCTGCTAAAAAACGAATGATGAAACATTTCTGAGAATCACAATAAAAACATAATACAATTTCAATCCATTTTGAACCACGAATTTTGTTTTAAAACGAACTAAATTCGAAAAAGAATGCGTAAAAATGTCATAAAATATGAAAAAAGGCGAATGAAATGGTAAAAATTGCAAACAATTCCAAATACCGTTGCTAATACTCTGCTCCCAAATTTTTTCAACAACGCGTGGATAAAATCCAAAATCTTTGTTATTAAATGAAAATAGGCTTTATTAGCAACAAATTATATTCAGTGAATATTATTCACCTTCAATCCTGCCTGATGTAAATAAATAAAAAAAATCGAGATTCTAAATTGTGAAAAAATGGTATGTGCTAAAAACACAAACTTGAATGTACAACGACACTCGTTGGTCCAACGACACGACGTTCACTCTGCCCCCATTATCCCCTATAGCACGATGTTGAAATATATTTATTGTGCGTCTTGTCAAATCAGTATAATAGACGTCAATATGCGGTTTGATTCATCTTGCTGAATATTTATGAATATTAAGCTCAATTTTGACCCAATAATAACAGTTTTTGAGGTTTCTCTACCACAGTAAAACTTTTTTTTGAAACCTGTTTATCAAATTGACGTTAAATTGAACTCTGAACTGCTGCGATATAATCGTACAGGTTGTTTCAAACATTTTCTGGATGTCCATGAAACCAACAAATTGTCGACAAGTGGAAAAAGTTGTTTCCCGAGTCGGGAATCCCGACACATTCTTTCGACATGAACAAAGGAATGGTTTTACTTCTATAATTTGATTCATATCGTCTATGCTTGTGCTACCTATAATTCAAGTCAATTTAATCGAATCGAGTACGCTCACTTTTCCAATGTACAAGCCAATTATTATCGCCGTAAACTCTCGGAGCTTGAGAGTTTCTCATAGAGGGAAAAAGCTCCAAAGTGAGTGAGAATAGTTGAGTGTAAACGAGTACGAGATGGATTTTTTTACACTTAAAATGTGTATGATACGTATCTGTAATGAAATATATAAAGTTTCTTAATTACTTTCAGTGAACATCTCATTTTAATAAAATATTCACCCGACAGTTCGATATGCACCCCATATTCAACTTGTATCTATTTTGCCAATGGCATTATTGATTTGCATTTGCTTTCAAATTCTTGTATCATACGATAAAATTCATGGTGTCGGGCTAAACCCATCGTTTGGTACACATCCACCAATTGATAAAATAATGATTAAAATTCCTTCTATTCAGAAAAGAAATCAATGAAATTTATTGTTATTTACATCAACCAAAAAAAAAATGCACCATGAAAGTTATCATGTCTAAAAACCCTTTTAAAAGCTTTTAAATTGTGAAATAAGTGAATTTGCACGCATAATCTCAGTATATGGTTGATGACACGTACCAAATTCGATGTTAACACTTTTTGAAAACGGCTTTTTGCTACTTAATTTACATGGAAATTAATGGAACATGTATTTGTCCATGTGGCAAAAAGGTCATACACTACGTAAAACTTCTCGAGACTGTGGCTGTAATAATCAACTTGCAGTTATTAAATCGACAGTTATATATTTTTGTTGGTTTCAAATCAATTATGGTAATTTTTTGGCAATAAAAGTTTGATATTTTCGACACAGAAAGAGAGAGATAGATAAAGTGGAGAGAGAGATATTCTCTGATTAACATGACGCTCATCTGCGTGTAATGTATTTGGTCTATCTCGATGTAAGTTGAATTTTCATTAAAAAGTTTCTCCATCAAATGCAATTACTCAGCAAACACAATGTTCAACAAAATACAAAGTTCCATTTATATTTGTGTCACACTCAAAAGCATACAAACACATTTGCATTTTTTTTGAAATTTTAAATATCGCGTTTCCATCCATTTAAGCCGCACCATAAAAGGTTGAGAATATGTTTTCGGGATAATATATGGTGCCAACGCAATGACGCGTCTAATGAATCATGGTTAATCTCTCAGTCAAACTTTGACGATATTAAATATACTTGTCGGAGCACGCAAAATAAACAGTTCAAGAAGCCGTTAATTGTGCATTTTTAAACTTGTGCGAAAACAAAATTTTTTTCGTCACTCCATAAAAATGAATATATCATTGCATGTAATAAAGAGAATGAAAAAATAACTGTATTCATGCGTTGCGTTCTTTTTTCTTGTCTAGATATTGAAAATTCGATAACAGCGACAATTATTTTACATTTACGAAATGTGGGACTTTGAAAGGTGTATGAATGTTAAGTGGATTTTGTGACTCACAAAATATGAGTTGAAATTGTGTTACAACACTTACCCAGAATATGAATCCAGGACAAGAGCACTGCGATGTCCTCGAATGGCTGGAATGCAAAAAGAAAAAAAAAGTTGAGAGAATTTTAGATTGAAAGCAATTCAATTTAAATGCTCATGTACGTATGTGATTCGTATCAAGATTTTGTATACTATATTAAAAGGTGTGATATTTTGCAAAATGCCAAACTGTTTCGAGCAATAATTTTGGATTTTCAAGTGACAGTATTAGGTCAAAAATCATCCATTTACATCATTATCAATTTAACACAATTGAAGTGCATGCATCATTTGGTTTTTAAGCCAAATCTGGTTAAAAATAAAGTTGATTTAATTTGATATCTAATAATAATCAACCGAATTTCAGACCGGTATGATGAATGAAGTATAATCGCATCGACAGATTTTGGATAAATTTGTCTTTTCATTCAATTAACAAAAGCCCAAAAGAACGTTACATGTCTCTGACAAAATTGAAAAAACAAGGAATATAGCAACAAATTTCAACTATCTTAAGCAACATAGTATACTTAAAGTATAATACTAATGCAATTGCATACATTTAGGAGCACATTATTATTTGAACAGTTGACTACAATAACAGGCATATAAGCTACTTTATTTCCCGAAAAACAGCGACAAGCTTTCGAGAGTTAATTTTCGAAGGTAAACATGAAATGCATTCCAATATCGGCCACAACCAATTGATTTGAAAACTATTAAATTATTTATAATATCGACGATGTACTTATTGCGGTGAATTTATAGTAACCATGATAGGTTGCCGCAAACCATACGAACCACAATAAATTCACATAAAAACATGTACACACACACATACGATGGATAAAGTTTATCGATAAATTCTTCAATTTCCAAATGAGTTCATTACAATGAGGCCGATGTCATTGGTGTGAATAGAATGTTGTGTTTTGTGCATATGATTGTGCGAACAAAAATACACCAAGTTACAGGGAATGCTAAGTCAATCATCCATAACCTTGGCATAAAATCCTTCATTTACCATGACACACTCGCGTAGACCAACAGTTGTGCCTTATTCTTTAATAAAATTGTTTATATTTCCTTCTACGTCGAAAGATTGTGCACACGATTGCAGCACGTTTCAAAAATTTCAACGAGATTCCGTTTTCCACCCAATTCAGTTGTGATGATATCAAGCATATCTTCCCCGCTTTTACACCGAAAAAAAAACAGAAACGAAGTATACAACAACGACTTTAATAAGGTGTA
>NW_022197544.1:1102824-1106554 GCF_009176525.2 Contarinia nasturtii
AAAAAAAACAGAAACGAAGTATACAACAACGACTTTAATAAGGTGTATAAATAATTCATTTTTGCCACTAGAATATGATGATGTTGAGAACAGCGCTGTAGTTATAAAACGCAAACTTCGTATTACGATTGTTATCATTTTCATCATTTGCAAATATGTTGGTGGTACTGCGTCGGCTGTTGTTATTGCCGCGTCATTGTTGGCAGTGCCAAAAAATGGAATCAAGCGCAAAATAATTTGTAGTGAAAGAATAATCCCCTGATGGCCGCAGTATGAGTGTGTGTGTGTGTGTGTGTGTGGATAAATTGTTTGGCTTCAACACAAACCTCTCTAATGGAAATTCGGTGTAAAGCCAAACTTTTCAATTAATATCGTTGTACAAAGTACATTTGCTGATATACACAAAGCATTTTAGTTCCAAATTATACATATTTTACCAATGTGTATATATTTTTAGCATTTGAATCAAAACCGAAAAAAGAAAAGAAATAAGACAGAATTCACTTCCAAACGAATTTCGACGAGAAAAGAAACAAAAATACTGTCCATTTTTAGGAGCCCATGGATATAGTGTATTTAGTATGTAAATTGCCTAGATAAAGCTTTCAACACGCCACACACCAACATACAGAATCGACTTTTAATGATTTTATCAATATTGATGAGTTTTATGTCTATATGTATTTGAACGATAATTTCATGCATCAAATGGAAAAAAACACAATTTTGACTTTTGATTGACGTTTCATCTTTCACTGAATGATGACCGATTGCGCGCCACAATGAATATTTCATCTGATTTGTATTTGCCAACAGGAAATTCGATTTGGCAAGTGTTTGGCCAAGGGCGATACAGCTGTTTTTTTTTCTATGCCTAATTTTTATTATTATTGAAAAGAATACAACGAACGAAATATTAAAACCTTGAACATGGTGTTCTTTGAATCATTTATTCGGCTAGCAAAAAAGATATATTGTTGATTGTGTTTTTTTTCACTCACCGCCCCTATATTTCGAAGCGTCTAGAGTTCGCTGTTTGGATAGAAAATGGTAAAAAAGCATACGAATTTCAATGTCAATTTATTCAGACGTAAAACGCATCCAAACAAAAATACTTTATATGAAAATTGTTTGGTTTTTTCTCGCCATTAATTTTGTCATTACATTTTAGTCACGCCAAAACCACAATGGCAAAAAAAAACCATTCCCAAGCTTGTTTATAAGGTTTTCGCAGATTTAAAGAAAATTATAGATAATCCGATACAAAAAGTGACCACACACAACTTGAATGAGAGTATTTAAAGGATTTTGCATCTTTGTTGGTCTGTAACTTTGGAATCGAGAAAAAATAATGTCTAATCAAATTTGAAAACCGTTTAATAATTTATTAAAACAAAATAGAAAGTTATCTTGAGTAAAGCTTATAAAAAATGTCATTAAAATTATTTCTCAAACTATCTCTCATCAATTCCGATGCGGCACATAACGCCTCCGCTTTTATTTCATTTGTTCGCATTTGTTGTTCTCGTAGGAAATACGAAGGAAAGGGGAAATGAGAAAAGTCTCGTTTTATAATAAGATTGCTAAAATTATTCGCAATTTTGTCTTGAATCCAGTGGTTTACAAATGTCCGGGACTTAAGTGTGTTTGTGATGAAGAGGCGTTATTGAAATCCTACGCATTTTCATTTGGTCTGGCATATAAATAACTTTATTAGCCATTGTTAAAGTGCAATGCATTCCAAGTTTTTCTTTTAGTCAATTTGTTGAATGAAACAGGCATTTTATGGAATCATTTATATTGAAATGGAACTTTTAGTTCAAATATTATGTCCGCGAGCACAAGATAGATAGAGAGAGAGAGAGAGATTGTCGAAAGGGAAACAAGAGCTTAAGACAGGAAAAATTGAAGAGAAACCGAGAAAGAAGCTTTGGATATGTTGCATAAAATAACATTTTACAATTGCATGCCGCACAGCATTCAAAGTTAATTGCATGAAAGTTTGATGACACTCATCTTACTAATAGAGCGTTATCATTTAAAATTTACATTCCAGCAAATGTTTGTTGTTTATATTGTTGTACTGAATTTCTCCAGAGACAGGAAGACAGGCGGATTGGTAGAGCGACGGAGAGAAAGATAGAAACAACAAATTTCGACCGGGGATACATTCAATTATAAATATAAATACACAAAATGAATAGAAAATATAAACAGATGTCGCAGCTCTACATTTATTCCCACGCACCGAAGATGCAATAAAACAATTAGTATCTCATATATCGTATTCGTATTTATGCACGCAACTTCAAACTACGTTCAATTATATATACAAATGCATGTCCAAAATGGAAAAGTTACATGTTGTCTCAAAAGTTTTATTTTGCTCCATATTAAATTTAATTGATTTTTTTTGTGAATGCACACAATGTAACCATTAACATTCAACCAAAACCATTGTTGAGACATTATCTTCTTTATAGTGTATTTTGTCAAGGTGGAATGGCAATTTATGGTAAGAATTCGTTCGTTGTCAATCAAAAGAAATGAATCTCCAATTCGAACAAGGCAATTCGTAAAATGACGAACGACGTTGAAATATGGTGATAAAGCAAACGAGAGAGTTTAATTTGAAAAGTATATTTTGGTCATTCCAAGGATAGAAAATGTAGAATACCAGAGCCATATATATTCTTTCATTGGTATTCAATTCTCAGCGAACAAACAATAATTTGTTTAATTGTTGGATGTGCGCGTCTCAGTTGCATGCACTTGACAAGTTCGTTTTCAAAAGAAATGCTATGCTTCAAGAATCATTAAAACATTAAATTATTAGACAATGTTCACTTGAAACAAACTTTTTCTGTAGGAATATGTGTGTATTGTGTATGCAACATGATTTGAAGTTAAGTTTGCTTCTGTTTGTATTTGCAATTCACATTGTAATCGTCCATAATGCCATTTGAGTATTGGTAAACATGCAAACAATAAACAATATGGGTAAGAGCATTGATTACTACGCTTGAATGAAATGGAGCTTTTTAAACAGCAGAAATGACTTACGTACACAAAACTACAAATTACGGAATACAGCAATGAGTTTTCAAAATATTATTTTGTTATATCACTTTACAATATATTTTTGTGTGTGTTACATGCCACTTTGTATATAAGTAAAGTTATAAAACTTTAACTCTTTTCGGTCGAGTTTTTCTGATATTCTGTCAATGTCAGATTTGCGAACTGTTTGCATTATTTTATTCAATAACGACCATACGTTTATTTAATTTTTATTTTAAACACCTATTCGAAGAAGGAAATATGGTGGCACATGCAAACGCGTGCAAAAGCAACAAGCAAAATACTCGTGTCATTAGTCATTTTTTATATATATAACTCAATTAAGGAACAAATATTCACCCGTGTTCATCGACAACCATTAAAGAAATGCGCACACAAAGCAAGTTTAGGTGGGGATTACTGTTAATTTGTCGAAAACCAAAATTGTTTTGCATGAAAACTAAAATTATTGCAGTGTGTTATGTCATAACAACATAATGAAATTGTTGTTTTCTATCTCGTTAATGACGGTTTTCCATTTTACAAATATATCACAATAAACATATCCGCACATTGAATGACTGAAATAACAATCGATAACGAGTGATGATGGCATATTATTATAATCATTTTTATCGAATAAATAATAAATTATGCGGTGTTTTAATCA
>NW_022197544.1:1106564-1177041 GCF_009176525.2 Contarinia nasturtii
ATTTCGGCATTAACAAATCAAAATGAATTTAATGTCGAATTCCAAGAAAGAATGCTTATAATTACAAGAAATTTGTCATATTTTTTATTCATAAATTCCAACCAAATTAAAGACGACAAAATGAAAATACCGATAGAACAAAAACTGTAAATAACATTTTCTTTTTTATGACGCACATTGTCTGTTACTGCTTGATATTTGCTTCAATCTCTAAGAAATGAATCCGATTAATAATTTTCATGTGGAAATTCAAAGGAGCAGCGTGCGTGGTTTATTTTTTTATTTTTCACATTCGTTGGTTGTTTGAGATTCAGATAGCGGTTTCATAATGAGAATGAAATGAATAAAAATTCAAAAGGGCATGAGAAATGTTGCCTTGGCCAAAAATGCACTCGAAAACCAGCACCTAAATTAAAATGTCACTGTCACCAGACACATTTATTCTGGATACGAATCAACATCAACTCGAAAAGACCTCACATTTCTCGCAAAATAACCTCACCAAAATGGTTTGAATGGTTTTAAGAATGGTTTGATGGATCAGAGTAAATAGACACACCAGCAGAGAGGGGGGAGAGAGAGAAATAGCTATAGATAGAGCGGGAAGAATAGAAATAGATGGAAAAAAGTTACTATTAAGTTGTGTGATTTTTCTTCGGGTTTCATTGTATTCCAATAGATTGATATTACACGGGTGTGTTCGTCTTCGTTACAGTATCTCTTTCTTATCATATGTCTCAGCCCGGAATGTGCCAACAACATCGACTTCTGATGAAGAACATCGGTCGCTGATGGAAAGAATAAGTTCTGCAATTGTGCACAAAAGATAAACTTGATATGTGTCAATGTCAGATTTTGTGCCGATAAGAATAGACGACACCTAAACACACCAATTTTTCCAATGTTATTGTCATCGTTGTCGCATCCAATCAATGGTGTATGTTGTTGGTGTGTGAAAACGTCACGATTCGCTTGACATTTTTTCACATCGAGCTTTATGTTCAAGCCAAAATATTTGAATTTAACAACAATGCACACATACATCCACATTGCACCACGTTTGATGAAAATGAGCCAATCAACTCAATGTTTTGCTTTTCTTTCATTCGTTCTCATTTATGTATCCAAAAACAAAATCAAACGGACTTTTTTGTTATCTTATATTCGTATTCGGAATGAAAAAGTGCGAAATATGGAGCTGTAAACAAGACAGCCTTTGAGAACGTTATTCGTTAGATCGGCGATGGTGGCTGTTGATTTTTATTCGGGTATGAGGTGTTAATGTGAAAGGCCTGCGAGAGGGAAAAGTTGTCATTTAACATAGAATAAAACACAGAATCAAGAGAAAAGTTTTCAACACACAGCTTCTGGCCTGAAAGCTCAAAGTTGTTTATGTTTGTGTGGATTTTTTTTCAGTGTTAATTTTGAACTTTCAGTTAATGGAAACCCGACTACCAGCTTATTTATTCAATTCTTTGCAAAACTTTCTATTTAGTGTGAAATGTTTCCTTTTTTATCAACAAAATCAAATTTGATTGTGGCTTGTGGTAAATAGTGTCATGCCAAAGGATATTCACAAACTATTTTTCATTTTTCGCATTCTATCTGCTATCTTTGTTGTGACTTGTGATACTGTGTGCTTTGCCTTGGCTCAACCTTTTATATCACACTCATTATCATTTTATTTACATGAACTGAAATTAAAAGTTTTTTTTTAAAGTCAACATTTTCTTTTTCTTGAAATAATTCAATCATAAGTACTAGTTCAATATCCGTAGTTTTTACAATTTTATTCTGGGAAAAAGGTAAATAAAACTTCATCATCGACACTATGAAGAACTGACACAATGAAAAAAAGAAACTAAACACCAAAATTGTGCAGCTTGTGGAAGAAGTTTTCCAAGCGAACAATGGATGGAATAAAACATGTCTGTAAGTTGTTATCGCGTAAGTTTAAACCTTCAAATTGCGAAATGGCATGTACGGAACCCGAACTGTAATCACATCTGCTTCAATGCCGCACAACATGTCGATAGTGATAAGGATGTAAATCCTTCTCAAATGTGCTCGCCTTGCGCGCATTCTTGTAACTTTTGATGGACATTTTAAGGAAGTATTATACAAATCCCACGCTAAACTTAAACAAACAAAAACTCGTTTTGATCAGGAAATATACCTCGAAATATACCTTTCGAATAGTTTAATTAAGAATTACAACAATTTCTTCTTGAAGCCAATTACACTTTGAAAATTTTGAAATTGTTTTTCTCTTTCGTTTGTGCAAAATCAAATAAAAAATCGCTCAAAATTACAGACATTGGAACACAAAACATTTTTCTTGTCGCAATAAAAACGAAACGAAAAGCATTCCATGTAAAATTCGTAATTTTCTCACTTTTATTACCTGATACACTGAGAGAAGATACAGCGAAATACAAAAAAAAAAAAACAGAGAAACAATGAAATTTGATTCGAAAGAGAGAAAAAAAATATTTGATATGCGTGTACATAAATCAAGCCCAAGCGTAATATTCACACAATAAAAATAAATGGTAATAAATGGACCCATGCATTCATATTGTTGTTCGTTTCGATGCCGATTTTCACCACAAACCGTATAATCTGTGCATGAAATATGTATATATTTTTTTGGCAAATGTAATGTATGAACTTCTTCTTTGCACCGAAAATAGAATGAGCAAGAAACAAGGCAAATGAAAGTGAGAGAGAAAAAACGAAAACATGTCGACGGAACACAAGACAGAGCATTTGCAAGAGCCGCCATGCGAGAAGCAATTCTCGCGACGATGAAAAATGAGAAAAGAATGTATTAACGGAATAAAAAGGTAGAATTTTCTAAGGGATTTAGAGAAATTTGCGAATTATTCAACATACACACGAGCAAGTGGTCCTCGAGAATCGACAATGAAAGAAACAGACAGAGAGGAAGAAAAGAAATATATACATATGTATAAAAAAAAAACAACGACAAAGCAAATTTTTGCTGAAGTGAATCTCTCACGATTTCGATAATAAAACGCACAGAGCGCGAAGCAACGAAATGTACTTGTGGGAGCGATTTCTGTGCGGCATTCAAATGACTGAGATGCATTTGAAATGTGATGATCTACCAACAATTTGTAATCAACGGTCTCTGCATTGAAAAATCAGCAAAACGACAACCAGAGTCACAGAAACATGGTTCTTTTACATACGTAATACCACCGATAAATACAAAGCTCGCATTTTGAATCTGCTTTTCGAGAGAGAAAAAAGCCAATGTGTGTACGCGCGTTTATCATCAAGCCAGAAGATTCATTGAAGGTGAATTGTATGTACCACCTTGTGACACTTAAATTTGCGATATCAATGGCCTGCAATCTAAACTTGAGAATATTGATGCATAAACAAAACCACGAATAAAAACCATTGAACGTGAGAATTAATGAAAATGCAGTAAGCGACTTGTTGGAAATGCCATACTAACTGTCAAACATAAAGGCGGATTCAAAGTGCACGAGAAATAGACAGACACATAAAATGCTACAAGTTGCTTTAAAACAGCGATAGGATCCATGTCAGGCACGTCGACATTTTCATCTTAAAATGCTTATTTTTATCATTTTCACCGTTACATTTTACTCTGAATTTCGGTTTATTATTGCCCTGAAATCCATGAACAACGCAGAAAAAAATGAATCAAATTGGCAATGAAAATGCAAAATATAAAAGGGCACGAGAGAGGGCGAAAGAAGCAGTGAACAAATTCAAGTGAAAACAACATACATTTTTAATAATCTTTATACTCAAAAGAACGAGAGAGAGAGAGAGAGAGAGTGCGCAAGAAAGAAATTGTATTTGTTATGCGTTTATATACAGGCAAGGTACTTTTTTTACCCGCATTTTTATTTGATTGTAGCCAGTTTAGTTTATTGCTCGAACACATCACTCTTTGATAACGTCGTTCTTTCGTTCGTTTGTTTATTCGTACGAATTTTTCTATCATTTTTATCGTTGACATTTTTCGTTCGACCGGGAATTTGTTTTTAATGGTTATTTAAGCTTCTGACATTTTCCTCTTGCATTTACATTGTACATTGTCGTTACGTTGCTATTATCTTTCCTCATTTGTGAGTACAGCACGGGATGGTTAACAATTTATTAAACCAAAATATTGAGGGTACAACGGTTCGATAGAAGGGACGAGAACTAAGGCAACGCTAACAGACTGAGAAAATCCAAAGTACCGTTGTACGTGATGATTCGTCTATTGGTAGGCAGATACGTAAACACCGTACAGATATGGATGCTATATCGAAGCAAAGCATAAGATGAAAGCCGCATTTAATGATTTTTTTGTCTATATTCATGCATATAATACAGCATCTATCTGTCAAGAAAAATGCGAATAAAAACGTGATTGAACCCCGTACACAAAAAGGTAGCCAAGCGGGGCAAGAGTCGATGTTTGCATGTAAATATGCGCCTGATGACATTTATAACGTCGAACGTTCTTTTCGCTGTCAAATGGACATTCAAGAAAGAACCTGTTCATCGTGTGAAAAATCGCCTTTCGCTATTCGATTTTAAAATAATCAGAAATCCTTGTATGTACCTCTCTTTGTGTGTGTGTCTGTTCGCTTTAATCAATAGCTAGATAGTTGATAGTGCTGCGAATAACTCGTTCAAGTTTTTAACATATTTATACTGAGAAATGTTCCGTTTACCATTTTCAAGCCGCCTTTGATATGTTATTTCATCGATTGTTTTTCTACCGTTTCATTCAGTCTAAAAATAGATACTTTTTAAGTCGATTGATTTCTATTTGCTAGACAATACATCAAGTGTGGATTATTATCTATAAATATTTTTTACATAGGCGTTGAATGGCTTCGGTCTATAGTTTGTTTCATCACATTTATCGGTCAAGTGTTTGTATCATTGGGTTCCATCGTCGATAGTGTGCAGTTTTCAACATGTTTTTCGTTCTTCTTTTGTTATTGGTTTGTTTGATACACATGTTTCCGAAAAAAAATGTAGCCCCGACCTCGGCCTCGTCACTCTTTTCGTTTTCGTTCATTTTACTTTTTTCGCTTGGCTCGATCTTATCATACGCACACGTTTTTGCACTTTTGATTTCTTGGGCGCCCCTTAAAATTCGACATTTCAAACAAAATGCCACAAATCAAACATACACGCTGTGACATATCTAACTTGTTTTGTGGAAGTGACGGGTTTGTTATCCGCGCTTACATTACTCACTCAAGTTGTTATCATGAGAGAAAAATGTCCATGATAGACAGTGTAGAGTATCTATACAGTAATTTTTAGATACATTTCAAAATTCAATCGAATTCTAATCTAAACCCTCTGATTCCTACGCATGAAGTGAAAAAGACAAATCCCCCACTTTTGAATCGGCGAAAACATCAATAGACATTCCAATACATCAATATATTTGACAGTGAATGAAAAATATTGGTATTGCTATTCATAATGGGTAAAAAAAATTGCTTCAAATTCCCTAATACTTGATGGAAAATTCAAGACTCAATTGGATTATAATCCATTTTCCAGTCGATCTTGCAGAAAAAAAAATGCTGAAAGTATTTGTGGCGCAGCACGCATACCAATTCAGAGAAATTCCGTTCAATTGTGACATAGATAAGATTAAAATAAAGTACAATAAGAAGAAAGTTTTATTGTCTGTTCCGGCGTCAGGTGAGGAAGAGAATATTTCGTTTTCTATCGTTGTCACGCAACATTAAAAAATTAGATCACATTTTATCGAGATTACAAACCGCGTCCTTGCCCAATTCATTAATCACTCATTTCTTCGAACTTTATTCGGCACGAATTGAATAGTTTTCCTGAAAAACTTTGAAACAATAAAATTTTATGGACCATATGAAAGCGGTCACAATTTAAATTAAAAGACATCATTATGGATCGAGTGATATTTGAAATTGCGCTTGTCGGTAAAATATAAATGAAAATGTCGAAAAGAAGTAACAAAATATACAATTTATCGGCTTATAAATGCATAACATAGATCTAAATCATTTCCACTTGATGAATTCCGTACCAACTAAGAAAAGCTCAGCAAAATACTTATCCCATTTCTATGGGCAAATTTAGGGTATAAAAGTTTTGCATTTTTTGCCATTGCTTATTCATTTTATTTATCTTTATTATAATATATTTTGACGGTCACCGAAGTTTTTGATTTGTGTGTATGACAGAGTCAAAGGGAGAGAAAGCGTCACAGCTGGATAGACAAAGTGTTGACAAGAATAGATGACGGACACCATCAAAGAAAACATTGTTTGGAAGGGAGTTTTGTCTTTTGTTGTTTCGTCTTAGTTCATTCAAACAGTTCTTTTTTTTATTACAAGACGAAATGTAACAACCGGAACATTTCCACAGCTGTAAAAAGTTTCATCAATTGCAGCCAAACAAAAATCTCTAAAATATTCTTCTTTCTTCGAAGAGCCCTTCCTTTTAATCCATCTATGTCTCATTTCTATATCTGTTTTCAGTTTTTTTTGCCATTTGTTTATAAACTCGAGTTTGAGCTCTTTTTTTCATCCTCAAAATGTGTTTTCAATGTCCAAAGTTCAAACTTCATAAATTTGCATTTATCAGATGCGCAAGCGGCAAATATTACAATCTATATTGCAATATACCATTCAATTTGTTAACAATGGGATAAATGAGGTGTTGTGGTTTATATATTTTCATGCATTGCTGTTCATTACCGTTTCGGAAATAATGATATTTTTAAGCGGCAATTAGATCCAATGATAAAATAGTGAAATGAAGCAAAAACCAATTCCAAACCAAACAATAAACATATTCGATTAGATGTGGTGAAACCAGACCCAATCGATTGAAAAGTAATTTATCAAACATCGACTAACTATTTTAATAACTAGTTATACATGTTGTACAACTGATCGAGGTGGCATTCTCGGATTCATTAGTATGACAAAGTTTTTCTAGTTGCTTGATCTATCCGAAGCTAGTAGCACGTGTGCATAATAAAAAAGGAGCTTTGGAACAAAAGTTTAAGAAAATGTGCTCTTTTTTGACAACATTCAAAATTGAGACACATTTAAAGTGAGTCTTTTCATCGCATTTTTTCAAAACTAATTCCATTTTTTCGAGTTAGATTTAAGTTTTAAATTGTTCAATTAATTTGAATTGTTGAAAAATATGCAAATAAATATTGTCTCCGTGCAGATTTATCGGAAAAAACTAAAATTGCTTACTTTTATTTATCTCGAACATTTCGAGTGTCGCTGTAGAGACGCAATATATGAAATAATCGCTGAGTATATTTATGTTCGAAAGAATTATAACCTACATTGGGGGCTTATTTGTGTACTTAAATATCTTTGTACAATGGCTAATAACATCGAAGCAACTTCAAGATATTCACATTGACTTGCGAAAGTAATAATTAAATCGATTCGATAGGCAATTTTTCTGTAGTAAAAAAAAACATCTGACAGGGTCGATAGGAACCTACATCGAATTAATGTTGGCTGGAATCGACAGGGCCTGAAGTTGAAAACAGTCTCTATCATTACATTAGAAAAAAATGAAAATGCCACTCAATTTTGCCTGCTTTTCCGATCGGATCCAACAACTTCAGCCTGCTTTACAAGCATTTAGTGCATGCAATCTTATTCATTGAGCGGTTGAATCATTTGAGTAATCAATAATGCGCGATGGTAGGTAGATGAGTTGGTTAGTAAGTGAATTCGATATCAATCCTAATGACTCCCAAAGTATTCCGAAAGGAGAAAAAGGACTGCTGAATTTCATTCTATCACATTGGAAAAGCGACAAAATCAATGTTTAGTTTTGCAATCCTTGTCAATGACAGTATTGCGGATATGATGCTTAAGAGCAAAAGCATAAAACAAGTAAAAAGGTCTACATTCATGGTTCATTTCTTTTAAACCAAAAAAAATCAATGGCTGGCATTATACAGGTACGCGTTTCTTCAGATGACCTGAATGCCAACCAAGTATCCGTGAGCTAATAAAACCACTTTTGGAGTCATTTTAGAAAATATACATGCAACATGTTTTTGTTTTACTTTCGGTTAAAAATACGAAGAAAAAAACCATCTCGAATTCATTTGACCGAAATGGAAATGGCAAAATAAAAATCGGATAAAATGTGTGAGAGAGGGATTGCAAGAAAGCAAAGAAAAATGTATAAAGAAAAAAAACGAACTTCGATTATTTTCTGTGAATGAGGCCATTTACTTAACCGACTCAGACATATTAATCGTTCGTATAGCTTGACCTCTACATTTAGTACTATGATTAAAATTCCGTTTTATTCCATTTGACCACATTTGAATTTTTCTCTCGCCACTCGTTAAAATAAGACGATATTGACCACACACGAAAAACTTACACACATATACAAACATCACACAAATACACAGAACGAAAACGCTTAGAAATTACAAATTAATTTCAATTTAGTAATTATTAAATTACCGCTGGCTTTGTTATTTTTCCATTCTTTCATGTAACCGTAACACTGCACACACACAGTGTTATATATTGAATTGAGCTTTCCGCTCTTTTTTGCGTTCTCTTTCTCTGTGTGCCTCGCGCAGTACTGTAATTATTCATGTTTAGCCGCGGGTACATCAACCACTATACAAGCCGAACGATTTACACGCACGCACACTCTTACCAATAAAAAAACCAAAGTATATTACTTGTTGTCGATTGACATTACATGCATTTCTCATTTTATTTATTATAGCGCACTATATTTTTTTCATTCGCTGTTTCATTATTCTCTGTTCAAATAATACAAGCATTGTTTGACTTTGAAAACAAGTCTACAATGCTTGATTTTAACGGAAAATAAGAGAAAGAGGGGGCGAAAGTATGCATTCAATTAAAAAAAACCGGTGACATTTTTTTCCATCAATTTTTTCATTACGTTTTATTTGGCTTTTGGCCAGGGAGCAAGAAATGCCCACGCGCAAATAGATTCAACTGGCCAGGTGGAAACTAATTAAAGTATTTTCAATGAATACTACAATTCTGGATACATAGATTTGAATGGTACTATCCAAAAATCAGAGTGGCACTTCTGTAGAATGCGAAATATTAACACATAAAAAAATAATTCAACTTTCAATGTCAATTTTTTTTCTTAATTGAAATTAAACGAGAAAAAGAAATCAACTTGCGTGCATTGTTCTATCTTATAATAGAACAGCGTGCCACAATCAAATGAATTTCACGATTTTGGTTTGCAATATCGAATCATATTTACGACAGACATTAAATAGTTCTGAACATTGTTTTATTATGTGCAGAAAAAGAGCGAAAAAAAACGATTTGTCAAAAGAAGAGAATTACCATATTTCAAAAATGAATTATGCATATAAATAAAATGGCTTCAATAAGAATAACGAGAAAATTTATTTCTTCATTAATCTTATGCTCTCGTTGCTTTTTCTTTCTTTCTCTGTTACCCTTTCCCAACAACAAGACTCTTGGTGTACATTATCTTGTTCGTCTCCATTTCCCAATGGGTAAAAACATAATTTTAATTTGCTTTATTTTCTCATTGAATTGCCATTTACAATTTATACTTGTCCTTTTTATTTTTGCCCAATGCCAATTTTTGTATTCTCGATTCGCTAATTCAATTAGTTGCATCTTCTCTTAGATGCTCCCTCGAAACATTGAATATGATAAAATCATGTATACCAGCCAGCACACACATAAAAAAAGAGTCACAGTAGACAATTTGAATGGTGGCCAATAAAAAGAAGGTTAAATTTATTCGTTCGAATGGGAATTTCTGCTGCGTCAACATTCATTCGTATCAGACCAATGGGATCTCGTTGAACGTGATTGTTAAATTATGAACAAAAAAACAATACTGCTACTCCTTTTTTTATCTTGCTGCACCGATTAAATACTATAACAACGATTGTATAATTCAATCATTTTTTCTTATCTCGTTCAATCATTTCATATTCAGCATTTTTCTCGATTTTTTTTTTCGTTTTTCATTTGAAGACATATTCAGAAGAGATCACAAATTGAGCAGAGTTTTCACTATAGATTTAACTTGATTGTGTTGGTACTATTACGATAAATTAATTTTCAAAGATTGAAAAATGCATTTCAATCAGTACTGAGGGTAATTTAACTGTTTAGGCCGCGTTTTCTTTTTTGTGTACGGGTAAACTCACTGTTTGCATAATATACTGGCTCAAAGGAGCTAATGCATTTCTGAATGTTGATATCGAATTTATATCTATTAATATCTTTAGCAGACCTGCATTGTCTTCCTCCTATTTTCTTTCTATGCGTGGAAAAGTAAAATATGAAAAGTGTAGAATATGATAATCTCTTTATTTCATCGATGACATGCGGCTTATTTTCACGGAATTATTTTTCCAACGCACGCAATTCTAAGAATAAGACGATAAACAACAACCTGCCCCCATAGAATGTTTTTTTTTTCTTTGTCGAAATTGAATGGCATCGATCAATGATTGATATGCTCGATGTATATTTTCTTAAGAATAAATGAGCGCGCGTACACACATAATTGAAGCGTCAGCTGACTCCCGTGTAATGACAGACTCATTAATTTTTCAAAAGCTACACCAAACTTTTCTATTAATTCACAAAGACTGTATACTCAAGCGTAATTCATGCACAACGACATACCGTATAAATATTTATGTAAATAATAATTTCAATTTAAGCAGAATTATTACATTTGATGTCAGTACTTTTTTTGAAAATGGTGTGACGGTAAAAATCAGCCGGACGTAAGCGGTTTCCATTTCGTTAAGATAAAGGTAAGTGTACCGAGGGAGAGAGAGAGAGAGAGAGGAGATGGAAGAGGGAAGAGAGTAAGCCTAAGCGAAATTATACGAATGGTTATGAAAGGACCGAACATTTTTAAAAAAAGTGTTTCATAAAATTTCAATATTTAATATTGATCAGGCCAGGCCAATGTTGTTACAGTTCGAGTTCAACAACGGGGGCGAAAAATTGTTTTTTATGCTCGAGTGGAGTTTTAATGAGAAAAAAAAATGCTTAAACGTCTTACAAACACAAAAAAGAAGCGGAAAAAATACACGAAAATTGTTTTTTAATTTGGAATAAAACTGATTCAAGAATGTTGGTGGGAAATACAAACAAAAGCCCTTCGACATTTCAATATTCATTATCACTTTAAAGTACTTTTCATTTGGACAAGTACTAAAGACTTTGTGCGCACCCCAACTTGATTATTTAAAGCGTAGCTGTTGGTTTACGAGGTTCTTTTATATGCCATTCGCCATCTCATTACTATTTCGGCTGGGAGGCATATAGAAATCTAACGCTCACGCGTTTACTATGCAAAAAATACAGCCGAAAAAAAAATAATAATGTTGCGCGCAAATCGCATTTTCGGATGTAAAACAAAAGTCGTGCCTTTATCGTACCATACTGAATACAAATCATTTGGGAGATTACAAAAATAAGTCAAGTAACTGTGCATAGTTACTTACTTCAACTAAGCACATTCATTTGGGCAGTGAGGAAAAATGCCAACGATTACAAAGATAACATTGCTTTAAGATGGAAATGAAAATATATATGCATTAACTAGCCAGAACGGAATTTAAATTATGATCTTGTAGCATAGCATGCAGTAAATCATCGTCTTGGTTACACTTTCAATTATTTCACGCATACAGGATATCGACACATAAACTAAATACACGCGGCGTCCGACAAACAAATGGGCCCAATCTTTATCGTCATATTTTTTTTTCAAACATCAATGTGGCCCAAATGTGTTTGGATATCATATTAATTTGCAACACAAACAAACGCTCACTATATTACACAATTTCTATTTCATTCGTTCGGCGAGGAGCTATAAGCAGAATAAAACTAACGAATTACATTTACGTATAATAAAGAGCGTATTTCGTGTTACGTTCATTAAATGAAGGACTTATTTCTTCTATCTCTTTGCGCATGATGTGTCGCTCATTTATCCGTAAAAGAAGAAACGCAACGAAAATTACGATGAAATCTAGACCCAAAGACGATAAAACAGAAAGAACTAAAGAGAATAAAAATATATATGCTGAAAACATAAACCGAGTTTACACCAGCATTTGATTATGATCGAAAAAAAAAACCACAGGTATTATGCGGCTGCACTTCATTTTTCGATTTAACTTTACAACGTTAGGTACGAGCAACTCAGACAGAATGAAAAAAAAAACCACATGCTTAAATACACATTTTCTTCATTCACTCGTGTACAAAATTTTATTTGTCTTGTAAATATATTTGATCGGATTCAGTCACTGGTACACGAAAATACCTATGCAATGGGATCAAAAGATACTTTAACATCGTCTTATGCATTAAGAAACCTTTGCGTTGGCATTTCACCAACAATGTAACATCATTACAATCTTTTAATATGTATTAACAACTTGAGTCGTTTTACGCGACGCCACCCGCTCTCGCTCGTTCTTTTTTCTCACCTTTCCAATTGTTTGCATTATTCTTATCTCGTTCTCTCTATCGCATTCGTAAAGAAATCAAACATTTTTGGGCCGTTTTTCCTAAAGTGGTTTTTTTCTAAATGAGCGACTGCAAACAAAGTAATTTGGCGATTTCCAAAAAAAAAAAATGTTAATGTAAAACCAATATAATGAGAACAAAAAATACATAGTACATTTAATCGTTTGTCGGTAACCAAAAATATCAACAGCGATGAAGAAAAAAGAATTTGAAGCAATTAACAATGAACAGATAGAATAGAAAAAATCGGCAGCAATGCGCCACTTGCAAAAAAAGAGTAAATTCTCAACAGTTGGTGTGAATATGGTTCTGTTTTGGAGAGGAAAAACTACATGCCAACCACGCCGGTAGTGATCAATTAGTGTCAAAGTGAATATATGATTAAAAAATACATCAACGCAGTATTCGCAATTTCGAATAAATGATAGTTTAGCATCTGCAATTATCTCTTTTTGTCTATTTTTTACCTAGTGGACAAATTATGTTTCAAATATGCGGTAAGCCAGTAAAAATTCGAAAGAAAAATCTCAAAGTTCGATTTTAAAATAAAATACTCGGTTGCATGTAAAAATGAAGGAAACCAAAATTAAAGAGACAATATTAATTCCGTGAATGGAAAAGATAACGAATAGAATTATTAAAATGTTATTTCTACCATGACTTTTGCACTGTTCATTACTTGTATGAGGATTTATGTGTTGCATTTACATCGTATTTATCCAGCGGCTAGCCGCCATAACAAGAACACACAGTATCATGAATAGACTGGTAAGAGAGCGGTCAGCTCTTGTGAATACATTGCATTTTCCATACACAAGTAAATTAACAAGTGGGTAAGAGGGATAAAGAGTGAAGAAAAAAGCAAGTGGGTTAAAATAGATAAACTACTTTCTACAGAAAATTATGTCATTTGTGTTCACTTTCTATTTTTAAAAAAATACACTCCATGGTCTACATCAGATGAATCCTTGTACTTTTGGTTCCATTTGTTTTTGTTGCATTTGTTGTGTCTTTTGATTTTGGGTGTATTTACATTTTATACCGAAGACTTTTTTTACGTTGTTCGTATTGAATCTTCCAAAAGTATTTTTATGTGACCGTTGTTAATTTTGCAGCCATTTTTCTTCTTTTAAATTTCGTGTCGTCCCAATTAAAATTCGAGAGACGTCTTCGTGTGCCGAGTTACAGGCTAAATTAGAAATAAATATAGAAATGAAAGCTAGAGAGCTTTCAGATTTTCTTATTTCCAGTCCATTCATCGTTATAACAGATATAATAGATGATCGCAATACGATTTTTTTTGCATAAATATAAATAATAATATGTTGATTTGGAAATTGAATCGAAAAAACAGACGACTTGCGATTGTATCAAAATAGAATTTGATGGTAAACAAAATTCGTAAGAAAATCAAATTGAAAAGTCACGAAGAAATTGACAAAAATAACATCGAATTTTGAATGAAAGCATCAACAACAACAACGACAAAATACAACGTAGAATCAAATTTGTTTTTCATTCAAATGAAATCGAATATGAAAAGACGTGACAATTGAAATATCTGATGGATACATATGCGGAGTGAGTAAGTTATAGGTAGGTATGCGTGCAGATAGAGCACACACACACACACACCAGAGACAGAGAGTAATTTCGCAGAATTTTTGCATGGGTAAGCATTTCAGTGGAACGACAACAATCTCACGGTACAAATCACTCAAATAGATAGCATTTATTTACTTCCCAATTCCGTGTATGTTTTGGCTAAATCGCTATGAAAAAGTGAATCCATTTAATATGCCATCGAAATTTTCACGAAAAGACGTTTATACGAAAATTCGCTACAAACTTATAGACGCGTATTCGCTTAACATCAACGCCAAAATAAAACATTCGATTACAAAACCTGATGTTACGGCAGCCATCAAATCGTTTGGTAATTCGATTTACGCACCGTCTTAAATTTGACAGCATTTAAATCGCCTACATGCTCTAAAGCATTGTAACATAAATAAATACACTGACGATGAAGCTTTCTTCTTTTCAAGCCGATTATCAAATATTCTATAACGTGGCAGTCGATTGTATGACCTAAATGAGCATCTCTCTCTATCTCTCTCTCTCTATCTTCATGATCGATTTTTTCATGTTTGGTTAACACATAACAGGAGCATGAAAACTTTCGAAGGGAATAATTTGATTATTATTTGATTTTGCTCGTTTTTTTCAATTCGAATGAGCAAAGGAAAGATTGAATAATATTAACAAACTGTTGAACAGTCTATATGTCTATCCTGTGCATTGTACGATGTAGTTTTATTAAGTTTTTATGCAAAATTCATATTCAAATCAAACTTATTCATTCGTGCAGACAATATCTAAACAAAGAATCTAAATGGATTGCATCTGCCATTTTCTCATAAACATTCTATACATATCGTTTTTATTCGATTTTCAAATCAGCAGCAACTATAGTTTTTCTTCTTTTTTTTTAATCAGTATGGCGATGGCGACAAATGAAAAAAAGAAGCTAATATCAGAAAATACATATCCGGAATAGATGGAAACACTTGGGCAGATACGACATATACGATTATGTAGTGTACATGCTAATAAAGACACGATGCGTTTATTTACTATGAAAAGCCGAAAATATCACAAAAAAGAGAACCCTTTTGATTGCGCGCTCATTTTCTCTCCGGCATAATGGTTATTAGATATAATTTTCCGAAAAAAATGCTCCAAAAGCCACAGAAATTCAATATTGTGCGTTCAGTTGCCCTTAGTTCGTTTGCATTCTCAACGGAATATGAACAACTATTTATCCATTTTGTGTGCGCCACCCAGACAACATCACTAAATGGAATTCTATTTCATTCGAAGGAGATCTTGAAATTGTATTTGTAGGACAGTTATACTAACTTTTGAAATGGTTGTGGTTACGAATTTATGACCGAACTTCCGCTATTCATCCAATTCAGCACTGTTTCAGCTCGATGATTTCCTTTTTCTTTTCGAATATTTATAGTAGTTTTAGGGATCGGATGCACTCTCTCTCTCTCTCTCTCTCTCTCTCTTCACTCTTACACACACAACAATGTCAATTTCGATTGCTTGAAATGATAACGATTTCGGACAAGTTAGATTTTTATTTTTAGAAATACACTACTTCACATCTTTTATGGTGGACTGGACTTTTTTCGCTATGCGTCATGATCAAAAAGGTTCAATTGTTTATTATTTTTTTGAGAAGGGGCTCTTTCTTCACACAGTATACCAAATATAAATTTCCGCAAAAATTTCTTGAAATAATTCAGAATGAATGATAAACAACTTTCTTTTTGTCAGCCAAATTCACAAAACACTTGATGTAGAGAAAAAAATATGGATTTAATTTCCTTTTAAATTTCCTAAAAATCAGCAAATTCAGTCGTTGTTCTATAATAGCATTATTATTGATCACAACATATAAAGCTTGTCACTCGAAAATACACATCACACCGGATGGTATTTGATTTTGGTAATGCAAAAGTTCCGGAATTGTGCTCTTTTTTTGTTAAACCCACAGATGATTTTACTGGTGACGATGATCGACACTGGTCACATTACTCATCATCTATCCTAATGATGTGGGCTCGTTTTTACCCTTTAAATCACAAATTTCATCAAGAACTATCTTTTATTCTCTTTCTGTTTGTCAAACGATGGATGTATATTGTGCGATTGTCAATACTTCGTAGGCATAGAAATTACAAATGTTTTTTTTAAACAACAGTTAATACCTCTATTCCATAATTTAATTCGCACCCACAATATTCTACTGTTTAATTCAATTTATCGGTTTATTTTTAAATGTACACAATGAATTCCAAACGCATGAGATAGGTTTTTCTCTTTTTTACACCGCAGGTTCAATTCAACTTTCGGGTATAAACTATTTTAATATTCACACACACCGAAAATCGGTTCGACTGGCTTCGTGTAACTATTTTTTATATTTGAAACAATGTAATAGCACCCAAAATGTGTGTTTTATTCAAGCGAAAGTTATACGCGTGTCATATTCACAACAGATTTCAATCGCAACTGCCAGTTCAGTTCTGAAACATTCAACAGCGAAACACAACAAAATTCGGAAAATACAGCAACAAATTGTGATACACAACACCACTATATCGCATCGACGGGCTGTCTATTGAGTAGGTAGGTAGTCGTTAGCCGCACACACATAACATCCCATTTTCGACGAAAACGATTCGAGCGCGCGAATTCAAATCGAAGCCAAAAACGTCAGTAACCATCTCAATTCGGTTGGAAAACGCATGCCACACGGTCCCTTTCTGGATGCGATCCATTCACCGTTTCATGCCACACACACACACACACAAACAAACGAAGAAGCACGAACACACCAGCGGTCTACAAGCTTGTGCGACAAAACACTTTCATTGGAAAAAGCATACGGTATGAATAACAAAGCACACCGCATTCGCTTACTGTATGTATCGCGTGTGTGGCATCGAACAAATTTATGTGGAAAATATTGAAAGGAAAATTCACTGTAAATTTTCTCCACCTTTGTTCAATGGAATCATAGCGTCACGAACATCAACCGGAGTTGTATTTAGCATGTGCTTTTTGCAATTCATCACACACACACAACGCTTCTATCTAACATGCTATTTGTATAGAGTGGTCGTGCATTTTAATTCATTTTATATGCATGTGATTTTTGTTGTTACAACGGCGCTGTAGTTTTCAACTGTTTTGGCTGCAATATAACACACAATCTTTCATCAAATACTGCATGATATACAATATAATTTTAATGCACTCACAGGTGTTTTTCGATGAACGAATGCGGCAAACGAATTGATGTAAATATTTTGGCGAATCTATTGTTCGTTTGCAATATATATGGTGACAACGTTTTATTTTTCTACCTCGTGCAGTCAACTTAAATAATTTTCCCATGTGATGTCTGCAAAACAGAAAAAATACCATTTGGTTTGAATTTTTTTGTTCACTTGAAAGATCGGTGTTTTCGACCCTTTTAAATTTGCTATGTCCTTTTTTCGATGTTTCAACTTTAAAAAAATAACCAAGACAAGATAAGATCAATGTTCTCTTTTGCACATTTTCGTAAACATTTGACTGTACATTTGCATTCAATGATTTATCTAATGATTGTGAAGTCGGATAGACACAACAAAAAAAAGAGAAAACGATGTACATGACCGTGCCAACATATACAACAAGAGCAGCTGAAGAGTGAATTATATCTAATGTGATTTTATTGGTGTTCGCAACCGCTGTGCATTTTCAGAAGAGCTTTTAGTATAATTGCCAATTAAGGTAATGTAAAAAGAATGAAAATAGAGAAACAGTGGCAGAGAATGAGCGACATTTTTCCAGTTTAAGAATCAACCAAAGTGAAAGAGCATGTGTGTTTGGATACATTGGTTGTTGGTTGATGAGATGAATAAACACACACACGCACAAAATACATTATAAAACTATATGATTGAATTGATTTCTGTTATTTTCCTGCTTCACTTGCCATTTCCTCTACGGATTTATACATATATGTATGAAAAGGATGTGAAAATTTTCTTTGCATTTCATGGTTGAGCAATAGATTGAACAAGTTGTTCATACATCGACAAAGGCATTATTATTATGCCGATTGATTATTCGCTTATGAAATCGCAACATCCTTTTGTTTGTCTATAATGATGGTTATCGTATGATACAATATGCTATCCATGGAATTTTCAATGACATCGCATAAGAATTCATTCAATCGATTCCTTCAAAGACATACTTAACATTCTATACACATTTTTATATTTGATACATATATTGAATTTTCCAATAACTGAATCATTTCGATGAATTTCATTCAAAACCGTTGGCTAAACTTTATATGTGATCATTTGCATTTTTTTCATATAATTACTGAATCTTAAATGATGTCTCATATCTATTATATAAATACGCTAACATCAAATTTTCCTGCCCACAATTTTTATCGGATCGAAATTTTAAGCATATCCGACCAAAACTGTGGCTAGGAGAGCGAAAATGATTTTTCATAGAAAACCACATATTTGGTGTTGTTGTGTTTCTCTTTGAAACCCATATCATTTCACACTAACTATAATAATGTGATAGTATGAAATGACTTCAGTAATTGTTAAAAAATGGAAAATAACGAATTTAATTTAATAAATATCGAATAAATTGTTTCAATCCGCAATATACGACGATCGCTTTATTCCTAACAAATGTAATACACAACGTACACATGAAACGTCATTGCATTGCTGTTAGAATTTACACAAGTGTGTATTACTGCGGATTAATATGGATTACTACTCACAACATAGAATTACTTTAAACAAAAATTATTATTCTAGTACTGCTCTGCCCCTAGACTTTATTATTCCTCTAACTATAAGGGGCGTCCGTAAAATTTCGATCAGGGGACAGAATGACAAATGAAAAATGAGCACAATTTTTAAAAAATCGACCACATCAAAAATACAGCGTCGCTCAAAATTATTTGTGGTAGTTTTACGAGGTTAAAATCAGCGACAACAAAAACTTTTGGAAAATTTTGATTTGATATTAAGTCTCAAACCAAACACTGACTATTCCTACATACAAAAAAATATGCGGTTAAATCAAATGAAGATGCGGTTATTAGGTAGTGTGCGGTCATATTTTCATCCGTTTTATAATTTTGTGTTCTAGAATTGACCGCAATTTACCGCATTCATAGTATACTATCAAATAATATTTGTTAAAGAAAATATAAAATAATATTTTTGACGTACGAGTGTCATACTCGTACGTTGTGAATCAAATGCTTGATTTTGACGGTGCTTGATTGTGTGGTCAAATTAACTATGAATGCGGTAAATTGCGGTTAATTCTAGAACACAAAACTATAAAACGGATGAAAATATGACCGCATTGAGATCGCAGACTACTTAATAACCGCATCTTCATTTGATTTTTTTTGTGTGTATACTTCTATAATATAGGTATATCTGAACGCAGCGTCTAAACAATAAAATGGCATTCACTCGCAGCGGTCGAATAACATTTTCCAAAATTATATTCAAATGCCAATAAAATGGAATTCGCTGTATGTCAAGCGGCTCAATAATAGAAAAGCCACAGAAAACGCATATTTGCTAATGTCATACGGAAAATGTAGTACAAATGAAGTTATTGGTTATCAATGGTCTATGAATGGCTTAAGTTCAACATAAATAATTAGTTGTATTGATAAAAAAAATGTGTATTATATCGATAAATAGATCACCCAAAAGATTTGTTAAACATCCAAAAAAAATGGGCAATTGCTGATGACTGCGTGACGAGCCACACAAAAATTGATTTTCACATGACGTCACATGAACCAAACAAAAATATTGTTCCCTTATCAGTTTCTATTGTGGTTAAAATGTGTATTCAATGGAAAATATTTTTCAATTTCACCCCAGTAAATGGCTGATTTTGTCCAGCATGTGACTGATACGAGCATTTATCGTATAAGAAAAAGTAACAATACAGATTGCAAAGAACTTCGATTAAATTTTTAAAAGCATTCCATTCCACAATCAATGATCGAACCTGAGCGGTGACCGTTGAAATACCAGAAACGCAGTACTTTTTTTAAGAAAGAAAGAAAATGTAATCATGTGATGATACAATAGATGCTTGTGCTATTCACACATCACATCGTTTTGGAAAATTTACAATCAATGTAAACTGACAATTCGTTTAAATGAGAAAATTTCTCAGAAAGATGTATTGACTTAATTATGGATTGGAGAGAGTCGGTTATTGTCTATACTCATTGAAGTTTCGTTTTTCTTCGTTATAGCATCCAACAATAATGTTGTCGTATAAACATTAATCAAACGATTGACGTTAAAATAAAAATAGCCATCGGTCTATTCACTTTGCTACTCATACATGGTAACGGAAGTGGCCACAACACACAAGGACATAACGCCAATGTTGAATGTATTGATAATAAAAATCGAAAACAATTTTAACGTCAGCAATCAAAAATTACTGTAAATGAATGTGACAAGAGGCCGATACAACGAGGCAGGAATGAAACAAAAATGAATGACGAAAGAAAAACGGAAAAAGGCAAGAGTTCACATTTGCGCGAGTACAATAAAAAAATTAACATATCCGGATTGTGATTTGTGAATTAAAAGGGAAATGCTGTTAAACATAATGATAAAAATCAATATTTGTTCTATTTTGATTTAGATTGTTTGGACTCTCTATATTGCTCATTCATTTGGCACTCTCTAATCAGATCTATGGCTCAAAACGAATAAATGAAGAACAAAACAATTTCGTACAATTCATTCATTTTATTGTTTAATCAACATACTGTCATACATTATAACACATTCGTTTGATATTATCATTTGATCAGTAGTGTGCGAGGTCAGATTTCTGGGGGGAGCTTAATTTTGGACTATTAGCTAAGAAAGGTCTTTACTTTTCCAGAGAAAATCCCTAGCAAATCGAAAGAATTTTTTTCTAATCAAAACCAGAAGCAACTTTAAAAACACTATCAAATCGAAAGAATTTTCTAACTCTCATGCGGAGGGGGTAGACTCTCCAGCTTCGCACGCTACTGCATTAGATTATCCACTTTAATTTTATATATGATCAACGACCGGTATTTATTCGACACAAATTGAACCTGATTTGATGGAACATTTATTATTAGCGCACTGCAAAATTAGAAGAACGAAAGACCTAATTACCGACAAAAAAAGTTCATGCGATGCCATTGATTGAAGCCACGTCGGCATTTAAAATTGCAATAAAAATTAAATTTATATAGCTTTTATTATAACAGAACAAACCGAAATTTTAATACTTTTATGCTCACATCAATGTGTGTCTAGTAGACACTGTCTACTCAAGTCTAATTTTTTTTATTGTTAATTTTTGCTGATACAATCGATCAATTTTCACGTAAATAGATTTTGATTCAATTTGTTTCTGTGATGTACGTGAGTGATGGCATTAAAAATATTTGTTGTGTTCATATTAAATATAATCTCATCTATACAGTTTATTTGCCAATGTTGACATAATTTAAGAAAGTATCGAAGTGAGAAAATAATTGGGCCGTCGATTGTTTTAGATGGTACGTCATCATTATTGAAGTTCTTCACGCGCGACTGTTTTTGTTATATTTAAATGAGGAAAACTTGTTAATTTTTCATGTCTGCAAGAGAATTGAAGATTGTATGCCTTCTCTTAACCTCTATCTCTCTTCATTTCCTTCTTTTCTCTTTAATTTTCTGCGAGAGTCGATTCGTTGAAGTAATTTCCTTTTCGCGAAACACCGAATCGAGTTCATCTTGAGGATGAAATATAGAGTATTTAAAAATGAACGCGACAAAACAATGGTAACAATGCCATCACATGAAAAATATCAGAGAAAATTCGAGTCGATATAGTTCCATGCCGCATCACATAACATTCACTGAATTCCATTCGAATATTTATTGCAGTTAAGGAAAAACACCGAAACGCACATATAATAAAACTTGAATGCCGTTGTTATTCGCAATATGCACTCACTATGATAATCATGCTCTTTGCCATATGCCTATGGTGCCCGCTTCTTTATTATTTTCCCAGTAAAATTCTTCTGTTTTCAAATATGCAGCACGAACGAACTATATCCACAAACAATTTTTCATGTCCCATAATGGATGACATTTTTCATTTTGCACACTTGGCTTTTGATCGAATGCACGAAACGGGTACGGGTAATAGGACATAGAGTGAACCGAATCGAGAGAAAAAAAATGCTGTCTCATTGTAGAAATTCCGTTTAATGAGAATAATTTTCACCGAAACAACAATGCGAATACAATAAAACCAGAAAATCGATCAGAAATATGCATGCCATGCCAAACGAAGATGAAAAAGAAAATAACAACGTATTATTATTGTATTGCTTGTATAATTTACCTGCTTTTTTTGTTTGCATTCATTTCTGGTGGATTTTGCTGCTGATTTTTAAACGTTTCGCTTTTCCTGCCTCACAACCATTTTCAGCACCCTTGAATATACACTGCATACAACTGTTAAATCGGTCATCATTATTTGTATCTGTGAGCAAAGGTATGTGTGTAAGTGTGTATACGTTGAAATTCGATGAGTCAAATGAAGTGTGTCAATGTTAGGATTTTCCTAAGTATATCGGTGACATCGATTGGAAAACAAACACGGTCACGATGAAAACAACGGATTGTTAGCATTAAAAATGTGGCATGCAAAACGCTTCATTAGTTTCTGTCATTCTTTCTTTTCATTTTCTCTATTTTTTATACACCGTCCGTTTTATAATAGCACTTATTCCATGTAAATTGTACGACATGTCGCTATTGAACTAGACTCTCAGCTCAATGATAATCAATATAGCTAGCCAATTGACTGTTGTTAATTCTTTTTTTTTCCATTTTCTTTTCTCCTATCCATTTAAGACACATAGCCATCATTTAATAAAGTTCAGTTGAGAGGTACTTTGTACGTATGTAAAGTATTAGATTTTTGTATAGATTATTTTCCTCGTTTTCTTGCTTTCGTATTGGTTGGTTTATTCAATTTTATATTATTCATTGTATAAAAATGCTGATTGTTGCGTGGATTATGTCCAGCCATTTTCATAAGTTGGCCTCTTCAAATTGTCAGATGAACTGTAAGACGAAAGTAAAGCATAAAGAACACTAAACTTATTATTCGATTATATTCAATGTTTGGACATTTTTGTCGATATTTAATCTAATTTTATCTTGACGAGAAAGAAAGGTCTAAAATTCGCCGAAACAAGCATACTCAATCCTCTTGAGTTTTGACCATCTAACATTTTCTATATCTTATAAGATAAATTTTCGTTGGGATTCTTCTTTTTCAACTTCAATAGTATGTATGAGTAACACTCAAAAGTTGATAAAATCAAAAGCCGCGACATCTTTAAACTCCATTGTTCACCATCGGGAATAGGCGTAATAGGACTTTTTCATAAGAGTTTCTAGTGAGCTTGATGATAGATGTATCACGAACGGAACGTACTGAAATCTGATATCGAAAGAAGAGGCATAAGCCCCTTTCTGTAAATTGATTACAAATGGTTCTCATACGCATGCACAACAATCTCACAAAGTCAACAGTGTTCATGCAAACACAATGAAATAAATGAACCTCAACAGGCTATAATTGAAAGTAAATTGTACTCAGTTGGCACGGTTCTACAATGTTCTGTACTTTATTACAAAAAAAAATGAACGAGAGATGTGTTTCGAAATATTATATTTCACATTTATGTCATACAAAGTTGAAATTTCGTGTTTAAAAACCACGTTTTTCCATGCGTTAGTACGTGTTAATGTCATTTTGAATTTCAATAGTGAGAGTGCACAGAAACTTACACACACCGAGAGAGAAAGAGAGAGAGATAGAGAATGCGAAAGTGAGAACCATTAGCGGCTTTCAGTGAATGTGAGAATAACCGCAACATTTGCACGTACATATATATCAATTTTGCAATGAAAATGGATAATCATAAAGCTAATGAAATACACTGAACATCGCCACAACATTCAGGCTCGCTGTCATCCAATAACATAATGTAAGAGCTTGTTGCATTAAAACATTGGGTTCACAATCATTTTAAAACTTTTTTCTAAGTGTAAGTGAGGTGCTTTCTAGTGGGTCGTTTGATAAAACCATTCGACGCCTTCCGTATGACATTCTACCAAGTACAGCTTTCAATGAACAATTTTTTTTTGTCATATATTCTCAAGAACACCTCATTGACATGAAAAGCGACCGACGTTCAAACAGAAAAAAAACATTTCACGCTCTCTAGATGATGATGACGGTGCTGGGCCAGCCAATAAAGAAAGATGCTAATAATCATTTTGCTCATATACAAAGTTACATTTTGCAATTTTTATTTTGCAACACAGAAGCAAACATATAAATGAACTTAATTGGAATTGGCGGAGATAAGGCAGTAATGAGAAAACTTGATATACATATAAATTGGAAATGTAATTAAGAAACGCAATACATTGATTGAAAGTTCTTGCTGCGTAGTTTTGTATGCGATAGGGAATTGATTGACTTTAAACAGTTCGAAAAGACATTCGATCGATTAAAATTAGCGGATAATTGTTATCTTATAAAAATAAGAACCTTTGTTTTATCAATTGAACACATTTTTCATACCGCTCAGTTCAATTCGAGTACCAAATTACCTTATTTATTTTTAAAAAAAGAAGAAAATATATATAGTAAACTCATCTTTATTCAAGTTTTTCCATTTTATTGTAAAATGTATGAGTATTTCCCATGGTTTAAGTTAATGTAATAAGTCATTCAATTCCGCTGCATTCTCAAGAAGATTCATTTAGAGTCGACGATAGAAGCAGTGGCTAAAATGGAATATTTTCATATTTAACCAGAGAATCCGAATGATGGTGGAGCACGGCCACCGAATGATGAGGCACCGAATGATGGTTGAACATGGGCACCGAATGATTCTTGTTGTTGTGGGGCATGAGTTTTGAGGTATTCAACAAGACGCAAAACATGAGCTGGGGTTGGTGGTCCAACTGGCAAAATTGAGCCGGTTGGTTGATAACCTGAAGTTCAAAAAAAGAAAAGAAAAAAAAATTAGAAATCATTAAATGTATCAAATTATCTATGCTTGATACACATACCATTTTCGTCAGCAACAAATGAAAGTTGGACTGGTGTGCCATCTGGAGCGGTCCATCCGAATTGACCTTGTGAGACGATGGCTGATTCTGGTCCAATTTGTTTCAATTGACCTTGTTCTTGTCCTTGGATTCCATTTGATGTTTCATAAGCATATTGGAATGAGTCTGTGTTTACAGTTGAATCGCTACGCAAAACTTGGGCAGATGCATCTGGACCAGATTGGACAGGACCATTGTGGTACGTTGGTTTTGGTGCGAATGTTTTGGCGAATGCTCCGTGGTGTGCTTGGTGTGGCAATAAAGCGCAGTTGGCTACTGCGGCAAAAGCAACGAGAACGATAGCCTTCATCTGTAATATTTTTTTTTAAATTCAAAAATTCAAATTCAATGTTTATACCGACTCTATTGTTTAGAACTTGAATCTTCGTCAATATGGAATAATATATGCTAATTATTTGCGATGTTTATTTATAATGTTGCTTTTGAAAGCCAAAAAGGTGTTTTTTTAAGCACTATCCGTATCGAATGTATGTCATAATAAAAATGTTATTTGCAATCACACCATTCGTTTTACACGCGTATTCAAAAGAGAGATAAAACATCACATTTGTATGCTAGCGCGTGCATAATTGCGATTATGGTAATTTTTATGATTTATCTATTATTTTGCGAAGATTCACATCCTCAGAAAATCAATGCAATAACTTTTGATGGCCAATCATTATTTTTGTCGATTTATGTTCAACTATGAAAGATTCCAAATTTAAATAATAAAAAAAATATAAAAAAAATTTTTATTATGAAGGAACTTCTGAAGATGCCGCTTCATTTCACATCTTGGACTACCTGGTTACTATAAACATATTTTTTATGCTAATAACATAATGTTGGGCACTTTTGATTGCATTGATTTAAAAAATGTATGTGAAACAAATCAAATAAATATTTACCATTTTGATTTTTTGTTTAAAGACACAAAACACTTCAACTGATTGTGCTGAACTGATATCGATGAATCGGTGGATGTCATTTATATATGATTGTGATTTGAAACCGGCTGATTCCAAATGTGGGTGATTGGCGTGTGGTGATTCAGTAGGGGGAAGAAATAAATGTATATTTGGTCTCTGGATGACAACAAATACAAAAATGATTCAATTCAAACACATGTATCCACCTATACTGCGTGAGCTAGTTTGTTGTTGTGATTCATCATGTAAATTTATCATATTTGTTGAGGTGAACCATATGCTATTTGACTCACATATCAACGTTCGCTTTGCCAGTTGGTTTACATTGTTTTATTTATTTTGCTCGTTAGTTTGTCCAGAGCGTGGCCTCATCTTTATACCGAATATTTACGTCATTTGCACATATTCGAATGAGAAACCGTATTAAAACAGATAGGTGCCAATCGGACAATGCAAAATGTCAATTTGCAACAACATCACATTTGCATATATTTTTTTTTTTTTTTGAATATTTTATTCTAAAAAGATTTGATTTTTTCTTTCTCAATAACAACGCAGCCAAAAATTTTATACATCAACCATTTATTGGGTCATTCGAGTCACTTTTAAGGCAATTTTATTTGCCATAGGTCTTGACATATTTCCATTTGGATGCACATCGACATATAGAAGAATGAATACTCAATATACAGTTGGCATTTTGTATACAAAAGATTCACATCATTCGAAAAAACAACAACAAAATACTACATTACATTTGATCAACAAACAATTTAATTTGAATATTATAAAACAATCACATTATAAATTTCATTGAACATTTATTCAATAAATTTGAGGAAATCATTTCAGTTTTTAAAACAATGTTTCTTTATTATTTAATAATAATTATTATTTAGACTTGAATGCCAATCAGAATTCAAACAAATGCGTTTTTTGCAATTATTTTGTTTCCCCTTTTTTTGAAGTTTGAATTTTCGCACATAGGATGTTTAATTGTGTGGCATTTATAGGGGTTTTTGAATTCCATATATTTTGTGTACCTATGAATTTTGCAGCTTTGCATTGAATTAAGCCAATATTTGATACGTTAAATGGTCAAAAGTTGCGATGTTTAGCCTCAAATATTGCAGTGACATTTGCCATAATAAGTTTTCGAATGGATTTCGATGTTTCCAATGCTCTGTTCGTTTCGTCAATGATACGTTTGCTCTGCTCTTCATTTAAACACTTTCCATTTTTCATCGTTGTTAGAATGGAAAGGAACTAAAAAATACCCAAAATAAATAGATTAACAATTAATGTAAATTTACCAATTCTTACGACAGTGCAATGTAATATATTGAAAAAATGTCATTGAATGTGAAAATATCTTGTCTTTTGTTAAAATAGATACTGACAAAGCCCAGTAAATCTTCTATATAAGTTTATGTAGATGTAAATAAGACGACTGTCCAAAATAACACATATTCTCCTACCTGCTTTTTGGTATAGTTGTTGTAAACATTCCTAGACAATGTGAGAAGCGTCTTGTACAAATCATGATGTTTTTCCAATACGCATCCCTTGCTAAAATCGTCTTTGAACAATTTAAATGCTTGCAAATCTTTATATTGGCTTCTTGTTGAAAGCCCGTTAAGTAATGACAAGAAATTTATAGCTTTACTGTTGAGATTTTTAAGACTTTGCCAAATTTCTTCGTGTTCTTCGTCATTTGTTGAATTTAACCGTTTCCGAATCAAATCAATAAAACTAGCGTTTGCATCACGAATACCGTATAAATAAATGAGACCACGAGTATTTTTCGATGCAAAATATCCACTGTCAATGGCCGTCTCGAGCAGTTGCTTCGAATCGCGTAAACATGATTCAATCTTAAATTCACAAGCTAATTTAACTGCAATTTCTCGTATTAGATTTTTGTCAAATGGTTCATTTTCATTGGCATCGACTAATGCATGGTGTTCATAGAATGGTTCAACAACATCAGCAACAAATGTTCTAAACTTTTCGTATGCTTTACTTCCTTCAACCAATATATGCTTTATTTTGAACAGAGATCGCATTGCCGACGACCATGGAGCAAATTCAGTTTCATGTTTCAAGTATTGAATTAGATCAAAGTACATGGTTACCGGTAATCGTTTGGTAAAAACAAAATCACTTAAATCATCAAGTAATTGTGCTCGGCTAATTGGATGGATTTTATTGATATCGCCGGATTTCAATTCATTCATTATCAATTTATAGTTTCTTTCATCGTACAAAACACGATAAAATCCAGTTTGTTGCTTATTGAACAACACCCAATCTCCATTGGTCCAATTATGTTTTTTGTTTGGATTAATAACCATCGATTTAACGCCTTTCGGTAACCAACCATCTACAGATGTGTCATTGACGTTGACATTATTGGATGTATCAAAATTATATGGAATATACCAAGTAGTAAAATTTGCTTCTGGACATGGATATTTTTCCAAATATCTTTCTTGTGAAATTTCTATAGAGTCACTTTCATAGTTTCGTTTGACAATGAGCAATGGAAATCCAGCTTGATTGGACCACGAACCAAAAATATCTGTTACATTTAAATGTTTGTCCAAGGTATTGTCCTCTTTAGCAGCACGATCCAAACTCTCGAATAGATCTTTATCAATGGCTGTTTGGAAAGATCTGGAAATGTTTGAAATTCATGTAGTTGAATATATTTTTCTGTCAAAGTTTTGTGGAATTTACTTCTTATTTAGGTAGTAGTTAAGTCCCTTTTTGAAACTCTGTTCACCTAAAGCATGCATAAACATCCGAAGAACCGATCCAGCTATGTAAAACAGATAAATAATGGCAATTATGGGCATCCGAAATTTTCAATTTTTTACTAAATTTAAAAGATAATTTTTTAAGTGAATTTGAGATCTTCTTGCCTTTCATTTTTGAAATAACCCTGCCCTGAACTCGCACATTAATAACTTAAATTGTTTTTATTTTTCCCCATATGAAAGTAATTTTGGTAATTATTCCAATGAATTCTTACATTTTTGGTATGTAATGCGATCAAATAGCTCTGCAACTGCTTTTGGATCTTCAACATAGTATGTCATTGGATGTGTTCCATCAATTTTGTCATCAACTTTAAAAACACTTTGCAAATCGAAAGTCACAAAACTGTCAAAACTATGAAATTCCGGATGAACCTAAAACATAATTTGATTCGCTGAAAATGAATGTCGAATATTTCGGTTTGAAACTTGTCCTACCAAATCAGTGCCAATGTTTTCGAAAAGAGTAGCGAAACCTTCGTTTAACCATATAAAATTCCAAAAATTTGGTGAAACTAGGTTACCGAACCATTGATGAGAATATTCATGTGCTATCAAATTGACAACGTTGAATTTTCTGTTATACGAATAATTATATTCATTATATAATATATATTTTTCCAGGTATGTGACTAATCCCCAGTTCTCCATAGCTGAAAAGAAACACACACACACAAGAAAAATTGCTTGCTTTTATTTCCAAATTCGCACTCAATCAAAATACCTCCAAAATAAAGTTGTGGTATTGCGATTTGATCCATTTTCGGTAAAGAATAGTTAACTTGCAAGTAATCACTAAATGCGTTCAGTATTTTTGCGCTTTCATTAACGGAAAAATATGCGTTTTCAATTTCAATTGGTTTTACGAATACACGATGTTTTAAGCCATTATGATCCAATTGTTCTTTAAATGCGAAATTCGAAACGACAAATGCTATTAAATAAGTAGACATCAATGGTGTTTTGCAAAAGTGAGAAATTGTACGCGATCCCATTCTATTAATTATTTGAAACAAAAAAAGTTGTCATTCAATTTTTTTTTTTTTAATGCACCAAATAATTGAAATACATTACATGACTTGATTGGCCTGTGGCATATTCGAAATGGCCGTATATGCAGAGTTATGTTCAATTGAAATCTCAAAAGTAGCTTTCATAGCGGGTTCGTCCATACACGGGAATGCATGTCGAGCATACGTTGGTTCAAAATGTGTTGTAGCCAGCCATCTATTGGGAATTGGAATTATTTGTAGCTCATTCTGAGATTTCAATTCGAAAACTTACCTTTCTTTGCCATTTGAATCATAATATGATGTACGATAAAATCCAGAAGGTGATTGTTGCAGAGTTCCATTATATTTTATGGAAAGAAATACTCTCATACCTTCAAAAAGTGTATAGTTGACCGTTTTGATGGTTAGAAACTCTGTAACTGGATCGTAGTGTGGGGGAACAATTGATATATATTGACCACCTTCGGCCATTAATTCGGCCGAAACTATGTTCAGCTGTCGTTGATGCACAATAATTGTGTTGGTCGCATTAAGCGTCTTCACTGAGATATTAACCATACCCGAAAAACCAAAATTTTTATTGGCCACATCAGTGGAAATGTATACTTTATACACTTCTGGTATTGTATTATTTGGCAATCGATAATTCACATTGTCCGAATTAAGTTCACCAATATTTGTTACATCAAACGGTTGAACTGCCGAAATATTCAGTATGTTGCACAAAAGTGAACATGTAACAATGAATAACAGTCGCGCCATTGTTCTTGAAAACTACTAAAAGCTAGACCACTCCGTGGTGTTTAAATAGCATCTTTCGATGAAATAATTTAATAAATTTACTCAACATCTTATCATACCATTTTTTTTAACTACTCGTATTTCGCATTTTTTACTTTTTTTATTTGTACTCTCAAGTTTTGTACTTTTCGACAATTTTTTAATAGAAAATTCGTACCGTAATTCAAAAATAGTACTTAAGATAACAAGCTACAAATGAAATGAATGGCAATTAAATCGATTGAGGTCAGACATTATATTAAGATATTTTTCAGCAGCTGATTCAGCTCAGGAAGCTGAACGACAGGCGCTGAAATGGAGTGAACACAATGGAAGCAATTGTTATGTTTATTAAATTACTAACATTGCTACAATACACTATAGCAATCACTTATATTGTTTTCACTACATTTCATCGTCTGTCGTTCAGCTTCCTGAGCTGAATCAGCTGCTTGAAAATATCTCAATATAAGGTCTAATTGAGGTGTGAATAGAAGACAAATAGTGTTGTGTAATATTGTCAAATCGTTATTGATTAGTAGATAAAATGTTTTATTATTTCATCGAATAAGATTAAAATATTTACGAAAAACCTTTGAATGACAGACAAAAGTGTGTTCACGAAATCAGCAACAGTAATTATAATATATAGCTTTTAATTACTAAAAACTATGTAAACTCGAATTAAATAAATCATTTCAATGTTATGTGATCACTACAATAAACATATCAAGAAAAATGTGTTGCCAGCATATTTTCAACCGAATATTATTTCTTACTCATAATAAAATGTGTTGTTCGTGATGTTTTAACTATGGCCAAAGTTCAGATAAAGAGTCTTACATATATTTTGGATAAAAGTTTCAAAATTCGCTTTGAATCGAAAGAAACGCTGTATTCTCAAACTCGAAAAATCTTAGCTTAAAGATTTTCTGCCGACAATTGTACTGATAAAACAAAGCATAGTGTGATGTTTTTTTTATTTCAATTTAAAGTAATTCCATCTTCAGAAGATTCAAAATCCTCGAGTTGTCGTCGGATTTTTTTTATACAATTCTCACATCGAAATCCGAATTAACCATTCATAAATCATTCTTAAATAGATATTCAAATTTGGCACACATTCATATGAAAATGAATGACCTTTCCTTCGTCCCAAAATATAGGTATTATTATATAGTTATAGACACTTTTTTTTTCTATCGCGTCCGTACTAATTCTGAAAGACATAATAGCATAATTCAGTGTAAGATATCTGATGAATAAAAATGTTAATGAAAAAAGCCTCATAAAATGTTTGATAGTTAAGCGTAGGTGTCATTAATGAAATTAATGAAATATCATGAACAATAATATGTCAACGTAGCATTTGCCATACATTTGAATTGCAAGTGCCATTGGTTTGAGTTGCTAAGCCGGCCATTCATACATTTTGACGTGAGTCTTGATCTCTTTTTTTATTGACAAAGTAATAATTAAATCTTCTTCCAAATGAATAAAAATTCGTCATCGATTTTACAATGATAAGAAACGCGAAGTGACCCCAAAAATATGCCATTTAATATTTCATTTTTGCGTGTCATGACGCCAGAAACGACCACTTCAAATTACTTAACGACTTAATTAATGCTCATGGATAACAACAACAATAAAAGAAAACGCTTATAGAAATTGAAATATTATTTTAACTTACAAAGCCCGTACAGTATAAATATACAATTTCTTATATTTTCGATTTCGTATATACGGTTGTAGTTTCATTTATTGTCATAAAACTTTTATACTCGAGATATATTAAATTAAGTTCTTTTCAATTACTTTGAGTAAATTAGTGCGAGCATTGCATGAAAGAAATTATGGAATATGAATTCATTTGCAGAAAACAAAAATTCACAATAAACATGGATATACGTGGTTTGCGCCGCACTGCTTAAGTGAAAGAAATAAAACTCCAGCAAAATACTGAATTTACCGGAGGTAGTTCATTTAACATCATAATACTTTTGCATGTTTCAATGCGACATTTTTTTTCTCTTTTCTCTTTATTATCGCCCGTAATCTAGCTATATACTTTTTATCCACGAATTTACAAAAGAAAATGATTAGAAAAAGATACAAAGTGTTTCAAGTTGACGTTGATAATTCCTTTGTTTAATATTTTATAAACTATTAAAGTGCTCTCTTAAAAAATGTGCTTTTCTATAGAGTGTATTTAAATTTAAATTAAAAAAAAATGAAAACGAAAGGTAAAAATAAGTTCAAAATATTCACTTTATTAAATTAACTCGTAATCATCGAATGCAACACATTTCTGGTAACGATTTCAATTTTTATACGGAGAGAGTATTTACGCAGCAATTCATATACAATAGGTTTGTTTTTTTAATTAGAAAACCTGGCTATTGAAGATTGTAAAATGTATGAGTATTTCCCATGGTTTAAGTTAATGTAATAAATCATTCAATTTCGCTGCATTCTCAAGTAGATTCATTTAGAGTCGACGATAGAAGCAGTGGCTAAAATGGAATGTTTTCATATTTAACCAGAGAATCCGAATGATGGTTGAGCACGGCCACCGAATGATGGTTGAACACGGGCACCGAATGATGGTTGAACATGGGCACCGAATGATTCTTGTTGTTGTGGGGCATGAGTTTTGAGGTATTCAACAAGACGCAAAACATGAGCTGGGGTTGGTGGTCCAACTGGCAAAATTGAGCCGGTTGGTTGATAGCCTGAAGTTCAAAAAAAGAAAAGAAAAAAAATTAGAAATCATTAAATGTATCAAATTATTTATGATTGATACACATACCATTTTCGTCAGCAATAAATGAAATTTGGACTGGTGTACCATCTGGAGCGGTCCATGCGAATTGACCTTGTGAGACGATGGCTGATTCTGGTCCAATTTGTTTCAATTGACCTTGTTCTTGTCCTTGGATTCCATTTGATGTTTCATAAGCATATTGGAATGAGTCTGTGTTTACAGTTGAATCGCTACGCAAAACTTGGGCAGATGCATCTGGACCAGATTGAACAGGACCATGTTGGTACGTTGGTTTTGGTGCGAATGGTTTGGCACCAACGCTGCCAAATGATTGTTTTCCGAATGCTCCGTGGTGTGCTTGATGTGGCAACAAAGCGCAGTTGGCTACTGCGGCAAAAGCAACGAGAACGATAGCCTTCATCTGTAATAATTTTTTTTAAATTCAAATTCAATGTTTATACCGACTCTATTGTTTAGAACTTGAATCTTCGTCAATATGGAATAATATATGCTAATTATTTGCGATGTTTATTTATAATGTTGCTTTTGAAAGTGAAAAAAAGGTTATTTAAAAGCACTATACTCGCTATCATAAAAATGTTATTTGCAATCACACCGCACGCTTTGGATGCCCAATCAAACGAGAGAGAAACTATAACATACAAAGGTATGATGCTTACGCGCGCAGAAAAGATTATGCTAATTTTTTTTCTTTCTTCTTTATGTATTTCACGCTTTTTTATTGCTCAATATCATCCATTTCTAAAGTTCTGAATATCAGAAAAGCAAAAACCGCATTTTTTTATTGTTTTGAAAATGTCAAACCCCAAGTGGTCGCACGCATGATTTATATCTTTTGTTCAATTCAAAATAAAAGACGTTTTTTGTCTTATTGCCGCATGTGGGTGAATTAAATTCCTATTTTCTCAATTTGATTGTTATTTTTATCTTCTTTTATTGTAAATTTAACGCGAATCATTCGGCTAAACCTTGACTTTTCGTACCAAAAAAATGTGAAATTAAATGTTTGAAATGATCGAAATTGACCATTTATTGGTATTTATATAATCTTCATTACGAGCACAATAAATTGTTTTTTTTTTATATTTTGTAATTAAACTGCGATCCAATAACTTATCCTAATGAATAAAAATGGATCTTTTTTGCTTGAAATAAAAACCAGTTGGAATCATAATCAATTGGATAAATGGAGAGCATCTCCACATATCTTCAAGTGAATTAAGTTTTGGCAATAAGTGATTTAGTGATGAGTCTTAATAATTAAAGTCGTTAAATTTCAAAAATTGAAGGGAAAAACGTTTTGAGTGATGTAAATTTCGACTGGTTTAATTTTGTATCCATTATTTATTCAATTTTTTTTTCAGCTTAAAATCGTTTGCTCAGTGAAAACGACGACAAAATGTCCCGACTTACTTATAAATCAGTTATTGTTTTTAGTAATTTGAATTGGCAATTTTCGAGTTGATTGCGAAAAATTGAAAGTAAATAAATGTTTCTTTTCTAAATGAATGAATAAAAGATCGTCAATTTGAACGCAAAGTGCACAATAAAGAGGTAACAAAGACAGCATTAAAATGGAATTGAAATTGTAGAATAAACAGTTAAATGTGAATTGGACTGATTAATCCCATAGATAGAATGCAGCACGTGTATTTGGGTAATTGAACAAATTCGCGGTTGGCAAGTGCGCACGCATCTTGCATGCATAAACACAGATAATCCTGATTTTGCATTAAATCTATTTTTATTATTGTTATATGTTCTTAAAATTGTGCTGAATATATCGGTTTTTGTGGTTCTATTTAACTTGATTTATTTGCAAAAATTCGTAATATATATTGTTAGTACTTTTGATTGCATTGAATTAAAAAAAAATTATGTGAAACAAATAAAATAAATATTTACCATTTTGAATTTTTTTTTATTTTTTCTTTAAAGACACAAAACACTTCAACTGATTATGCTGAACTGATATCGATGAATCGGTGGATGTCATTTATATATGATTCTGATTTGAAACCGGCTGATTCCAAATGTGGGTGATTCAGTAGGGGAAAGAAATACATATAAATTTGGTCTCCGGATGACAACAAATGCAAAAATTATTCAATTCAAACACATGTATCCACCTATACTGCGTGAACTAGTTTGTTGCTGTGATTCATATTGTTCCATTTGCTGATATGAACAAAATAGAATTTGGCAACGTTCGATTTACCAGTTGATTGGCATTATTTTATTTATTTCGCACGCTAGTTCGTCCAGAGTGTGGTCTCATCTTTATACCGAATAATAAACCGTGTTAAAACAGGTAGATGCCGATGGGACAATGCAAAATGGTAATTTATTAAATATCCTCTCTATTACCATTGTAAACAATAAACGAATATTTCTGTTTAATAAAAAACAGTGTTTATTGTTGTATTCATTTTTTCAATTTGCAACCGCACCACATTTGCATTTTTTTTTAATGTTTTATTCTGGAAAGAGTTGACTTTTTCCTTTTCAATAACAATGTAGCCATAAATTTTTATATTTAGACAATTTATTGGGTCATTCAAGTCACTCTAAAGGCAATTTTAAATCCTGACATATTTCCATTTGGATGCACATCTATATAAGAACGAATACTCAATATACAGTTGGCATTTTGTATACAGAGGAATAACATCATTCGAAAAACAACAACAAGATGATATATGTCATTCAATGTTTTCAATAAATAAAGTATCGTTGACCAACAACAATTTAATTTAAATTTTATAAATAAAACACTTTATAAGTTTCACTGAACTACTAAATGAATTGATTCACGGAATTTGGTGTAAACAACAATTATTCCTCTCTTTTAAAGTTCATGGATGTTCAATAGATTTAAAGAGATCATTTCTTTTTTTAAAACAATGCGTTTTTATCAGAACTAAAAAAATTCAATCAAATACGTTTTTTCTTTTGAACTATGACTTTTCGGACATAGAATGTTTAATTGTGTGGCATTTATACGAGTTTGTAAATTCGATCCATTGATGAAAATATACAAAGATTTGGTGTACCTATAAATTGGCGGCTTTGCATTGAATTAAGCTAATGTTGAATACTTTAAATGGTCAAAAACCGTGACTTTCAGCCTCAAAGCACTGACATTTGCCAAAATGTGTTTGAATTCAAATGTTGATTTTCTATTTAAAATAACAACATATTTACATGCAAATATCCAATTTGGACATGATGAATACAAGCATGTCATAACCGAAATTGCTTTCAGCTACAGATTCGTTTACTTGAAACCCATAAGTCACGTGTCAATACAAATCTAGCATTAAATATGTATTTCATCAAGTTTCATTGACATTTCATTTTAAGGGAAAGTCGCAATACTGACCTTTTTTGTTCATTGATAGAAGAGATGTGTATGATGCTTTATTACAAAGAGTGCAATGCAATAACAAAAGCAAAAAAACACTCTAATTTCCGGAGTTCAAATAAATGTGGTGCCACCAATTCAATTGGGGAAATACAATGAAAAAAAGATGTCAAATCAAATCATGAAACTTTTGACAAGATACATGAATAATCAATGAATTTACAAATGAATTTTATGTCGAAATCTATAGTAGTCATAAAACATCAGGCAGATCTGATAATCTCCTCTGACACATTTCAAACACCTTTATCAAAATTCGAAATGGATTGTTAGATTAATTTACATTGCACCTATGTAAATTGGTATGGTTTCAATTACCATTTGCGGTCTATCCAATACGTCAACATTTTAATAATTAGCTTCACTCTTCCTTTTGAGATTTATGATTTCGTCGTGTGTGTGTGTATGTGTGAAGAAAACTTGTGCTATCGTGAGATAGTTATTTAATTTTTAAAACGTTCATATCGAACTTTTGAACGTTTCAACCGTTGAAATTCAACGTTCACTTTCAAAACTTTTCAAGCTTTTTTCCATTAAAAGAACACCACCCATACACTTTATTCATGAATCGAAACCCATAGAGAAGTTTGTTAGTGAGTTTCAAGAATATTCTCAAATGCAATGGTTCTAGTGATAGAGGAATTGTTGATGTATAGTTTCAGGCGTTTTTTCATGCAGTGTTTTTTCGCGTTTTTTTTCATCGATTATAGCCCAATGCGGTTATTAAAATTATGGACGATTCATAACAGTTGAACTTTTAAACCAAATTTATGGCCATCGCACTGAACATCGATCAAAAATCATCGTTAAATATTATCCATGATGATGACTTTTGCAGCCCAATTTTTTTTACGCCATAAATTTGAAACGGTCACTGACTAATAAAATATTATCCATTTCGTTTGCACATTTGATTGGCTATTCAATTTGATAGGTTAACAAACGTCCTGATCGACATCGATTAATATCGTCCAGAGAAATTCGCGACAAAAAAAAAACAACAACACATTTTATGACTATTATTTAGATAAAGACCAACTTTATATGAATCAAAACCATATTTTTTGCTTGTGATGGCTATACATAACCGGCGACGAATCTTTGATAGATTTTGGTGAGGTTAACCAATCCGGTTATTGAAATGGCTTATAAAATGACGGCCGATTAAGATGAAATCACGAGCTACGCCTAATAAATTATGTGAATTGCCATCATTTAATTACAATATCTGTTGAAAAATTATAACAAATATCAAATATTTCACGGGCAACGTGTGACAATTCATTTCTAAAACAACAAAAAAGCAATAATGAATATTCATGGTTTTTTTTTACTATTCCGAGTGTGGAGCAAATGTTTAAAACAAAAAAAAATTATAGCAACCGGAATCAATCAAAATATGTATGATTCGAGATATTAGTAAAAAAAAGTATATAGTATTTTAATCTAATCGATCGCATTTCAGTATTATCTCGTGTCATTTGTTATGAATGTGACATTAAAATATTTTATAGGAATAAATTGAACAAGTTTCTTGTGGAACATCGTTTTGAATAGGTTCAGTTTTTTTTTTTCTGAATTCATACTTTATATGAAAGTTTGCTTAATTTAAATATTCTATTCTCTTTCACTCGATGTTTTTGGTTTTGAAGAAAGTAGCATGAAATTCAGAGTCCATTATTTTATGAAAATCGATCATTTTTTCATTGCAAATCATTTTTCACGTGAAAATCTTTCTCGTTTGTGAGTTGAAATGAAACGAAACTATTTATATCATGATCAAGAAAAATCCGTAGTTACGTTTATTGCTTCATAGCCGTTTATAAAACATGAAAGTTAATGTGAAATGTGGATATTGCTGGTTTTATTTTGTGGAATCAGCGAGAAGAGCAGCAGTTGTCAAGTTTATTGAATGTGAACCCGAGCGTTCGCCGATTCTGGAGCGACTGGCAAGTGAGCACCGCTTGCATGGAAACCTGGTCAATTAATGGCAATTTAAAATCATTTCAAATGTAATCGTCTTAATAGAATTATTAGCATTACCATTTTCATCAGCAACATAATCGACACGGAAATGTTGTCCTTCGGGACTTGTGAATTCGTAGAATCCAGCCTTTTGTTGTGATTTTGATGGCAAAACTTGTGATTGTTCATTGACATGAATTCCATTTTCAGTTTCGTATTCGTATTTATAGTCACCAGTTGATGATTGTTCACGGTATTCACGTAAAGTTTGCGATTGTCCATCATTGTTGAAGCGAGCAGCTGGAATGGAAACAGTGATTTGTTGTGGAACATCAAATGATGGAGCAACGAATCTTGGAACGGCCACTTGTTGTGGAACCGAAGCTGGCTGGGCCAACGGTTGAGCTAAAAATCTTTGGACAGCCACTTGTTGTGGAACCAAAACCGGCTGAGCCAATGGTTGAGCTAAAAATCTTGGAACAGCCACTTGTTGTTGAGCCGAAACTGGATGGACCAATGGTTGAGCTAAAAATCTTTGGACAGCCACTTGTTGTTGAGCCGAAACTGGATGGACCAATGATTGAGATAATGGTTGAGCAATCACTTTTGGAACAACAGATTCGATTGGAATAGCACCGTGATAATATTTTTGATAATATTTTCCTGGTTGGTAATTAACGTTTTGATGACGATATTCGCCTCCGTGGTGTTCTGGGTGATAGCTTCCATCATCATATTGGGCTGATACAACAGCGACAAATGCAGCGAACAACTATTTATATAAGACAAACAAAGAATTTGAATCATTTTCAAAAAGATAATTGCATTAAAACTATTTAATGGAAAAACACAAAAACTTCAGTTTTTCACAATCAACAACACTATTTTCACATTTGGACTTTTCAAATATTTTCCTACCAAGAATTTCATTTTGTTAAATTGAACCAATTTGATTGACTGAACAATGAAAAGTGAATAATTTCGTCTCGGCAATCATTGTATTTATATGATTCGATGTCTTATGGTATTCGTGGATAAAAATCAATTGCAATAAAATAAATGCTCTGTTTAAGGAATAGAATTCGTATACAAAAACCACATCAAATGACATTTTCGATAAATATAAGAATGCGAGAGCATTTTAAATTCACATTTTAAAACGCATAGCATCATTGCTAGTATCGATTGGGTGATAAAATGTTACAAATACATTAAATTGGGTGATTGATTAGATCAGTGCATTTAATATATGTTGTAAAATCACCATCTTTAGCGCCCATGGCTCTCTCTCTCTCTCTCTCTGTGTGTGTGTGTGTGTCTCTTTTACTCTTCTAAACCAATCTCAACTTATTTCGATACAGTTTTATTGAAAACCAATAGATTTATCAAAAAGATTTTAATTGGTCCAATATTAATTGTTAACGTTAAATGTGACTCTTGCACGAACCATCAATGACGATCATTAAAACGATTTTATGGCACTTTGAAATGCATAACAAAATGCTGGTTGTCTTCAAGAGCACAAAAAAAGACTCATCATCGATTGCTCTTATCGCTCGTCTTTATTTGGCAAATGTCAATTTTGATCGCAATCGTAGTTTTTTTTTATGTGGGCCATTTGATGTGTTCATGAAAAGAACTTGGCCGGTTAAATAAAAATTAACGACAAAAAATGTATGCAAAGATTCAAGGACGTCATTTGACGTCAATATAGTTTAATTAAACTAAATTTGGTTTAGAACTCCTGATTGTAATGGGTTAAATATCATAACAAATTTTCTTCAATAAGTTCGCATAATATCGATATTTTCAAAATTTTACTGTTTTTATTCATGCGAACAAAAAAAAAATCAAAGAAAGTGATAAATGGCTGGTATCTAGTTTACCGGTATGAAATACAGAACAAAATCTGTCCGAAATAGGAAAAGAAACCGGTCAAATTCACCGGCCCCAAAATGATAAATGGCACTTATCTAATCAAATTTGAATACATAATTAAGTATTTTACGAGCTTGTTTTCGCATGTTTTCGTGTTAAAAGATCTCTTTTTAGTGGGTTTTTCTGGCCTCTGTCGTCAATACGTGTATAACACACACCGTAAAAAGAGTGTAACAAACACACGTCAAGGTTTCGACCTTGAAATCTCGTTTTCATTTCTTGTACACATTATTCTAAATATAAAATACACCGTATCGCACTTGAGTGCGATAACGATAAAATCATCTTATTGTCTGGAAAAATCAAGCTCGGATCAAAGCACAGAGCAACTGACGTCTTTAAGTTAGATAGAGAAAAGAATTTTAAGCTTTTGTAATTGCTAATGATTAGCAATGGCGTTAAATTTATAGCTGCAATTCATACATCTATATTAATGATGATCCTATTGAATGAAATAATAAAACTTTGCGCCAGCATTCATTTGGTTTTTTTTTTCACTCTAAGATGTGACAAAATTAAATATGACGAGAAAAAAATGTTGACACATTTTGAATGGGCATCATGTCTCATGGGGACTTATCTGTCGGTTTTTTTTTTTGGATAATGATTTCTACCAAAAATTTCATATGATCGATGGATTTCTATTGTGTTTGTTAGAACCGGATCAGTGCGCACGAAAAACAATAAAATCATCCATACAAATGATTTTGTTAAAAACGGCAGCAGACAAAACAGATATAATATCTAAATTGGATTAAAAGGTTTACGATATCGAATGGAATTTGTGCTTTATTCTCTTTTCAAGCATGATAAATTATTAATGCAATCTGCATAATCTTTTGAATCAATTTGTATGCATTTCGATTGATATGCGATTGATGATTTGATAAATTCATCCTGACACACCCGATTCTAGCGTATTCTTGTTTTCATCCATATTTGTTTTTTCATTCAATCTGATTGAAATCGTTGAAAAAAAAAACTCCAGAAACGCAAATTTATTTCAATGTTGCCATACAAACCTTTGAACACTGGATGCCATTTAAATGAACCGTTTGGAGCAACTTTTGAAGAAGAGAAAAATAAAATAAAATATTCATTTCTTCTAAATTGGCCGAAAAAAAGTCTTTGTTTTTTATTAAATCAGATTCTAATGACTAATTTACAAATGATTACTCTAGAATTAATAGAATTGAAATAAACTAATGCACTTTTTTAAGGTTGCGTCCAAAGACTCGAATTTTCAATTCGTATCAAAACAGCTGAACTTCAATGTAAATTTATTTTAACGAGAGAAAAAAGGGTTAATTGTTTATTACAATTGGAAATGTAATTGAGTAACTGAATAAGAAATAGAGCGTTAATATGAACAATAAAAGGATTGTTTTCATTCGGCAGTATGTTGCAATTGAATGTGACACTTTAAATGGAATGAAAATGTGCAAGGTTTTAGGGGTAGGATAAACACCATAAATCTGGTATGATCAAATAAGTGCGGTGGATGAGTATGGATGGTGGGGAGTGTTCATATTAGTACGATCTGTATTCTTGGTAATATTCGATTTATAATCGAATCATCTTCATATTTTCTCAGTTATCACAAAAATTATCTCTCACTCGATTTTGTTACTTAAGCCTTAAATTATCGATTTTCAATTCCGATGTATGTATGTGTATGAATGGTGTATGTATGGCAAGGTGCACACCGTCGATTTAGATTAGCTACATTTATTCTTAAGCAGTTCGATACATTTAGATCAGATTGCGCTCTTTCAAGCTGTTCAAATGCTTTTGAATGGATTTATGGATGTGGTCTCCCTGTAGAAAAACAAAGAACTGAATTACTATACGAATTTCAACGAATCGAATGCTTTTATGGTACTGACCTTTGGAACAAATCCTTGTTCGCCAGCTTCATATTCAACGCGATAGACTTTGCCATCGTCACCGACATATTGATACCAGCCAATACCGCTGGTGCCTTCCTTTTCTTTTCCGCTCACTTTTCCAGCTTCTTGTGCAAAGATTTTGTTCTCAGTTTCGAAACTAAATCATGATTTAACAAACAAAAAATAGGTACATGTTTATAATATTCATTTTTTTTAAAATCACATTTGATGTGAATACGGGAAACTCCATTCAAAATTAATTTTCAAAATGTCTAGTGTAGATGCTCTGCTCACAATATAACTTACAAGTAATCGTATTTCTTTTGTTGTTTATTCTCTTCTTGTCGAATGATTCTCCATTTGCCTTCGTCATCGTAGCGTGTACGTGGTCGGGTTGGACGTGCCGTGGTTGTTGTTGATGTGATTTCAATTGTTTTTGGCTGTGAATGAAATAGGGATCGTTTTTTTCTACTGTTCAAACTGTCACCGGTTAAGATAGTGGTGCTATCAAAGAATGAAGAAGTCGCATCGGTAGTGGTTGGTGTGTCAAGAAGAAGATTGGTTTCGGTATCGGTTGATTCGGGAAATTTTGGAGAGGATGGTAATAATGGTATATTTGGAAATCCGTAAACAAGTGGAATTTCAGGCTTTGGAATCTCGTATCCTTGTTCATTGTACGGATGATATTCACTGGAGCTACTTACGTGTTCGTAGTCACTGCATTGGATGAGAATGGCACGCACAAGACACCGATAAAGAAACATAAGACACGAATGAATACAAAGTTGAAACAAATGTTTACATATTTAATGGCGTTTTTTTATTCTTAATTTCAAACCAAAATTCATATTCTTTAAAATTCGCAACGTTACAAATAAAAAAAAATTGAATATAAAGCCGAATTTTTATAAACTTGTTTTTTCCGGCCAAACCTTTTACTAAAAATAAATCGATTTTTGGCACCTGAAACCATATGTACTGGCTTCATTGTGAATACAAATTGTTAAATTTCTGCTACAAACAAAATCACTTGAAAAACTGATACGAAATCACATAATCGTTTGTATGCTAATGCTGTTTTGACACGATTTTTTTTGTGCAGCAATGTGGTTTGACTGTGATCGCACGACGTATCGAAGGTGTGTATATTTCAAATTGGTGATGTCTTTCATCTACGACTCAACCAACTTAAATCGCATCGTTTCAATCGAATCAAAAATGTGAGCATAAAGCTTAATAGACTAAAGCTGTCCATTATGCGAAAAGCCAAAGGAGATAATATAGTGAATGTAGACACTGATATGGCCATCTCTATGTTATTGAAATGGATAGCATTTCGTAAACAAGGGAATACCGATGTGTACATAGATAGTCGCATTGTAGTTCCTAGCGTTTGAAAATCCCCTAGCAATTTTACTTATGAGAACGTACGTTTGCACAAGATATTATGAACTTTTGTAGAAAATATCTTTGATTTGTTGGGACTTTGTGAGCCACATTTTCTCCCGAAGGAGTGCTCCCGACGTTATCGATTTTAATCTGAATCTCTTATCAATTTTTGTACCGGGTACTTTTACACAAGATTGAATCGTTTTTCGCCTGAGATCTCCCATCGATTTTGGCCTTGTCTCCCCAAAGTTACACCAGTGCCAGAACCTATTGATGTGCACTTTGAAATTCATGGCCAAAAAATTACTTTCGCAAATACGCAACACAGACTCCATTTACTTTGTATGTTGCATTTTTAGAAAAACCATCTTTTGCTCACGATTTTCAATATCCACTCCCACTTTTATTCTCAACAAACCATTTGAATTCATATCGAGTTACTTTGACTTTCTTGTAAAGCGTCTGTTACCACATAATTTACTATCGTTAGATGGCATTAGTTTCAGTTTCATCAATTTGTTTTCTCGTCATTCGTAATGCTTGCCATACGAAAAACCAATTCGTATTCAACAACGTGCGTATATTGAAAAAAAAGGCAAATACCGATTGAATTGATTATCGACTTCATTTTAACAAAATTTTATTTCATACACGACACATTTTACTATCGCATATGTGTTTGTTGAGAAATATTTCAAACATAAAGAGATTATATTCGCTCATATTATCCTCAAAACGAATCAGTTTGAAATGACGGAAAAAAGGTTTCCATTGTATAAACCAGAAACATCAACTACAATTGAATGGAATTCAATGTCATTCATGTTAAACAGCAGCGCAATGTTCCGAATTGAGGAAAAAGGTAACATTTTGAATTGTTACCACCGTTTTGTTCGTTGTCAGCAGCTATAAAAACCGAAATGATTTTGCCAATTTCACCCGAAGCCATTTGAATAAATATACCAAGCAATCTTTTAAATATTCAATCGAGTTCCTTAAGAATTAATGATAATTCAGTTGAAATACTATCAGGTCGTGAATCTGAATTCAATGGAAATTCAATATTACGATTTGTATCGACAGCGGAATAACTATTTTGTTCACAATTTAAATATGATACGTGCTCCGACATTGTTATTATATGTCAAATAAGAAACTTGCACCAAAAATAACAAAACCATATCGCATTTGAGTATCAAGCTTTTATTGTTTGTCTGCAGCAATCAGAAGTCAAACATTGAACCCCAAATATCGAATGAATCATTGTAATGTAGATTGCGAAATGTAAACTCCAAACTCTTTATTTACTTTGCCCATAAAAGAAACGGAAACTTTTTGTTTCGAAACAAAACTTACCCGTCGTGAATGTATGGAACTCCTTCATGCAAATATGGATTTGGCATGTGATCATATGGTCCATATCCGCCGGTGTATGGAATGTGAACATGCACATATCTTCCCAATTCACGTCTATCATGTACATGATGGTATGTTCGGTCATTCATTGGTATATATTTTCCTAAATTTTATTTCAATCGCCAATTCACAATTTACAAGTTGGTTGGAAAGTTGAAAGTGCCATTATGAGTTGATGGTGTGTGTGTGTGTGTGTGTTTTTGAAACAAAAAATAAATAAATAAAAGAAGAGAAAAAAATCGAATGCAAAACAAATTAGCAATAACTATGGATGTAAACAAGTCAAAAAGAAATATTTTTGTGATATCATTAGAATGCATTTAAAATATTTTTTTGAACAGATAACGATGTGCGCTAAAATCACAAAATAAATTGCCTTGATCGTCGCGCATAAATAAATGTGCAAGCAAAAGTGAGTGGGCAAAAGGGGGAAACAAACAACCACAAATGCGCGCAAAACAATTTCAAATTGGTTATTGATCGCGGGTACAACCGATGGCAAAAAAAGGTGTGATATCATTTGAATAAGATGTCGAGCGCGCGATAAATCAATTAGGAAATGGAATTTCATTCCCATAATTGTATCGTAAGCTCATGCATTGCTGGCATTTAATAGCGAATTCATATAAATTGTTGTTGTTGTTATTGTGATTAACACGTAAATTGTTGAAATTTTGCATCCGAAATAAGTAAATATTGGCCACAATAATAATTAATTCAATCAATGTGGACGAACGTATGAGCGACAAATAAAAACAAAAACAAAAAAAAAATATGTGTAGAATTTGAGCATCAGCAGCTCAATCGATTTGTGTCGTAGAAAATTTATGAGTCAAGTTTTTTTTGCGTCGTCTGCTCCGTTTTGATGTGTCACCTGCCATCCGTCACGGGTGTTATCATATAGATTCTTTTTCGATTTCTTTTTATTCGAATGGGTAACGCGTCGACTTTTTGAATGGATTCGTAAAACGAGTAAACAAACCCCCGGCCCCATTTGGCCATTTTGTATATTTTGTTGTTGGTCTCGCCGTCTGATGACAGATCCTTTTCGATATTCATACTCAGCCGAAGAATGAAAGTCGTCATATCTTTATGTTATTTTCTTTTCTTTGTTCTCTCTCTGTGTTTTTTTTTTTGTTGCTCGAAAATCACTTACCATCAGCGGCGCGTCGGAAGAACACTTTGGAATGGTTGACACATTCAGTGAATGTGAATGAATAAAAAAAGAGAAATAGAATTTTTCGATTATTATTATTGAATATGGCCATTTATATTTGGAGTAAAAGAAGGTTAAAGAATTGTTCGCTTTTGCCATATCATTTGTTTGCGAATTTTGTTGATAGGGAAGAGGGCCAATAGATACAGCACGAATTACGTCGATTGTAGATTTAGTGCAATGTACCCGCTGGCATAGAACATGCGGAGCAACCAATTTATCAAAGTGCGCAAAAAAAAAACGGTTTTTTCTCCTTGTTGTGTTTGTTTGCTTACTTCGTTCGAATAAACTACATATAACGTATAAAAAAAGTCTACACACAAAAAAATGTTCACATAATATGAGATGAATTATGAATATGAATATATTTTCAAGCTTGATGACAGAGAAAAAAAAGAAAGAGAAAGCCACAAAGAAACAAAAATTTTTTTTGGAGAGAATATTCAAATGTACAAATCACACAAAGCACGTATTTTCAACTTCTTAAGATGTCATTCATTCGATTGTAGTTTTTCTTTGATCATGCTTTAGAAGACTTTGTTCCTTTTTTCTCTCCTCATAATATGGAGCAAATTATCAAAAGAATAGCCAAAAGATTATATGTTTACAGGTGACAAAAATAGTGTCACTAGTAATCAAATACAGAAATAAAAGGTGAATATCAATAAAAAAAAAAATAGATCCCGCATTCGTGCACACACCCACACACACACGACGGTATTTTATGAGAACAAAAAATGAGATACAGAAAAAGAAAAAGAAAAGTTCTTCTGATTTCGCATTTCCTCTGAAAATGACCCTTTTTGATTTCAGCAAACTCTTTGAAATCGCACACCAACGCACATAATCGAGAAATAGAGAAGAAGTTAGGAATATTTGAAATAGTGATAAAATACGTTGAAGCATTTTTTTGTTCATTTCAATGCGTAATATTATTCTTGGAAGGTAGCATACTTTCAGTGAAATGTAATCTAAAAATACAGACGAGTTTATATTCGAAAATTCTATAAATATTGACATCTCTTTTTATTCAACTATTTTCTTGTCATTCATATCAATTGACAATGTGTGTATGTGTGTATGTGCCACAGACACTATGAGTTTCTTCTTTTCCGGTATCAATTTCCACGGGAAAAATGTGTGTTTCAATTTTCTTGTTTTCATTCAGAATTCGATTTGCGACGATGATGATACTCATATTGGTAAGAAGGCGAGCATTTTCGATAAAGTTGTCTACATTGATAAAACCATTTCCAATATGAATAATTTTATTTCCTCTCGTTTATTTTGCCACACATTTGTTTGAAGTAAAACATGATTACATATACTGTGGCATATTTTCAACGCTTTTGAATCATCAAAATGGTTTTGAATGATAGACATATTGGACAATATTTGTGAAATGTGAATAACGCAAAAAATGAACACTTTGACAATAGCATCGTCAACAAATGTTGAACGTATATTCTCAAAAAAAAAAACTGAATTCCGTTCAAATAAATGGTGTACCGTCATGATGAAAAAGTAGTGTCTCAATTGCAATTTTCAGTGAAAAACAAATTGATTGCTCGAAACCATATTTACGGGTTGTTTATTGGAAATTCGCTATTTGTATTATTATTGAAATGAAATCGAAATAATAAAGTCATATTGACAGCGGTACTTCTTTGACCCAACAAACGGCAAAATGGTTGCCTTTATTAAGTTTGTCGAAGCCAATTTTGAATAGAGAAAAACACTCCATTTCGAAAATAAGTAACGATATTTTTCCAACGATTTTTAAAAATATATACACGCACCAGTTCAGCCCAAATAAACGATTTTTTTTTGCGACTGGGCTGAGTTAGTACGTGCTTTGAGACTTGAAATGGTTTCCATCTCTTTCTATCGCATGCTAAACAACATTCATTGTCCTGAATACTAATTTTAGTGGCACGTATCTTTTGAGTATTTTCATCATCAAACAACCGGCCAATGTCTTAGTTCCCCCGTTCATTTCAGTCGATTACACAATAATGACCAAATATTCCGGTTGACGTGTATATGAAGAAAAATCTCTTGAATAAATGTGGAAAAATGCCCATTAATTGATGCGCACAACACAACGGATGTGAGTTGAATGAAAACGAAATCATTTTTGTTCATGCATTTGTCTCAGTTCACATCTGAATGGGTTATAATTTAGCTTTATTGTGATACGTCAAGTACAATTCCTTTTTTTCTTCTCTTTATTGTTTGTCTTTCATTCACTCATGCTTACGCTTACGCTCACGAATTGCATCAAAGTGTGAATGCAAAGAAAATGACTCACATACGAAAAGTCTTGGGTCGAATATTACGTCTTAACGATGATGAATGATTATGATGGTGTTGACGGGTTTCGTTTATGAAGGAAGCACTCTTTCTCTGAGCACAATGCACTTTGTTGTATCGTGTGTATTGTGAACTATGAGACAAATTGTGTGTGTGTGTGTGTCAAATTATGAGCACGTTCAATTTTTCGTTGTCATCATTTAACCAAACAAATTTGAACTGACAAAACTTCTATGTGCGGTCAATTTGGCAAGTTGATTGCTTTCGACAATCATTAAATATAAATAATAAACGAACATTAATTTGCAATGGGACCAAGCAATTTATTATTAGCTTTGTTCTTGCTTTCTCACTCTTTCTTTCTTTTATTTATTTATTCTTCTTTTTTTGATATCTCAAATTTGATTCATCTTTTATTGTTAAGACAAACTTAAGTTAAATAATTCGTGATTTCTCTATTAATTGACGGATATTTTTGTTCATTTCAAAAACGATATTGAATTGTCTGCTATTAGAGATTTTTTTTCTAAATCTATCTCTGTTTCTTTTCGATTACTAAACGAAAAGTGATTTTATTTTTAATTACCAAAGCCTCGGCGCTTGTCATCGTTTCTCGTACGCTTCCTTGTTATAAATTTTGCCAGAGGCTATTTAAAACCATGATATAGCCAGAGAAATAGAAAAAAAATAGCATATACAATCTAACAATTAAAAAAAGGCAATTGAGGGAGATTTCATTTCCGCCTGGGAATTGTGAGCGATAAAATCGATTTATATATGAGTTTTTATTACCTTTATAATCGGTTCTTTTCGGTTTAAGTCTATAATCCTCTCCATAGAGAGGGCAATAATAACAACAACAAAATATACATCCGCATACGAATATTTTGTATAAAAAAGAATTGAAAGCATGTGTACTTTTGGGCTCATGTATCATCACTGAGAATAGAGGATAAAAATCCAACAAAGCTTTGATGAAAAAATCATAAGAGTCTTCATTTGAACATGCTTTGAATCGTTTCAGTTTTTTTTTCTGAGCATACACATTCAACGAGAGAAAATCATAAACGACATTTTTCTCTCCATCGAAACGAACGTACGTGTTTGTTTGTTGTCTAAATGAACTAAGCTTTGCATATACAGAGACACACATGCACAAAAAAATACTTGAGAATATATGTGTTATGAGAGTATACTTCACTCTAAGCGATTTTTTCTTCTTCTTCGTTTTTTTATGTTTTCGTTCATCCATTTTTGACTATTATTTTAGCAATCGTTTGCACAGCACCATACAAGCTTAGAAAGTTGCGTAAATTTTTAATGAGCTTTTTTACTTTATACATTTTCAATGTCTTTTGTTTCATTTGAAAAATCATCAAGACACAACACAATATATCGCATTACTAATGACGAGCCAATTTTAAAGCAATTGAATATGAGGAAGTGATTTATATGATATATTATACATTATATATTTGAACGACGAAATGTTTATTTGCTATTTGAACATTTTATCGATTTCTAAAGAAACATCATTTCATTTTTTCTACGGCGAATGTCGTCGCAAGTGATGCCGACAGAATAGTCATTTTTCTTTCGTTTTTTTTTTCAATCATTTGAAATTCCATTTCGTGTGAATTCATTTGCAAAGCTTCCGCCGATGAAATTAACTTTTTTGTTTCATTCCTATTTCAAGCAACTAGATACGAGGAGCGAAATACGAAAACGAACGTAAATTGAAACAGTGACCCAAAGATTCGCAATTTAGTGGTTGGAACGAGATAGTATGGAAAGCGTAAAATTTAAGTAACATTCTTTCTTCTTTGTTCATATTTGCTTCAGTATGAATCCTTTTTTTCTTTTCGGTGTACAAATGCTTGGCTCTGTTTTTTCTTTTTTTTATGGCACTTGCTCACTCGGTTAAAGTGTTAAAACAAAAGGATTTGATGATAAAGAAAAGATTTACATGGCTAACAAAAATGGTTTTGTACATTTTATATATGAATAGTAACATGAGTGTACAAGTATTGAGTGAATTTCACTGTACAAATGGAAATGGAATGTATAACAAATGAAAATATGTAATATTTGCACAACGAATCCTCAAGAAAAGTATATATACTTTGATTGTGTGTATGTGCATCGTTCGCTTTGAATCGTTTGTGTGTTTCATTTTCGTTTACTTTTCTTTCATTATTATTTGCACACATTTCATCCACTTTGCTTGAATCGTAACAAAAATGTATGAGTAACACTTGGAAGAAGTGCTGTGAGTTGGCATGATCCAGTCGAAATGTCTTGCAAATGATGTACTTAAGTGTGCTTTTTCACAATCCATAGCAAAGGTCGACTTATGATATGCAATGTGATTTGGATGATGTGTCGACAGTGTGTGCAATGCCAAAGAAAAAAAATTGCACAAATTTTCTAAACTGATTTCAAATTATATTATCGACATTTGTCAACTACTTCATGAAAATGGAACTTCAATTCGAATTGGTGTAAGTGATTTTCGAAAGAGTTCTTCACATCAAAGTTGTGTGAATGCCCGCCCACGAAATTCCATTACACATTCCACCAGATTGTTGGCAACAGTGAAGGTAGATTATTTGATTTAAATGTAAATAAATATTAATGTCATTCTGTTTACACTAGTATGCTTCCTTGCCTGTTGCCATCGTGCTCTATCTATTTTATCTCGTTTTATCATTTATTTTGTCTTGCTATTTCATCTCTTGAACACTTTTTTCGACAGACATACGCCAATCAATGTGAATGAATCCGCTTTTTTTATTATGATGGTTTTTTTCTTACACTTTCGTTTCCTTACTATACATTTGCAATTGATGTTTTCGTTTGCTTGATTCAATTAATTTTGAAGCTTTCATATACATTAACTATGTGTGTCACCTGCAATACGAATTTAGAATCCTTTACTTTGTTTAGATAAATCTGTTGGAATTATCATTTGAATGTGTCGAACTATGAAGCGAACGTGTGCAAATCAAAAACATAAATTCAAGATGTCTATGTGCACTTTGCCCTTCACTCTCATCACATTTTTTTCTGTTGCTAGTGTACCTTTGAGCTGAATGTGGATCGCTTTATTTTGATGCATATAAAAGCAAAAAGACCCGTTTTATGTTGAATGAATGACAAAAATACGTGTGAAAATCTCTGTTTCTCTAATAATCGGTCTGTGCTTTTTCAAAAAAACGTTTTATTACAAATCGATTAAAGCAAATCGCCAATCGTTGAAATCATTTTTTTGTTGCTATTTTCTATTCGAAAATATCAGTAGCGGTAGACAAAATAAATTGATTCAATTTAACTGAATGACAATCATTGAACCATTAAAAAAAAACTATCAAAATCGCCATTTGGATAAGTGGCATCAGTTAAAATATCGTTTAATAAATAGTTTGCAAAAAAAAAAACTAAAAGCAAAATCGCTTAAGTGCGACTATACCGATACAAATAAAATTTCAATATCCATTAAAGACTGTCATCTAGGATTTGCCATACATATGTCTATAAATTATGGTTTAAAAATATTTTTGTATATATACAATAAACAAATATCATCATCATGCTTATTAAGAACACCAATATTATTTGCTTGTTTGTTTGCTTGCACGATTCAAAATTGGTGAACGTTGACTCAATGATTTAAAAAAAAGTGATTTGATATACAAAGCGCAAATGCGCATCAAACTACATCGCATGCATATGGGCAACAAAAATAGCAGGATATTGAATAGACCGGAAGAGAATCTTGAAATTGTCAAAGATGATATTTTTGTGAATAATTTTTGGTGGCCAGTTTCATTCTGGGAGTGCCACTAATAGCATCATCGCAATACCATTTCAAGTATAGTGTGTATGAGAAAGACATTGTTGTCCATTAATTGAAATTTATCGATCGATTTATCTATTTCGATGTAGTGACACCGTGCCAAATGTCAACTCAACACCTCACAATTCGAATGCATGCTCTTTTTTCACGCTCTCTCTTTCGCTCTGTATCATGTTTAAATTAAATACGAATAAGCAAGACAATGACCGCGGCGGCTGATTCATCATTTCTATGGTACCATATACAGTCGCGTATATTCTATTGTAAATTCATGCACAAAAATGTTCACTTTTACAAAAGCGCTATAATCTTCGTATTCATTTGGAAAAAATAACAGTAATAATCGACACTTAAAAAATGTCGATGTCGATGGATTTGCCAGTAATTAGAGAAGATTATTACGATAATTCGGCAGCGAATATGAGACACAATAAAATGAAATGAAAGAGCACTTTGAGAATTGCGGCAAAAAAACAACAAACATGGATCTTTTTTTTCTCTCTCTTCAATTTGAAAAATCAAAATTCCAACCGATATGCTTTATCAAATATGCTATGTATTTGAAATGATGCGGTACTACAACGTGAAAAATATGTGCAACGCATTAAAAGATTGTTAATTTTAATGACCACAACATAGGGTTTCATCATGCTACTTTCATGCACAAATGCAATAATTAGCGAATAATTGCAAAATAATAAGCAAACGATTTAAAACAAACTGTCGATTTTCAGGGGTAAAATTATTAGTTGAAAATTATTTTTGAAAAACAAAATCGTTTAAAATAAAACAGACAAAAAATTACGAAAACTGTGACCAAAACGAGATAAGTTATGGTCCGTGTATGTATATGGATAAAATATTTGCTGACAGGCGCGGCCTTTTCACAAACATTGATTTTAAACTAAGTTGGGAAAATTAAGCAAGGTTTTACAAAACACATTTGATAAATTACACTACTAGAAGTGTGAACGTGTGTTGTGTGTGTGTGTATATGAGATAGAGAGAGGGAGCACAGATTGTTTGCTATGTTACTATATATGATTAAAATTGCTAGTTTGAAATGACCACAACACAATTAAATGAGATCCAATTCGAAATAGTCAGATATTGCATTGAGATTTAATGTGTATACCATGAAAATGGAATGAATAATAAAAACTAAATGTGTTGAATTCGAATGAAACTAAACTACATTTCCGCATATAACTACAACATACCTGCATTTTGACTGTACTTTTCGGCATGGTATCTTCCATCGTCTTCGGCATTAACGAGCAACACACTCATCACAAGTGATAGCTAACGATTGGAGAGAAGAAAAAAGGGGAAAACATGGCTTACTTGAAAATAGGTATTATGAAATGGTGGTGAGCACCCATTAAATCAAGAAGAAGTAAAAACACACAGAGAAAAAGAGAAAAGAATATCTGCAACAATGTTGTTGCAATTACTTTAACTCACCGTAACTATAAGCACAGTTGAATTCATTTTGGCTTTTATTTGACTAGTGGGAAAAGAAATAAGTTTGGAAAATTAACACTCGAAGTGATCTACTGGCACTATGAATTTCGCACTGATTCGTTCTAACGTCGTCGTCGTGAACTATCTTTGCGGTAATTCAATTCACCTCGGTTTTTGGCACTTGAACAAAAATTCCGGCGTATGTAAATAAACTTCTTGAAACTTTTACGGTTCACTATGTCTGTGGAATTCTCTTGGCCTCTCTATTGATTGCAATCGCGCTTTTTTGTCTTCTTCGTTTGCAAAACAACAAAGTTTCGGTCCCAAGTCAGCTGTATGAACTATCTTCTTCGAAGTCCTGAAAGGAATTGAATTGATGCGGGACTCTTTTCGTCGTTTTAAATACAAATCTGGTCACCTTCGGAACAGTGCGCGCAAACATACCAAAAGCACCAAATGCATCACCCAACAGAAACGAAAGAGATAAAAAAAAAACAAACAAACAAATAAACAAATAAACATTTCCAAAAGCACCTTAGAATCAAAGTATATCGTATTGGAATGTGTGCGTCCGAAAGAGCAACCAGTTGATTCGGGCAACAGTAATGAGTAAGACGAAAAATGACACCAACCGAAAAAAGTGTTTTTTTTCTTCGCTGTTGATGCTGCGATAAATTTGTTATTAAGTGTGCATTTGTGTGGGTGCATGTGAGCTGTATCATTTTTATGTATATTCCACTCTTTTTCTTTCTCCCATTCTGAACATTGTATTCTGATTCTGACAGGGTCTTTTTTTCATATTTGTATTCACTTTATTTGTTCACAGAGACAAATTTGTGTGAGTGTGTGTGTGTGTGTATGGTAATGTTGGTGTTGCGTTGATGCATTGCCCAAAACAAAAACAGAAAATCAATTCAATCAGAGCATATAAAGCAACTACATGTGTGACAGACAAACGACTACAAATTGCCAAAAAATACAACCGATTCGGTAAAGTTCGCAAGTGACACACAGAACAACAAACAAATACATAAACTGGTCATTATACTCTTTCACATATCCCTCTCAAGAAGCGACAGCACAAAACAAAACCACTAAACAATAATAATAACGAATGAAAAATTTCAGGTGAACAACAACAATAAAAAAATATGTGTATGCATTTTGGCACAAAACACAGCAATAGAGAGAGAGAGAGAAAGAGCAGTGAATGCGAGCAAATGTGCGCGCACGCTATGCCGTTGATTCATCGGCTATGTATTTTGAATAAACATCAGTTGTTGTCGCCAGTTTTCCGCGCGCCAGCCCATTTGATGTCAGCATGCGCCAAAATGAGCTTATGATTACGGAGCCCAGCAGCTACTTTATTACAAATTAATTTTAAATTTGTTAGTTTATCATATACGGTTGCTTAAAATGTGATATTCTTTTGCGGTCTCCTTTTATTGTTATAGCTATCGCTGTAGTTTTTAATTCGACTGCCTCTTAATTGGGATGTTTTCAATTTAGCCTCGGCGAAAATGACCGTTTCGATTCGATTTGATCCTCTGATCAAATGGCATATTTTAAAAACAAAACAAATGACATTTGAATATGTGACCACTAGCACCGCTGTGCAAAGACACTCGAATTTAGCAAAAAATAATTTCGCCCAACAGTCAAAGAACACCATCAATTCCGAAAATCCACACGCATATCGATTTTTATACATAAACGATTTTAATGTGTGTGCACTTCAGTTTTTTTTATTTGCATCCATTCATTTTGCTCTCTCAATTACTTTATTTCACATTACGACACGAACAAAGTAGCGAGAAGATTTAAAGACGGAAAAGCGGTTCACTTAAATCAATAACGATTGCATTCGATTTATCATAATCTCCAAAGATCATTAGAGGGGAAATATTCATTTTCTACGCACGTAAACGTTTTACGGTTGGAGCATAAAAAGCTGCAACTACATTATTGTATCGAACACACAAACACAAAATGAATGTTTATCCTTGAAATTGGTTAAGGAAATCTCAACGAAATGATTTTCCCCATTGGTTAAATGGAATCAAATGCAGATGTTTGCAAAAAATGACATGGAATACAAAGAGAGGAAGAAAAAGAAGCTGTGAAAAATGCATTTAATTTTGCAAAGATTATCGACCAACTCATTACGATGATTTATTACAATCGAATGACAAATTTAAGCGGACATGTGTATACCCTTTTCAGTTTTAAATTCAAAATGACACAATGTCGAAAGTGTTAAAAAAAGAATACAAAACATTTTTGGAACTAAGATGCCGCCTGTCTAATGTTATTCCAAGTTCAATGATTTTGTTCGAGAGTATCACGATCGTAAATTTTTTTTTTGGACAAATAATATACAAACAAAAACGTTGCTAATCAAATTTTCACATGAAATGACAAAAAATTAAATTCAAGTTCAAAAATTGATTAATATTTTTTGTTATAAAAGAAAAATGCGATTTTTACTTCATATGGGCGACTTTTTGTCACCGGAAACGTTTTTCACAGAGTCATAATCACCACAAATCAAATGAATATACGATTGCAAGTGGCGGTCTTAATTTTGATGATTTTTTTCTTTCTTGGTTAGTCTTTCGAGAACTTGCTCGATAGCATTTAATTTACAATTAAATTGTGCATAATTGAAAGGTTATTGGCTTTTACCATGCAACTCCAGTGCATTGATCTCGATCCGTGTTTCTTGTTTTCTTATAAATTTTTTTACGGCTCATCTCTTGGCTCATCGCGTGCGCGATGGACTCGCATTTCTCGGAATTTCGTTTATAAAAAAAATCTACCTTCCTTGTATAAACGTTATTTTGTTAACATTACTCAACCGTAGGTATTTTTGGACATTGAACAGATGCCATGTGATACATTGTGTGTATGTGCACAAAATTGATCGCGGTTCTGATAAAAGAACGAGCCTCTACCACTTGAAAACAAATTAATTATTTTTCTTCGTCGTCGTCTTTAGAGTTTTGTGTTGTTCTTTTTGGTTTCGACAGATTTGCATTTATTTTGTTTGGCATTCTTGACAAACATATTATTTGTCTGCATATTTACTTCAAATACAATTTCAAATACAAAAATGAAGAATGTGTCAAAGAGTATGGCAGTACACAAAAATGAAATGAGCCACTTCAGAAAAATGCCAGTAAAAATAGACGCGGCATATAATCATCCGGTTTATTTTGTTGAAAATTAGCGCACTAATTTATCTATTCTATATTTGATGTTTGAATGAAGAAGAAGAAAAAAAAATTTGAAAATGACATTTGATTTTATTTGTTTGCATTTTTTATTACTTGCGATCTTTTCATTGTTCCCGCTCCATTTTAACAATGTAATCGCATCGTTTGAGCGCGACAAAAATGTAGTTTTAATGTCCAAAAAATGTTGGTTTTTATTTAACTATAAATTCTCAGTAAACTGACTTCACCCATTTTTGAATGTGTGGATTTTTTCGCTTTTTGTTCTGATTTTTCGTGTTTCTTTTGGTCGTTCGATATGGTTCATACCGATGTGATATCGCATTTAATCTTATTTATGACTTTAAATGTCTCCATTTAGATTTCGTTTTTGTGTATTTAGACCAATTCTAATAATGATGGCGGCTACCAAAAAAACACTCACACAAAACATTTGAAATCGAGTATTGAAAGTGACAGCGATCAAGAGAGAGAGAGAGAGAGAGAGAGAGAGAACACATAAAAAATAACCCATCGAAAACAAAAGCCAATAATCGCGTTAAATCTGTTTCGTCGCGGTTATCTAATAAAGGCTTGCGCTAAATGACCATATTTTTGATTATGCATTGAGATAACATGACGTGAGCTGAAGAGGAATGTTCCAAAAAAAATTTTTTGTATACGAAACAACGGAGACAACGGTTTATTCCATATAGGCGAGGTGCGCACATAAAAAAGGATATTCAATGACAACAGGTGATTGTTGTAGGTGGTATTATGCTTGCAATTTACCAACTAAACACTTTATTGAAATGACTAACGATGAAAAAATGTGGATTTTTACGTGTGAAGGCCGGACGTAAGTCGTCGCACATCAACCGTACATTGATTATTGATGAAATTTACGTCGCAGCCATCAAACAACGAGTAATAAAGTTGATTATTTTGACAGTAATTAGTATTTTTTTCGATATTGTGGAGGATCTCGCGTCAATCTTATAATTTAGAGATAAACTCTATCAATTTATGTGGTAGCTTAATTGATTGGTGCTTGTTTATTTTTTTATTGTTTTTTTATTAAAAGGTGAAGATCCTTACACCGATAATTTACATTTTTACTAAGAAATAAATGTTTGTCGTCTGAATCCGTTTGAGTCAGTCTTGTATTTTTTTGGCATTTCCTTTGTTTTAAATTCATAGATAAGGTAGAGTAAATCCAAATTTACATGACATATTGTCGTCTTTTTGCTTATCGTATTAGTGCACTCAACTCGTAAGACAATACAAACGGTCGCCAACAACATTTTATATTCATGACTGTATCATAGTGAATGGAACAGCTACCGTGAGTTGTGAGCAGCATTTTTTCGACATTCAAATGGATTCCAATTCACTTTTTTATTCTTCTTTGGATTGATTTAGTAACATAGAAAATATTGGATTTTTTTTTTCGGAAATGACATCAACTTGATTGTTTACGTACATTCATCTAATTTTTGTGTCAATCGAATGACAGCAATACAAGATATGCGTTTTAATGTGTGATGTGAATACTGGTATCATCACACCAGCTAAAAGCTATTGTTAGCATTCACTGTATTCCTGTGTCATGACAATTGCCGTTTGTTTTTTTCTCAGCATGAATCTGTCATATACATACTAACGTCAATAACAACAGTCACGCAGGGGATCAATAGCCGATAAAGGATTCACATATGGAAAATTTCTTATTCGGTTTTTGTTTCTTTCCGTTGTTTTCTTGCTCTCTATCTTTCTCTCAAAGAATGTGATTTTTTTTTTTTCAAATTGAATAGATCGATGAGAGTATTGAAACTTATTAAAACTTGTTTGATTATAAAACTGGAGCTGATATTTTGATTTGATATGTATAAACAAAGTAAATTATTATTGTATTTTAATGAGTTGATTTGATGTTCTGGTACTCGTAAAAAAAACTGATTCCACATGCCGTAGTTAACTTGAAAAATATTGTGTGGAGCCAATGGAATTTCGTCAGTCTGACGATGATGCTATTTTTTTAGTTATAATTAAATTTGTGAGGAATTTAAAGAAAAAATATACATGAATCAAATTTTTTTTCGTCTTTATTCTCTGAACTGTTATTGGTACCGTAGAAGTGCGTGATTCACTCACTAGTTAGAATGCAATTTAATTATATTTGAAGTGCCGGTATATTTTAATTGAGCGAAATATTTGGCGACATTTTAAATAAGATGTGTTTTGATTTCAGATCAAAACGGGATCAATACATTTTTACTTTTAAAAAAATCCGCATACATAAAATACAAAACAGCAGCGTGCGGAGTGTAGTAGTGAATTCATTTGAAATTCAAAGAAAGACAAAGACAGGTTTCTGATGAGGAACATGTATTTAATTACTCTAAAGCATTTGCTCAATATGCAAGTTTTTTTCTCGATTTTTTTTCCTCGTTCAAATGGCTTGTATTTTTATCGAAATGGAATTGCTTCACATTCGATATAATATATTAAATATTAATGAAGAGTGAATTTTTGTTTTTTCCACAAAAGCGGATGTGTTATTTTCGACGAAATACAATCAGAGCGAGAGAACAAAAAAAAAACCACACAACATTCAAATGCTTGTAAAGCAGTAAATTAATGTGGAATTCCAACATCCAAAGTACCGGTGAATTAAATCTCATTGGCACCGGCGACAATTGCCGGCGACACACCGACAGCCAAACGATTCGAATAAAAAAAATACCAAATTCTTTTTTGGCGCCAATTACTTTACATTATAAGTTGTTTACGTCACGAGAGTGTTCGTTTGCATGGGCATTTCTTTCTTTATGTCGCAAAAACGAGAATCAACTGATTCTTGATCGAAAAAATGGAAACTAATGAAAGAGCAACAAGAAAAAAAATGTCGCGACGAAAAAATATCGATGGCAAATATTTTGGCTATAAATTATGCGCACTTTTATCGTTCGATCATGAGTTATCCTCCCTATCATTGCACAATGAGGATTTCTTATCCTTATTATGCTCACCTCTGAATATGGGAATAGTAATTTATGGTGTTGTTGATTGTGTAGAATACACGTGTTTATTTTCGGCAGTTGTTTTTTTTGTAAATGTGCACCATGTGACGTGATCAATTTCAATGTTTAATCGATGACTAAAAAAAACCCACAAGAGAGAGATTTTAGTGTTTGAGTGTGTTGAATGCTTTTTCAAACATTCTTTTCGCTTATATCGATCGGCGTATCTGGATTCAACAACACTATCTCCAATGAAATTAATGATCGCATTTCAGCATTTACCAAACGCAGCTATTTTTCATTTTTACTAACTGGTCATTCACTTTGGCATTTTTCAACCAAATAACAAGATTCATCTCGTTCCATAAGCCGATTTAAATGTACTTTTTTTGTTATTTCTCTCTCTGTTCCTCTATTGCTCTGACTCGCTGTATTCATTTCTTATTTTCGCTTACTTGCGTTGTGCATTATTTTATATTTTTGATTTCATATTTAAAACACCGTTAGTCAATTTAATTCACAGCACGGCAATTATTATATATCGTAACGTTTTTCGAATCATTTATTTGTGCCAAGATTTTGTTCGAATTCGTTTATCATTTTAAAAACGGGTATTTCGTCATTGTTGTTATCGTCGTGCTCGTCGTGGATATAAGAAGTGATCGAAAATAAACGATCATGATGCGCAAGTCGTATAAAATTTGGAGTGATAATCGTTTGGAGCTTCTGTTTTCTTTTTGCACCACCACGTGCTCACTCAAATATATATAACATTCGAATGCGCATGGAATCGATGTTGTTTTTGGATGCCAGGATACACAGTCAAATTCGAACAAAAAGCCACTCAAACATTTTCGGATTAATTTCGAATGGATGTCGTGGAGCGGACAATACGACTAAAAATAAATGTGTGCTCAAATAAAGACATAAATTTTAGTCTTTTGAATGGTTAAAAGTCAGTAACTCACAAAAACGTATTTTCAAAGTTTCCAACAATTATTTGATTGTATTCAAACGGAACTCACGATGGAATTTTTCGATCGTTAAAATTAGTCAATCACAAGAATAAAAAATATGTCTTACCTATAATAAGAATAAAAAGCGAGATAAAAACAAAATAACGAATGAACTACAAACAACGATTGATAAATGAAGCAGTCTACTAGGTGAGCTTAAGAATGTTATTATATTTATCGTGTTCCACAGTTTAATAACGACTAATACGATCAAATGCCGATAATCGAGTTGAAATCCAACTTTCCGCAAAAATATGCCGTCTACATTGTTTGTGTCTCTTTTTAATTCGGAATTAACGCGCGTTTTGCAAATATATAAGACATTTTTCCTTGATGTGTCATTGGCATTGAGCGAAACACGATGCACTACTACAAAGCGTCACAAATCGAATGTAATCACTGACAAAAGTGAAATGCACATTCTCATATCAATAGCGCAATTATTTCTATCGGTATGACACTACATCCCAAAAGAAAAAATAAAGAAATCCCATTTATTCATTCTTTTTATGAGCATGACTATTACTGAAAACAATGTTGATTGTTAATGATTCGTTTTTTTTCTCTTTTGCTTTTCTCTACGACCAATTACCGTTTATTTATTAGGTGTAGCTGATGCAGGCCGTTTTAATTGTTGTTCCCACTGTTATATACCGAGAACGAGGAATGGAAATGAACGCGTCGAAAAATTATAGACATGATGATTGCGATGAATAATGCAATTGAACGTGAATTGTGTGAAAAATGGGTAAAATTTATTGGTGAACATTAAATAATTGTTCGCTTGTATTTCAACGTGTGCAGCTATCTGTGAGTTGAAGGGGAATTATTTTTTTTTTTAAATCAATATAAAATTGGCATTGCATTACGGTTAAATATAAAGAGACTTAAATATTTCTATTCAATTTGCTCAAGAAGAGAATAGTTTGTTTTTCTGTACATTCTACGTTCTGATAATAGTCTTTGAGGCAAAGAAAGCTCATAAGTACTTTTGATTATTATACAAGAAGGAGATTATTACAATTTGGTTTTAGATGGTGCTTATAACAATTCGGAGCGGGAGTTTAAAATAATTTAAATGGAAAACTATTTCTTTTTAGTTTTAAAATTGTAGAAAAAGGACCGAAAGTCTTGTCTTTTATCTTTCAGTTGACACATGAAAAACACGAAAACTTGTCAGCCAAAACATAGTCTCTTATTAATCAAGCAAACTCATCAAAATATGTCCGTTTATTTTTAAATCGAGCGAAACGTGTTTTTTGTTGTCTTGTATTTTGCGCTAAATAAGCAGTCATGAGTGCTTTCTTCTCTATTTCACTATATGTGATGCACCACACCTATTTATTTTGCGCAACAATTAGTTTTGCGAATAGCTACTTAATTTGATTTCGATGTTTGTGCCACATTATTGTCAATTTATATTCGGTTAATGGCAATGGGGCAAGTTTTTTCGCCTGAAATATGAGCAAAGATTTTGACTTTTACGATCGCCCATTAACGATCGAGATATCGTTAAATGAAGAGATATTGTTTCTTTTGAATCCATCGGATGATATCCTATTTTATGTGTTAACATGTATTATGATTGCATTTCATCTACATTGAAATTGTAATGAAGAATACCATCTGAAGGTGCTGAAAGATTATCGAACTATATATTAATAGTCGATTGATTCGTATGGTTATTTAACAAAATAATAATATAAATTGAGATTATTTGTGTTTCTTTTAGTGTTGACTTCGAATCGAATCGTCATGACACGATATTTCCATTACTTCTTTATCTTTCTAAATCTTATATATTTGTGATATTCGCCAACGAATTTTATTCGGAAATTTTAATCTAACTGATATTGCTCATCGAACTGTCATTGCATATATTTCTTTCCTATCGGTGTCTACTTGAAAAATAATTAATTATTTTTGAATATAAATTTTCAAAAAGGTGTATAATAACAAAGAATCTATTAACATTTAATTAAGAAGAAGAAAAAAACAAATTGGTTAATTTAGTATCCAATTAATATTTGAAATCGCGTTATGTAACATAAAAAATTTCGTTTTCTTTTCGCTAATTAAGAACCGATACTTAAATGCACATTAATCATTTTTTTTTAATGATGAAGGAAGTGTGCTCCTTCCGCTGAAGTCAGAATTTCGGAATGACAGATGTTAATCATTTATGTGTTTGTCAGCAAAAAAAACACACATATTTTGCTTTGTAATTTAATAAATGGTTAGAGAAAAATGTGCGAAAGGTTCGTCGTCGATATGATAAATCTTTTGAAACAACATATCTGTGATGCATCTGTCAATTTGTAAACCAGAAAAAAAATTAATCTGATCTATGATGTGCAAACTTGTTTTCGAGTACACGTTTTGAATGAGTTTGTTTTTTTGCAGTTTAACGCGACATCGTTGACATATGAAGGGTTCAGAGGAAAAAATTTATGTAGAAAAGTTAAGCGGAAAAATGTTCAGGAGCTCAACTAAAGCTATTTGGTATCAATTGGCTGGGCTATTTGGTACCAATTAGCTTTGCTAAATGATATCATTTCGCTCTCGAACATTTTTCCGCAGAACTTTTTTACATAACATTTTTCCTCTAAGCCCCTCATATCGATTGACGTTGTTCCATCAAAATAATTTAATAGAATAAAACCAAACAATCCAATTTTTTGAATGCTTTCAACTAGTCCAAAAATAAAAAAAATAGAATCGAAAACAAAATAGCTTAATGAAGCGGCAAACATTTCAAATTTAGCAATACCAGACAAATCTAGATGAATTTTATTATCATGCTTTTTTTGAGTCGATGCTAATTAATTTTACGAAACTTTTGGGTTTGATAGCAATAAAAATGCAGTCGCATTTTAATTTCATAAAAAAACATGTATGGCAGAGTAAACGAGATCGCGAGTTCAACGATTCGGTGGATTTGTGTGTGTTTGCACCATTGAAAAGTCGCCGAATTTCTTCTGGCGCGCCAGCGACGCACAAAACAACGTTACCTTTACAAAATCAAAAAACAAAACAAACATCGATATCAATTGAGAGACGAAAAGGGAAAAAATTACACTCGAGCTGTCACGCACGCACACACACACACACATACTCACACAAGAGCCCGACTGCAAACGTGTTTTTTATGTGATTTGGTGTTGTCTTTATTTACTATCATTTTTATTTCGGTTGGTCGTTGGCATCGATGTGTTTGTTTATTTGTTGTTGTGCGATTCGTAATAAAATGAGTATCAATGTCCGCGAAGGTCGCCAATGATGATGATTATTTTAATATAGATTTACGTATGACACGTAAAATATAACGAATATGTTTGACATATAAAAAGCAAACCAAAAAAAAAGAAAAAATGATTGTGAATGCGGCGGCGAAATTATTATGTGCGATTAGAATCGGCCCCCGGAACCGATACCGGTGAATAGTCAGATCGTGCAATATAAAATAAGAAAAGTTAAAAATGTATCATTGAATATATGGCACAAAAATAAAACACATTCAAATATGAGATGGAATTTCACGAAATATTCTTTTTATCACGTGCAACGATATTTGTAGTGGCTCACACCAAATACCATCAAAATGGAATTTCAAATCAAATGCATGTGATCGTTGTTGGGACAGCGACTTTATAGCTTTTATTCATGTTTTCAATGTAAATTAACAATTTATTCGTTGATATATGATATTCGGACAGCTAAAATCTCTGAAGATATTTTCATTTTTTTTTTCAAAAGTAGGGATAAAAATCACAGAATTCGTGTTTAATTGTAACGCTTATTTTTAATCATACGATGTGAACAGTCTCAATCTGCCACTTATTGCAATGACCAATGAAATTCGTTCGATAGCAATCCAATGGATTTAAAATTAGACACAATCAACCAATGAATTTGATTAAAGTGAAAAAAAGAAGCGAAAAATGGTTTTTATTAATACACGCCTGCATTTTAAGCAGGAAAGCATAAAAAATCGCATAATTATCGAATTTTGTTGGAAAATCTATTTGATATGGTGACGTCTGGTGCTTAAATTATTACAGAATATCTCTTGATAATTTCTTGATTCAACCGAAAATATCTCAGAATTACTCATTTTTCTCCCACTTTTCTACGCTCTTCTGTGTAGCTGTGTTTCTTATGATTGATAAACTATTACTAAAATTTCTTAATTTGGATACTTTTTTTTGAATAAAAGTATTATTCTTGAATGGTATAATGTTCAATAAAGTAAATGAAACAATGTATTCTTTATAAATGAAAAAAAATCGCATTATCGTTGTAAAATCGTAAAATATTGTGATATTGTACGTAAGAAATGTTATGGATGTAAGATCCAAATTTTACTGGGTAACCAACCATTTAAGTAAGTTAATCACACACCAAAAATTAAATATTATTTCATATTTTTCGTGTTGTAATTTATTTTTAACACGCACATTCATGAGAAAACGTCAAATATATATGTGTGTATTTTTCCATTCGCCAATGTAGTCATTTCGTTGAAATAAAAACTGTCTTCATAAAAACGTAGTAAAATATTTTGTTGATATCTTTTGTTGGCTCGGGCTGAATTCGCTTCAACATTTCTTTTTCTTTCACTGTTTGTATGCTGGTTGTCGCCGATTATAATAATTGTTCTGAGCAAAGGGAGAAAGAGCCAGAGAGAGAGAGAGAATGCCTATTTTATTTGAATGTTTATGTTTATTTTTGGATGCAAGATCTTGTGTCTTGGCAAAAGTTTGTTGCATTTTCAAATTCGCGTCTTTGTTGAATCGTTGTCGATTTATATGTATATGAGATTGAATAACACGTGCAAAATTATCGAGAGATTTTCGAATAAAAAGGGCGATTCACACACAAAAATAATGATGCTTTTTGGTGCTTAAGCGTGAACAGGGTCAAACAGCTGCGCCTTCTTCTTCAATTCGAATTTTATTGAACATGCATTTCTGTTAATCTTTTATTTTATTCGTCGATATTTAATTAATTGATGCTGCTTTGAGAGTGTTTCGCGAGTCTAAGATTTTATCGCCTCTTTTTTCGGTTTTGGAATTTTATTTTATTACTTCTTGTCTCGTTTTCACGTACTAGTTTGGTCGTTTCAAAGAGTTTGAGGTGCCACGGAAACTTCATATGTTTGTGCAATTTTTTTGTTTGTTAATAAAGTGAAATTTTTTGATTATGATCAGCATTTGGGTATGCTTTTAATGGTCAATATGTGCCCATTAGCGAAGAAGGAAAAAAAATCGTTGCATCGAATGTCCAAATCAATTTGAATGTTTTATAATCGTATTTGCTACTGTATTGTAATGAATTCAACAACATCGTCGTCGCCGCAACGGTCGTTTATCAATGATGATGATGATTGCAGATTCGCGTTCACAATGTGACATTTGTGGAAGACATTGTGTGTGTATATGTTATAAAAGCTGTCTAAGTCTTTAAACCGTCTAGGTCTAGGCGAGTTCATTAATATTATCATCGCGTCATTCAAAGTTACATCGAACTTTAAAAATAGAAAATTTGAATAAGAGAGCATCATCGATTTCATTGAATTTAAATATTTGAATCTACTCAGCGATCGAAAATCCAATCGAAAAGTCAAAATTCACTAACCTATCACAATGAGTAGTGTGGAGATTACTATTTTCTTCTTCTTTTAGAATATGTTAGATTACAATTTTTTCAGCGATGTTCATAAGAAGGTAGCCAATGTTATCATTTGATAAAATGTTGCTCACCCACTCACAATGGAAGCGATTGCGTCATTTTTTTCAGTGAACTGGATATTGCACTATGTATTCTTTTGGGTAAATTCATTTTTTTACGGTCTGAAATCAGTTTTTCTTTTTCTTAATAAATTAAATAACGAAAAATTAAATTTGATTAATATCGTGCAACGTCACCATTTCCGGTCTCTACCTGTGATCATGTGATAATTTATGAACGACTATAAATGAATATTTTTTTAATAAAAAAAAAATTCATGTATAAAGAGTAACAAAGACAAATGACAATTATAATCCTGTTTTATTGATTTGCGGTTGCTTTGAAACTGAACACTTTTATTGATAAGCGGATTGATGATTCCAATGATTGAAAAAGGAAATATATCAAAATGAAGAATAAGACTTAAAACATGAACTTGGTCATTGCAAGCCAGTTCAACAGTTGATTCTATTAGCTAAAATTCGAGAGAGAGAGAAAGAAGACATAGTTTGCCACATTCCAAATGCACCAACCATGTAATTTTTGCACTTTGATTTTATGCAGTGTCCGCGTCTGGTGGTTTTGTTGCCAGAATATTGAGTACTTCTTGAATTTCCGGTGGAATGGGCGGTGGCGTTGGTAAATGTTCACCCTGTATTTATGAGAAAAAACATAAATATAAGAATTCCATCATCATACATTTGTTTGATTTGCCAGAAAAATGCATACCGTTGCTGCAAATCCGTTGGCATCTGCCGTATAATCTACGCGATATAGTTTCCCATCATCGCCAATATATTGATAAAAGCCAGTTGCACGAATTGCATCCTGGCCAGTTTCCGTTTTTTCGATTTGGCCACTTTCTTCAGCAACTATTCCATTTTCGGTCTCATATCTTTCGGTACGAAAATATAACACCCTTTTTAGTTTTAGTTCATTTAATTTTGCAAAATAAACTAAAAAGACACCGAAAAAAGCTTAAAATTGAACGGCCATTTAGCTGAAATTAGGCGCATTCTGCTTTTTTGTTTGAAACTTTTATTAAACACGTATCCACTTACAAATAACGATATCCATTTTCATCTTCTTCTTGCTCTTGACGGAGAATTTTAATATCTGCTGCGGCCGCACCTAAAGTTACCGGTTCATCTTGATTCACATTTGCTCCACTCCGGGATAATTTTATCGATGGAGATGGTGCAAATGGTATTTTTACTGGTGGAGGTGGAGGTGGTTTAAATGGAAATGGAGCTAATGGAATTTTTACCGGTGAATTTGGCGATGAAGCTTTTGAATTTGAATTAGCGCCACCAATATTCACAACAAAATTTGCGCCGGATCCACCAAATGTATCGGCTTGATGAACATATTTGCCATCGTTATCACCACGATATCTTTGAATGATAAATAATACAGTTTTAAATTTAGATTAACGTTTGGCCACAAAAGAATAATATGCGAATAGAATTCAAAATTCAATTTCACCTTCCATCGCCGCCAGCTGGACGATATTTACCTGCAAATTTGAAACACATTCAAAATGATTGGGTGTTGAATTTTAATCTTTTAAAGAAAAACAATTGGAAATTGGAAATATTTACCATCATTCTGTGCACAAACCAAATCCAATCCAAAAATAAATCCAATCAACAGTATTTTCACCGTCTGCATGATGATGATCATTGTATAATATAAAAGAAGGGAAAAAAATCAAAATTTACGTCCGACGAATTTTTTATTTTCAAAAAAAAAAACCCAATTTCACAAGAATAATAGTTTTACCATAATTTCGTTATGTAAACGTTCGTTTGACTACAGCTTTTATCGTCGATTGCAGTGGCAAATGAAATTTTCACACTTTATATGCGCAATGCAAGTTGCATGCTTTATATGCGCAATGTGAAATGTCATTCATTCCATTTGAATTTCATAATCGAAAAAAAAAGAAATCCAAACTGGTCTAATTAAACGATAAATTTAAGTTGATTATTATCTTGCTGAGAGGCATTTCATTTGATAGAATTGTACGATAGAGTCGTGCACTATACACACACAAAGAGTGTATCTTCTTCCAACGCTTTGTGCGGTATAATGCAAATCGTCAAGATTTGAATGAAGTAAGCTTTCTACCTTCGAATTGATTTGAATATTTGATTATATTCACACTCAAAACGATTACCAGATATTATTTATTTTTATCATCAAATAGATGTAAATGTCATCGGGTAGGTACTTTTTTGAGCTTATTAATTTGGGATTGTTTTCATCGGGGCAATATAATATGGAATTTTACTGATTATTAAGCCATGCTAAATGAACATCTATGAAAACGTAACGTGTTAATCATTGAAAATGGCATTAAAAAAACTAGATTGTGCTTGCTCATTTGCCACAGCAACTATGTCATCGAATGCGTAAAATGACAATATCATTGCTTTGACGGTCCGAGGCTTTTTTCAGTGAACAGTTGTTTCAACTGATAGAACTGCTAGGGGGTAGACATAAATTTTTACTATACAAAACTAAAAGTATACCAGAATCTACTAGCTCATATTGATTATTCGACCGATTCATACAAAATACATTTCCAATACTATTCTTATGATGAGATTAACGGTACATTTTTGTAAACAAAATATTTGCGTTCAGTGAGAACAATGGTTTCTATTGTTCTCCGTATAAATGTCTTCACACTGGCAATGCGATTCATTTGGTTCAATACTAGGAATTCTAGCAGAATATTTGCCTATAATGATCTAAAAAACTTTCCAGAATTCACACGGATTATTATTATTACGTTAACGTTTGTCTGATCAAATTTCTTCTTTGAAAGGGAAAATATATAAGAATGAAAGAATGTAAACGAAT